>NC_142491.1:20872999-21472999 GCF_965113065.1 Corylus avellana | reverse complement strand
AGAAAAACTACGACTTCAAGAATTAACGTTTTTTTTTTTTTGTTTTTTGTTCTCTCTCTCCACTCTTCAACAATAATAACCTAAAAATTCAATCCAAAAGTAATTCTTATTCTTAACCTTTCAAAAATGCAATTTTGTTAAAAAGTCAATTTTTAAAATCGTACTTATTAAAACTGCAATCTCAATCGAACCCTTAATAAGAATAATACAACCCTCTTCAAACAATTATAATTGAGTATTAACTATATTTGTAGATTGTTTATTTTTTGTTCAGTTTATTCTTTGATGAAAATTGCAACTTCTGAATGAAGATAATAAATTGTTTGGATTTTTAGTGGGCTAATGGAAGATTATAGTGTGTTTATTTGATTTTTGTGCAAAAAAAAAAAAAAAAAAAAAAAAAAAAAAAAAAGAATAGAAACTTTTTTGAAACACTAAAGAGATAATTAAACATTTAACCTAAGATGATTTATCTGATCGCGTTAAATGCTAAAAAGATTTTGTTTATTTTTGCACTGTATTTGATTTCGTCTAGGGTTTCTATTTGATTGAAAATTTTGTTGCTTGCATTAATCTTTGTGTATTTATGTATAAATTTTTCATGACAGTAAATTGATTATTTTTATGTTTGTGTCTCTTGAAAGTTTCTTTGTATTGAAATATAATAGGTATCATACAAAAAAGATTTTATGTTTTAATTCATTTGAATATTTTATTGGATATTTTTTTTTTTGTAGTTTTTGTGATTTACTAGGATTTTCTAGCATTTTTTTGAAATTGTTGAAGAGATTTATTTGATTAATAATAAATTATCTACAAAATAAAGATCTCCCAATTATATATTTTGGATTTTTTTTTTCTCTCTCTCACGGATTTAACCTTTTTTTTTTTTTTTTTTTCACATCTCTCTCTCTCTCAACTCTTCAAATATAACAACATAGAAAATCAACCTATAGTAATTTTTCTTCTTAATCTTCCATGTATATGTTTTTTATTTGTGAAAAACTACAACTTCTAGAATTAATTTTTTTCTTTTTTCTTTTTTTCTCTCTCCACTCTTCAACAATAATAACCTAAAAACTCAATTCCAAAGTAATTCTTATTTTTAACCTTTCAAAAACGTAATTTTTCAAAAAATCAATTTTTAAAATCGTACTTATTAAAACTGCAATCTCAAACGAATCCTTAATAAGAATAACACAACCCTCTTGAAACAATTATAATTGAGTATTAACTGTATTTGTAGGTTGTTTATTTTTTTCAGTTTGTCATTTGATGAAAATTGCAACTTGTGAATTAAGATAATAAATTGTTTGGATTTTTAGTGGGCTAATGGAAGATTATAGAGTGTTTATTTGATTTTTGTGTAAAAAAAGAATAAAATATTCAATTAAATATTCAAATGAATTAAATAAATCTCTTCAACACTTTCAAATAAATTGGTGTATAGCCTTTAGTATGTCTTTTTATTTAAAAGGGCGTGAAAGTTTTTTTTTTTTATTTTTTTTTTATTTTTACAACCTATAATGAAAAGTTTGATAGAGATGCATGTGTTTAAATTTTGAAATTAAACTATAACAAAGAATCTAGCGCATACTTTTTTCTACAACCAAAGTACTTTTTCGAATGTTCATAATTTTGAGTTTTATTTATGTTGAAATCTAATAAGTATTACACTGACAATATTATAGATTCTTTCTAATTTTATATTAATGTTTTGATTGATCAAAATTCAAGTTTCGTCTTGCAATTATGAAAAGTAAATTTAATAATACTTATGAAAAGTACGATTATAATATTTTGAAATTTTATAATTAAATTGTGATGAAAAATCCCGTGCACTACACGGGTTATAAGCTAGTATATATAATAATCTGAAAAAACCCTTAATTCGTAGATTCTATAGGTACCCAAATTTTGTCTTTTCGTCTTTCTTTGTTTTGCTTTCTGTTTATATGCTACAATAACCTTCTTTCATCCTAACGACCCATTTGGATGGCTATGTTTTCTCTCTAGAAACTCTAGGAGAGAAGGAAAAGTATTTCATGCCTCTTTGAGACAGTGGAAGTAACCGTTTGGATTATCAATACGACGATGGAGGACTTGGCCAAGATGTGGATGAATCTGTCTTTGACGGAGGAAGAAAGCATTGATTTGGATACGCCGGATGAAGAAATACAAGAAGGAGTAGAGCGGGGACAGTTTTGTGTGCTTGGAAAACTGGTCACGAATCATATGGTGAGCAAGGAGACGATCAGAAAAACATTGATGCGTTGGTGGAAAACATTGGGTTCATTTTCATTCCATGTGTTGGGAGAAAATCTGTTCCTGGTGGAATTTACAAATGCAGGGGACAAGAAGAGGATTTTGGATGGAAGACCATGGGTTTTCGAAGGGAGCCTCTTTCTCATTGAGGATTTTGACGGTCTGAGTTCGCCATTGGAATATACTTTTGAGAAAGCAGCATTTTGGGTGAGAATGGTGAATCTTCCATTGGCATGTATGAATCAGACGACTGGAAGAAGGATAGGCTCTACTGTGGGTGAAGTAGAGATGGTTGATACGGAAGCGGATGGTATCGGCTGGGGTGAATTCCTTCGGGTTAAAATTGTGGTTGATTTGGCAAAGCCCTTGGCACGAGGTAGAATGCTAAAGGTGAAGGGCAAGTCGAAATGGATTGCATTCCAATATGAACGCCTCCCAAAGCTTTGTTTCCATTGCGGGATTATCAATCATGAAAAAACTGGTTGTCCATTCAAAAGCAATCTGCGTCATCAGGAGACTCCAATGGAGTACGGTCCATGGATGAGGGCGTCATCGCCAACACGCAGGCAGGATAGGGGAGGTGGAAGACAATCAGCACGGACTGGGCCAACCATGCATGAGCAGCAGGCCAAGGAAACGTTCTGGCATAATACCCATGGCGGAGACGGGCTGGGCAAGGGAGAGGAAGGCGGCGCGGCTGAGATGTCCTATGGTGGATCGGCTGAGGTGCCACCAAACCCTAAACGTCCAAAAGTGCAGAAGGAAAGAAACAATCTTTCTGGCATGAATTGCGGAAGTCAACTAGGGATATCTATGGAAAGGGAGGATTCTCGGAGGGGGAATGAAAACGGTCGAGAGGATCATTATCAAAGGAGGGATATGCGGTTCCTGGAGAAGGAAAGAATGAACCAAGGGGGAGATGGGGCAGTTATGACAATTTATACTCATAAAAGGAAAGCTGTCATGCATCACCAGAGGAATGAGGTGGCAGGAAGGAGGCCAGCTAGTGATGGATCGGACTGCTCCAACATAAGCCCAATAGTCCATTCCAATTTGTCTCCAAAGTATATGGGCCCAAATCTCTCTGACGTGGCAAAGACAATGCAAGCAACCAGTGGGAGCTCGTCCGAAAAAATAAGCACTGAAGAAGGTTTGTATGGGCAGCATGGGGGGATTTTCACACGTCACTCAGGTGCTGAAAATGGTTCTGCTGAGAGGACTTTGTCTTCTTATAAGTCTGGGCAAAACAAAAAAAGGGAATTTAGTGGTGTGGTGAAAAACATAGCTTTGGAGATGGAAAGTAAGACCATGGGTACACCGACAGAATTTCAAAATGGTTCGGGGATGGCGGAGGCTGTGGAACAGCCCCGCCGACCGCAATGAATATCATAAGCTGGAACTGTCGAGGGCTTGGGAACCTTTGAACAGTTCACGACCTTTGCCGGATGGTGAAGGAAAAGCGCCCAAGTATGGTTTTCCTTATGGAAACCAAACTACGGAAAGTCAAAATGGAGGTGATCAGATATAAATTAGGATTTTCTAATTTATTTGTGGTGGACTGTGTCGGAAAAAGTGGGGGATTGGCCCTTTTATGGGAAGATGACGTTGTTGTGGACATACAAAATTATAGTCAAAGGCATATTAATGGTATTATTCAATCTCCGAATTCAAACGTTCAATGGAAATTGACGGGGTTTTACGGACACCCGGAAGTTACCAAACGTCATGAGGCATGGGAACTCATAAAAGTATTGAGTCGGCTTCCTCCTACACCATGGATTTGCATAGGTGACTTCAATGAGGTTATTTCCAATGCAGAGAAGTGGGGTGGAAGTAGTCGTTCATCGAACCAAATGAGGCTTTTTCAAGTGGCATTGGAAGATTGTGAACTCTCAGATTTGGGCTTCCGCGGTCCCAAATATACGTGGAGTAATTGTAGAAATGGGTCTGAATTTATTAAAGAGCGTCTTGATAGAGGAGTGGCTAATGTGGCATGGAGAGAGTTGTTCCCTGATGTGGAGGTAAGGGTGGAGGTGTCAACAAATTCAGATCATGCAGTGTTAATTCTTTCCCTAATACGGCAGCAACGTGGGAATTATAAATATCGCCGATTCAGATATGAAGCATCGTGGGCTCTTGACAGGAGGTATAAAACGAAAATCAACCAGGTCTGGTCGGCTTCTACGTCATTAGGGTGTAGTTGGGATGCCATTAATCTTAAACTATCAAGATGCAAAAAAGAATCTTTACAATGGCAGCAGGAGATTCGGGGTTCTACACAAGACACTATAGGCCACTTACGGGACAAACTGAATTTACTGCAAGGAAGGGAAGATGAGGTGGCAGTGAATGACATTAAATTGGTTAAGCAGAATTTACAACTTTTGCTTGACCAAGAAGACTTAAAGTGGAAGCAGCGAGCGAAGGCCGAATGGTTGAAAAATGGAGATAGGAATACTAAATACTACCATGCTTGTGCTAATTATCGGAGGAACTTAAATCAAATTTCTACGATTAAAGATGAGCAGGGAGTATTATGGAATTCTTTTGATGATGTGGGGAGGGCTTTTGTGAATTATTTTTCAGATTTATTCACTGCTAGTCCTGTAGGGAACATGGAACCATGCTTAGCGCACCTTGAGGAAAGGGTGTCAAGTCATATGAATGATGAGTTGCTGCAACCTTTTACCAGGGAAGAAGTGGGCTATGCTCTTCACCAAATGGCACCACTTAAAGCACCGGGCCCGGATGGTTTTCCGGCTGGTTTTTTCCAACACCATTGGGAAACTATGGGTAATGAGGTATGTCAAGTTGTTGTTGATACACTTAATAGTGGAGTTATGCCTTCTCATTTAAATATGACACATATTACCTTAATCCCTAAAGTGAAGAATCCGACATGTGTCACTGAATTTCGACCTATTAGTTTGTGTAATGTGCTATACAAATTAATCTCGAAGGTCTTAGCAAATAGATTGAAAAAAATATTGCCTCTGATCATTTCACCCACACAAAGTGCTTTTATCTCAGGAAGGCTTATTACTGACAATATTTTGGCCGCCTATGAAACTCTTCATACCATGCACACTAGAATGGGGGGAAAAAAGAGTTTTATGGCGGTCAAATTGGATATGAGTAAGGCCTATGACCGGGTAGAGTGGAGGTTCTTGGAGGGTGTAATGAAGCAGATGGGTTTTGCTCCACGATGGATACAGTTAATTATGATGTGTATCAAAACGGTTCACTATGCTGTAGTGGTGAATGGGGTTCCATGTGGACATATTCAGCCGACGAGGGGAATAAGGCAGGGGGATCCTATCTCTCCATACCTTTTCCTCATGTGTGCAGAAGCACTGAGCTCGATGTTGACAAGGGCCAATCAGGATGGAGCATTAACGGGTGTCCCTACCTCAAAACAGGGACCCTGAATAAGCCATTTGTTTTTTGCAGATGACAGTCTTCTATTTTGCAGGGCTAATATTCAGCAATGGACTCAATTAACCCGCCTTCTAGGGACTTATGAAGAAGCGTCTGGGCAACGGCTGAATTGCAATAAGACGGCTATTTTCTTTATCAAAAATACCTCTGTGGCAAACAAAGAACGAATAAGTGAGGCGGCGGGGATCCCTACCACGCAATGCTATGATACGTATTTGGGTTTGCCTGCTCTAGTGGGTAAATCACGCATTGCGGCTTTTAGGAGTATTGTGGACCGCATCTGGAAGAGATTACAGGATTGGAAGTTAAAGTTTCTTTCTCAAGCTGGGAAGGAAATTCTTATCAAGGCAGTAATTCAAGCAATTCCTACTTATTGCATGAGTGTATTTCTCCTTCCGAGAGCTTTATGTTTGGAAATTAATAAACTTATGCAAAATTTCTGGTGGAGCCATTTCAACAAGGATTCCAAATTACATTGGATGAGTTGGAGTCGTATGGGCATCGCTAAGAAGATGGGAGGAATGGGATTCAGAGATCTTCGATGTTTTAACAAAGCATTATTGGCGAAGCAAAGCTGGAGGTTGTGGAAGACACCTAATAGTCTTATAGCTAAGATTATGGAAGGCAAATATTATGCGGGGAAATCAATATTGGATGCTTCTCTTGGCACACGATTGTCTTTTGCATGGAGGAGTATATATGGTTCATGTGGGCTGCTGAAAGAAGGGATGATTTGGAGGGTGGGAAATGGTAAACAGATTCACATTTGGAAAGAGAAATGGATCCCAAAAGCATCAACATACATGGTGCAATCTCCACCAGTTGAGCTGGACTCTCATGCCAAGGTTAGTGATCTAATACATGAGGATACGAAGTGGTGGGACACTACACTGGTGAATAGAATTTTTACAAGAGAGGAAGCACAATTGATTCTATCTCTGCCTATTAGTTCTATAAACAGTGAAGATATTCAGGTCTGGCGAGGAACAAAAACTGGTATGTTTTCGGTTCGAAGTGCCTACTACATCCAGAAGGAACTCGAAGCACAGGAGGCTGCTGCAAGCTCAAATCCAGTGGGTACATCTGTGGTGTGGCATAGGTTGTGGGGTTTGAAAATTCCTAGTGCCGAAAAAAATTTCCTATGGAGAGCGTGTCATGAGATTTTACCTACCAGGAGCAATCTGTTTAAACGGAAAATTATAGCTGACCCACTGTGCCCCTTATGCGCAAGAGACCCCGAAACGGTGTTACATGTTCTTTGGCAATGTCCATCTGCTATGGATGCTTGGAGTGTGGGATGCAAAAAGTTACAGAAGAGGAGCACTACTTCAGGTGACACTTTTTTCCAGATTGTGACTGCAGTTTTTGAGCTTTGCGACCAAGAGGAAATCAAGATTTTTGTAGGGATTGCAAGGAGATTGTGGTTGCGTCGAAATGAGGTGGTACATGGAGGTAGCCTGACCCATCCCAATCTGTTAGTCAATCGGACAATAGCTGCTGCAGAGGAATTTGCACGAGCTGTTGAGGTAGAAGACTCTTCACATTTTCGGCTCAATGATGTGGCGCCGGAAGCAAAATGGAGATTGCCACCCACGGGGTGGGTCAAAGCAAATTGGGATGCATCCCTTGCGAAGGAGAAAGGCTGGATGGGATTAGGGGTACTGGTGCGAGATGAGATGGGAAAGGTTGTTGCTGCATGGAGTAAAACCATGGTGGGACATCTTGAATCAACACTGGTAGAAGCGAGGGCAGCACTGCTAGCAGTCCAATTATGTAAGGGCTTGGGAGTGGAGAAGGTTCACTTCGAGGGGGATGCACACGAAGTGGTTAAAGCCGTTCAGTCACAGGAGCAAAATTGGAGCTGTTTGGGTGTAATTAGTGCTGATATTCAGCATGAGCTGAAGGCGTTCCAGCACTGGCAGCTGTCTTTTATTAGACGGGAGGGTAATAGTGCAGCACACATTTTATCTCGATTAGCCATCAGAAGTGATATGGATAAATGTTGGTTTAATGAATCACCGGAATGTATTTCTGATGTAATAACGAGGGAGCAATTTGCTTCACCGTTTTGATATGAATCAATGAGATTAGAATTTCAAAAAAAAAAAAAAAAGCTAGTATATATAATAGCCTAATCACTTTTAAAGGTAATCTAGAATTGTGGCAAGTGTCCTTTTAATAATTTATTGCACTAATCACTGCATATATAGCCACCAGTTAGATATATACAATATATAAATTCCTTAATAGATCAACTATTATTAATGTTCAAAAATCAAATAAAGAAACAAATAAATGAAAATCAAATTATACAATAAATACAAATCAAATTATATTGAGGAATTAATATTTACCAAATTATACAATAAATACAAATCAAATTATATTGAGGAATTAATATTTACCAAATTCTACAATAATGTTTTAACTTTTTTTTTTTGGAAAGTCCACATACCCCACCCCCCCCCCCCCCCCCAAAAAAAATGTCCCATCCAAACTAAAAAAACATTGTCAATGTCCCCCAAGGCTAGCAAAAAGTTAAAAATGCATGCCCCTATAGATTTTTGAACAAGATAAAAATACCCATATAATCTGAAGGAGTAATTATCATTTTTCCCCATGAACTACCACTTGATTACCATATACCGTGATTAACTATCAACTTTACATTACAATCCCATCAAACTACCCCTTCATTACCAAAACCCTTATTCCGTCAGTCAAGGTCGTTAAGTCGAACGGTCAATCCATCACGTGCGTGTCACATGCCTTGAACGCGTATGCATTTTTTTGGGGGTAATTATCCTTTCCCTCATGAACTACCACTCAATTATATTATACCCCCATCAACTACCAACTTTACGCGCACATGATGGGTTGACCGTCCGACTTAACGATCTTGACTGACGGAATGAAGTTTTGATAACGAAATGGTAATTTGATGGGGGTCGTAATGTAAAGTTGGTAGTTGATGGGAGTATATGGTAATCGAGTCATTTCCCTATGAACTACCACTCGATTACCATATACCCTCATCAACTACTAACTTTACTCGCATATGATGGGTTAACTGTCCGACTTAACGACCTTGACTGATGGAAGAGGGTTTTGATAACGAAATAGTAGTTTGATAAGGTCGTAATGTAAAGTTGGTAGTTGATGGGGGTATATAGTAATCGAGTGGTAGTTCATGGGGGGAATTACCCCTAATTTGAAAAAAAAAAAAAAAAAAATGAAAATTTAAAAGAAGAGATTTTTTTTTAAAAAAAAAAAATGATTTTTTTTAAATAAAAATTTAAACGGAAATTTTTATTTAAAAAGAAAAAGATTATGTTTTAAAAAACGAAAATTTTTATTTTTTTGAACGAAATTTTTTATTTTTTTGTAAACGGAATTTTTTATAAAAAAATTAAAAAAAACGAAAAATTTCAATTTTTATTAAAAAATTGTTTATTTATTTATTTTAGTTTTAGGTTTTTTTCTAGAAGTTTTCGTTTTTTATTTTTTTTTTTATTTTACTAAGGGTGGTTTCGTCATTGTGGGTGTTAAAGTATTGATTAAGTGATTAAATTTACCTCTTCCTATCAAGTTAAGCTTTTGGGATAACTGGTAATTTAACATGGTATTAGAGCCGAAGGTCATGGGATCGAACCTTAACTCCGTCAAATCACCCCTCATTTAAATTAAATATTTCACGTGTTGGACCTCACCTATTAAAAGGGAGTTTGAGCCCACACGTGAGGGGTGTATTAAAGTATTGATTAAGTGATTAAACCTTTTCCTATCGTGGACTAGTAATTTAACAGTGGGGACATTGACAATGTTTTAATAGTTTGGAGGGACTTTGTCATAATTGAAAGTTTGAAGAGTATTGTCAATTAGGTGATAGTTTGAGAAGGGTATGTGGACTTTACCAATTTTTATTTTTCTCTCTTTCCACGTCTCTCTCTCCACTCTTCAACTGGAACAACCTAAGAATTCAACATAAAGTAATTCTTCTTCTTAACATTCCCTGTGTATGTTTTTTATTTGATAAAAACTACGACTCTAAGAATTAACTTTTTTTTTTTTTTTGCTCTCTCTCCACTCTTCAACAATAATAACCTAAAAGTTTACTCCCGAGGTAATTCTTATTCTTAACCTTTTATGTATCAGTTTAACGAAAAAAGATTTTAAAAAAAATGTATTTATCTATCAATATATAGATATGAAATTAATATTTTGTGCTACTTAATAAAAATAACACAAAACTCCCCAAACAATCGTAATTCAGTACTAACTGTATTTGTAGATTGTTGATTTAGAATCTCTTTTAACAGTTTGGTTTTATGCCTTCAATCATACGTTTTAAAAGATAGTTTGGTGTTATGCATTGGCATGGTTGTATAATTAAAAATTTTGAAATAGATAATTAAGCATAGAATTGCTGTGTTTTTTTTTTTGAATGTTCAGAAATATTTGAGTTTTTATTTGTATTGAAATATAATAAGTATCACACCAACAATATGATAGATTATTATTAATTTTCTATTAATACTTTGATAATCAGAATCCAAGTTTTATTCTTGCTATTTTTTTTTTCTCTCTTAATACTTCTTTTCATTTTAAACTACTCCGACTGGAACAAAGATTTTACCATATTTTAGTTTATATAAATTAAACTAATTCAATGATTTTATGTTTTCATATGTGTGTGATTGTGTCATTAAGTACATGTTCAGTATAACTTCAAAAAAAAAGTGCATGTTCAATAATATACTAGTGTATAATCTTTAGTATGTATTTTCGTTAAAAGGTGCATGATATATTTTTTCACATAAAAAATAAGATGTAGATGTGTTTAAATTTTAAAATTAAATTATAATAAAGAATCTCGCGCTATGCATGGATTATGTGCTTGTATATATAAGATCATGGTCATGACAATTAAGAGAATGGATTCCATACAAGACCTGGAACTCAAGCAAAGTATCTTCTCTTTATGAACGAAAGAATTCTAATCTCACTTTAAAAAGTGAAATTAATTCTTTAAAGGAGAAAGCAAAAAAAGGATATTAAAGCAAAAGGCTTATTTCATTACTTGTCTTCCCACGAAACCAACCATCCCTATACTTGTTTTAAATGATTTTTACCTCAACAACAACAACAAAAAAGGAGACGAATCTAGGCCCACTGGGCTAGACTTTGAGTGATGCCTTCCCCTCGAAAAAGAAAATGTCCGGAAGAAAAGCATCATCCAATCTATTTGCCTATTTCAACTGAATTAGGATCCTCTTTATTTCATTTGAATCGGATAATATCTCTTTAGTTATAATGGAGGGGTATTTTTGTTCATTCAAAAAGTGAAAAGACAAAAATACGCTTCCACTATAATTAACTGGATATTATCCAGTTCAAATGAACTGGAGAAAATCATATTTCATTTGGGTTGGGGTGTCTTGTTACACAATGTATCTAAAGCAAAAATAAAAGTAAAGTCCAAAAAGTGTGTTCTAGGAAAATAATAATAATAATAATTATAAACTTATATGCAAATTAAAATAACTATGACTATGTTAGTTTTGAACTAAAATGATTTTTGAAAAATATTTTTTGTATTTTTTGGTGTTTCGTGCGACGGAAAATAATAATCAACATAAAATATTTTTGGCATGACCAAGAAAAAGCTTCTTTAATTTTTGTAAAATGGTTTCCATTTTATAAAACCGTTAACAATTTTTCGAAGTTGAACATCTCATACTCAAATTGACAGACATAGCTAGGACATCGTCAGAAGCCCACTAGGACTTCACGGGGCCATTGTTGAGACCCAACTGGACCCAACCGGGACACCGCCGAGACCCAGTCAAGACACCACCAAGACATGCCAAGATGAGGTTGGGACCTGGTCGAGACCCGGCCGAGCCACCACCTGGACTTCGCTGAAACCTGGTTGGGACACTGCCGGGACCCTGTTGGGACCCAATTGGAGCACCACTAGGACTCATTGGGACTCCCCGAGACTCAACTGAGCCATTGTCGGGACTCGCCAGGACTTTGCCGGACTCGGTTAGGACTCGCAAGACGCGGCCAGGTCACCGCTTGAACTCGATCGAGATATATATATATATATTTCGGATTAATGTTAGGGAACATGTCTTTCTCCTAAAAGTGTTCAGATTAGGTGATATGTCCAGGTTTACAGAACTAGAGCCTCCACCATCACCACGAAGCATTCCTCCGCCTAAGTTGTAGTTTTACGAGTTTTTTCTGTTATCTATGTTGTCCTGTTATTTTCTTTTTAACCCGATCTGTTTGGGCTTTAGACTATTTGTTTGGGTTGGAGATCTCTTTTTCGCTGTTCTTGCTCTTCTTAGTCTTTTTTCGGTTTCTTCGGATGCTAGACTAGGTCTAAGTTGTTATCTCTTAGGGGTGTCAATGCAGGTGGTTAGAAACCGCCCGCTAACCGTTAACCGCTTAACCGCTTAACCGTATTAATCGTTAAACGCCTAACCGCTATAACCGCCTAACGGTTAGCGGTTAGAAGTTATTAGGTTTACTAACCGTAACCGATAACTGCTAACCGCCTTTTTATATAATATATTTTTATAATTATAATTATAATAATATTTATACATATAACATAATCACTTGATCATTAAATCATGATATTTTTTTTAGATAATTAAATTCACAATTTGAGTATTAATATATTATCACTATAATTTATATAATTATATCATATGATCAATTGATCATTAAATCATTAAATCATTTGATTATATAATAACAAATTATACATATATAATATGACATAACTCATAATAAGTATACCAATTCATACTAATACAACAATTAAGTATCTAGAGACTTAGTTCCAATGTATGTTATAAACTTATAAGTCTATATATGTTATAAATTATAATTATACATATATGCATATGAATAATATAAAAGTATAAGATCAATACTTAATCATATAATTCAATGACAATTCAAATACTTTATTCAAGTTAATCATATTATTAATGTACAATGATAATGTGATTCGTATAATATCAAATTAAGTAATTGGCATTAGATTCGATAATGTATTACTTATAACCACAATTGAAGTATTAATGTATTATCATTCTAATTTATATGATTATATAATAACAAATTATACATATATAATATGACATAAGTCATAAGTATACCAATTCATACTAATACAACACTTAAGTACCTAGAGACTTAGTTCCAATGTATGTTATAAACTTATAAGTCTATATATGTTATAAATTATAATCATACATATATGCATATGAATAATATAAATGTATAATATCAATACTTAATCATATGATTCAATGACAATTAAAATACTTTATTCAAGTGAATCACAATATTAATGTACAATGATAATGTGATTCGTATAATATCAAATTAAGTAATTGACATTGTATTAAACAATGTGTTACTTATAAACACAATTGAAGTATTAATGTATTATCATTCTAATTTTAGTAATATTATCACTATAATTGATATGATTATATCACATGATGAATTGATCATTAAATCATATGATTATATAATAACAAATAATACATATAATCATGTATATCATATGTTTTATTTGAACTTTTTTTATATGTTGTGACAATTGTGTTGAAATTATTTTATATGTTGTGTTGATTTTTTTTTAAAAAAATGTTGTGTTTTTTTTTATTTTTTATTTTTTTTTTAAAGTTAACCGGCTATGATTAAGTACAAGTAAATGTAAATTTGGGGTCGAATATTTTTGATTTTTCAATATGGGCTCTTTTTTATAGCAATTGGGCCTAAGAAGACACTAAAAATACAAAAAACAAATGAGGGTAAAAATTGCTACAGTAATAAAAAAGCCCAAAAACACTCAAAAAAAGCCAAAAAAAAATCCCAATTTTTGAAAAAGTGGTTAAGGAGCGGTTACCTATTTTACTAACCGCTAACTGGCGGCTAGTAGCTAACCGCTAACTGCCTAGTGGTTAGCGGTTGCAGTTAGTAAAATCTACTAACCGCTAAAGCGTTTACAGTTAGCGGTTATTGCTAATAACCGCTAACTGTAACCGTATTGACACCCCTATTATCTCTTGGTCTGTTTGGCTTCTTAGGAAATCAAATTAGATCTAAGTATTGGAGTTCTTTTTACTCAGGATGGTTATATCCATCTGAATGGGCCGCGGCCAAAAACTGCATTCCCAAATGTTTTCCTTGGATCTCCTTCTGATCTCAGAGGTGCCTGTTGCCCTCCTTTGTTGGTTTTTCTATTTCTTTTTTCCGTTTCCCTGTAATGTGCTTCTGTAACTTTGCTGCTTGTTGAATGAAGTTGTTTTTACAAAAAAAAAAGAAAAGAAAAAGAACCAAGGTTCTGCTATTAGTAAAAATAAAATAAATTCAAAATCGCTTATTAGAGTAAAGCAAGTTATGGTTTGAAATTTTTCATTTTTTCTCCCAAAATCTTTCCCCTGTCCGCCTCTCCCATGCCACCCGCACCGCCACCGGTCTTTGAGGTTGGCAAGCTACTCCTCTTGATCCCACGCTGCTCCCTTCCACCAAGCACTGCCGCCACCAAACGCTAGCGCTATAGTTGCGGTTGCATTTGATTAGTGACTGATGCTACTATTTTAACAGTAAGCATTTGAATTGCCCCTATGTGTTCGAGTTTTTTCGTATATGTTGTGATTAAACTATCTTTTCTTAGACTTTTCTCCTACTAACATTTTGGCAGTTACCGTCTAATAATGACTTCCATTTTTACCCCTTCATCCTCTTGTTTCTGTTTATGCACAATTTCCCAAAAAAAAATTAACATTATAACTTTTTTTACTTTTTATATCACATCATTTACTTTTTATTACTATTCAAATAAAAAAAATTACAAAACAAAACTTCTTCACTGGTCAATCATTTTCAGCTACAAAGGAAAAATGGGTTGCCAAACACACCCTAAATTGGATGCTATAATGTTGGGTCGATTAATTGTACTATTCTTGATTTCATTTTTGTTTTATTTTTTTTTATTATATTTCGAGAAAACTTCACTTACCACCTTGATCTTTGATGACTTTTGCAATTTTACCTTTAAACTTTAAAAAGTGTCAATTTATAGTTACCATCTTTCAAAAGTTTGTAATGCCAACCCTACCGTCCAAATTCACTTCTAAGATATGATAATCCTAAATTAACACTTATTAAAGTTTAAGGGTATTATTGTAAAAGTGATGAAAGATAAAAGGTGATGAGTGAAGTTTTCATTTATATTTCTGATGGACAGAAATTTCCTCTAAACAAGTTCGGAGGAAATTTCTTCCAACCTACTATAATAAGTGCCATGTATCACCTCTCACATGTTCTTTAATATTCCTAACAGTCATTTAATAGTGTTTTACTAACCTAGAAACCTAAACATTAATTGTTGAGAAACTCAAACATATTAGAAGACACTTGACACTGATTAGAGTAGGTTGAATTAAATTTCCTCCAACTAGTTTGGAGGACATTTGTGTCAATTTCTGATTGGCCAGAGATAAAAAGTGTTTTTAATGTATTCTAGATGAGGTAGTTTTAGGGATAAAGTTTTCATCCAAATTAGGTTGGAGCAATTTCCTCCAACTCAATTTATAAAAATGACATATGTTATTTGAACATGTAAGTTGCATATATTTTTTTAATAGCAGGAACAAAGTTTAAATAAATTTTACTAAAAACTTATATGCATATCGCATGTTATTAAAAAAAATGATACATGTTACTTTTATAGACTGAGTTGAAAAAAATTCCTCAAACCCAATCTTCTTTAGAATAAGAAACCGAGATTCGTATTTTTTGTTTCATGTTTTTTTTTTTTAATGAAAGCTTAAAATTCATCTAAAAAAGAAAAAGATAAACACTTCCATATATATATAATTATTTTAATTCACATATAGGTTTCTTCTTCTTATGTTTTTTTTTTTTTTGGTTAGCGCACACTTTTTAGATTTTTCTTTGACTTTTGCTTTACATACATTGTGTAAGAAGACACCGCAGTCAAAATAGACTTGGATGATGCTTTTCTTCCCGACATTTTCTTTTGAAGGGAAAGGCATCGCTCAAAGTCAAGCCCAT
The DNA here is from genome assembly GCF_965113065.1 of Corylus avellana. Lineage (NCBI taxonomy): Eukaryota > Viridiplantae > Streptophyta > Magnoliopsida > Fagales > Betulaceae > Corylus > Corylus avellana. Next base: position 21,457,186 of record NC_142491.1, on the reverse strand, counting down.
TGGGCCGATGATGCAAGAGAAAATTAATAAAATTATTATTTTAATTATGCATATGTTTTAATTTTACTTTTTAATAAGGATTGGGTTACTTGCTTTTTGAATGAAGGACATAAATTTTCTCCAACCTTTTTCAATAAGTTTCAAGTTTCATCTCACATATTTTATTTAATATTTTGGAGAAATTTCAGGAAGCCCCCTGAACTTCCAACCGTTTTGACAAGCACCCCCTGAATTTTCAAAACTCTCACTTAGACCCCTGAACTTTGGTTTACTCTCACTTTGGACCATTTTAACGTTAAAGTCAAACAATTTGACTTTTTATACCCATTTTACCCTCCCCAAAAACTACGTCGATTTGTGTCCTAAAACTACAACACCTACCTAGCCCAAAACAACGTCATTTTAGGCATTAATTTATTTTATTTTATTTTATTTTATCTTTTTTATATAAAAAAAAGAAAAGCAAAATATATATATATATTTTTTTTTTAAAAAAAAAAACGAAGCTGAAATCGGGGTGGCTGGGCCAAAATGGGGTGGTTGGACCACCCCATTTTTGGCCAAGGGGGTGGCTTGGCCGATCTGGGGGTGGTCGAACCACCCCCATGGCCAAGGGGGTGGTCCAGCCTCCCCCTTGGCCCAAAAAAAAAAAAAAAAAAAAAAAAGGGGGGATCAGGTGCTTTTGGGGGTGGCCGAACCACCCCCAAGGGGCTGGGGTGGTTTCGGCCACCCCATACCGCCCGTATGGGGTGGTCGAAACTACCCCCAAATGCACCCAATCCCCCCTCCCCCCCCCCCCCCCCCCCCGTTTTTTTTTTTGGCCTTTTGGGGGTGGCCAGACCGCCCCCATGGCCAAGGGGGTCGTCTGGCCACCCCCAGACCGGCCAGGGGGTGGCCGAGCCACCTCGATTTCAGCTTTTTTTATTTTTTTAATATTAATATTAATATTATGCTCAAAACGACGTTGTTTTGGGTTGAGTGGGGATATAGTTTTGAAGCCCAAAACGGTATAGTTTTGGAGTCCAAAACGACGTAGTTTTGGTTGAGGGTAAAATTGGTATAAAAAGTCAAATTGTTTGACTTTAACGTTAAAATGGTCCAAAGTGAGAGCAAACCAAAGTTTAGGGGGCCTAAGTGAGAATTTTGAACATTCAGGGGGTGCTTGTCAAAACGGCTGAAAGGTAGGGAGAGCTTTCTGAAATTTTCCCTAATATTTTTAACAGTCATTTATTGTCATTCTACTAATTTAGGATCCTAAAAATAAATTTTTCAGAAACCCAAAGATGTTAAATGATATTTGTCACTTATTGAAATAGGTCAGAGGAATTAAGGTTTTTATCCTCAGAAAACATATTTGAGAGGAGGGAGAAGATCTGCTCTCTCTTCCTCTCCCATTTCCCTTCTACTCTCTGCTCCTACCCTCCCCTTCCCCTTCTGGGTTTTTATTTATTTTTTAATTTTTTTTTTTTTTTTTATTTATGTTTGTAGGTGTTCTCTGACTAGATCAACAACTTCAACCTCTCCACTATGCGTCTGTTCACCTTCCACCGTGTTGTGCCGTTCATCTCCTCTCCGGCGGCTGCTGCTACTTGCTAGTTGTTTGTTTCTGTTTTTTGTTTTGAATAAGAAGTTTCTTCTCTCTAGATATGCCCTCATGAGCGAGGATGAATAATTAGGTGGGAGTGGTTATTACTGTAGTGACCCAAATAATTAACTAAACTTAGGTAGCTTAGTTAGAGGGTTAATTTGGGTTTTGGGTCACTAGGAACAGCTGGAAGGGCACTTTGGACATTTTGGATTTTCTGACTGGACGTACGCTAGGGTTGTCAGGCGTACGCTCCTATCGTTAGTAGAGGATGTATGCGGGGGTTCAGGCGTACAAGGACGTACGATGGGGGACCACCGGACGTACGATACTTTTGGAAAACCTTTAGATATTACCTGGACGTACGCTACAGCCTTTGGACCGCTATGTAAATAGTACCGAACGTACGCCCCAATAATACCGAACATCCGCTACTTTCAGAAGAGTTGGTGAGCGTCTCCAGCTTTTTTCCTCTATAAATACTAACTATGCCCTCGCCCTTTTCTCGTTTAAACTCGCCCCCAGGCTCCCAGCCTTTTGTGAGTGTGTTCTTGTGAGATTGTGTGTTTTGTGGAAAAGGAGAGGTGATTTCTTGAAGGTTGCTTCTAGGAGGTAACCCTCTATGCTTAACTTTTTTTCTAAGTCTTTATGCTCTTTTAATGCTATCTAGAGTAGCTTAGACGTTGGTTTAAAACTTTAGACATGTTATACCATTGATCTTGTTTATAGTTGGGCTTAGCATTCCATTGTGTTTTCTATTGCATGGAGACATTATTTTGAGATAAGTAGTCTTAGAAAGCTTTTTGGTAGCCTTAGAAATCGATTTGGGAGGATAGGAGGACGAATGGACAAAATAAGGTTCTACTTGAAACCTTCTAGGCGGACGTACGGCATAGAGCCCGAACGTATGGTTAGAAGTGTTACAGTGTCTGATAGCTCTTGTTTTCATGCTCTAGGGTTGTTTTTGTCAGACCTAGGACTAATAGAAGATAACATCTAGAAATATAATCATGTTTTATGGCAAAATGAGATACACTCTATTGAACCAAGATATGATCATAGCTTCAAATGCACTTTTGCCAAGTGTTGTGTTGGAAAATAGAATTTTTAAATTTAGAAAGAGTTTTGTAGAAGAAACTTCATTTTTAGTCTTTTCTCAAAAGTGTGTTATGGCCTTTTTTTAGCACAAAAAGTTAAAGAAATATTTTTTGAATTTGTCACCAAACGGACTGACTTTTTCTTTACACAGTTTTCCAGGTACTAAAAATGATTTATAAGGTTCTTAAGAGTATCTTCAACGAAGCGTTTATATAAAGTACTTTATAGTGACACAGCTCGAGAAATCATATTCATTGATCTTCCTTTAAAAATGAAACCCCAGGGGATCAGTGGAGCAATATTTTCCCCTAAATTGGCATATGGTTATATATGTTTGTCAACTTTATGATCTTCCCACTAGCAAAGTTGTTAACGATACAGAAAGAATTAACCGCCTGCCACGTCAGCCTCTACCAGAACAGTTAGCCATTCTAACTGTCTTTGTTTTTCAACTCGCACTAGAGAGCTGCTAAATTCCCTACTTTCTTTTTCCTCATCCTTGATATATATATCATCGTCTTGCTCTCATTATCCCGCCTTATCAAGACATCATCTTGTTAGGTAGGAGTGGAAAAATTTGCTTCACTCTCCAATCAATATCCACCGTCAAGAAGTATAGAAATAAAAGTTGAATGTGAAAACGATGGGTTCGCTTAGGATGTACATATCAAAATGAAAAAACCCATTAGAAGGATTTGAAGAAATTGTATAAATATATACAATATGCCCAAAATGCCTACATATCAAACACATACATGCAAAGCTAATAACATTGTTTAGAGAAAACTATCACATGTGATTTCCCTTTGGTTCCTTCTTGAGAAGAATTGAACCTGGAGAAGGATAGCAATCAACAAAAGCCGTCAACTTTCAGTTAAAAAAAAACCCACCTTCAAAACCTCTATGAATCAAACACCTATAGAAACTTTTTTTTGATGACTTATCTCGATGAGTAGGATCCTATTGAGCACTATCAGGAATATATGGTTGCTTCCAAATAAACTAAAATTATATAACCCATATATAGAATCAAGCATATTTAATACTCATCCCAATCCCCATTAATCATTATAAAAACATAATAAGAACACGTGATTTAAGAATATATGCCATGAATTTAGACAATCAGATAAGGAGATTTTGAGCTTTTAATGGCTTTTGACAGCCCTTTCTTTTTTAGAAAAAGTTGCTACCGCATTGTATTATATCAAAGAGTGCATAGCAGAAATATCTGCATGCAAAGAATCACGTATACAATCCGGGGGGTCATAAAGCTAAACCCTATTGAAGTTTTCGTGCATAGCAATGGCTGCTAAAACATGAGCCATATTATTCCCTTCTCTACGAACATGTCCTATCTCCCATGCCACGAGAGAACTAAGTGCCAAGAGGATATCTGCCGCAAGATGACCCCTACTACTCTCATCAGGAACCCGTGAATTTACCGCATCAACCACATTTTTTGCGTCTCCCTCCATTTGAACCTGTCTCATTCCTAGCTCATTGCAAAATTGGGCAGCCACAATAGCCACCATCGCCTCTGCAGACATGGGATCCAGAATTCCATCACGGGTCATGCACTTCGATGCCCACATTTTCCGTTGGTGATCCCGAATAATCACCCCTAACCCCACTCTTCCCCGCTTTCTGTCAACACTGGCGTCCCAGTTAGCATTGAACCATCCAAAGGGAGGAGCCTTCCACGTGGTAGTTGCTGTAGCTTCCGAGATTGCGTTCTTGCTCATCAAATCATCCTTCAATGCTTGCATATCATCTGTTGCCTGTACTGCTTGCTGGGTAATAATGTTTGGGTGCAAGAAAGGCCTACCGTGAATCACCTCATTTTGTCTAAGCCAGATACGCCTAGCTATCCCCACGAATTAAGAGAATTTCGTCCAATCACATTTATCTAGCATCCCTTCAGGCACCATTCGGAATTTTGGCCCAACAAAGCAACTCTTTTGGAATTTAATACACCCTGCACCCCAGACATGCCTTGCAGAAGGGGATTGCCACACGATGTGATATGTAATTTCATCCTCTTTCTCACAGATTGGACAGCTAGAGTTTGTAATCACTTTCCGAGAGCATAGATTCACTCTAGTATGAAGGATCTCATGGGACGCACGCCAAAGAAAGTGCTTTCCCACATCAGGAATATTAAGTTGCCAAAGGATACCCCATATGGTGCTATCACGAGCCCAAGAAGATCCCTTTGCCTTCTTAATCGCTTCACATTCTTTTTGCATATGGTATGTGCTTCTTACCAAGAAAACCCCTCTTGCTGTTCCCCTCCATGAGCATCATCTTGGTCCGTCGAACTTATTGGCACCGATTGTATAGAAAGAATCTCCTCCATAGAGAAAATTTGATTCAAGAGTGTTTGATCCCACCATTTTGTATCCACATTTATAAGTTGACTAACTGTAGCGTTTGGATCAAGTACCAATAGAGGAGAGCGCACCATATACGTAGTTGGGGACATAAGCCACCTATCCTTCCAAATGCGAACTGTTTTCCCATTCCCAACTCTCCATATCAGTCCCTCCCGAACTAGGTCACACGTCCCTTGAATACTCCTCCAAGCAAAATAAGGTTTTTTCCCCAAGAGAGCATCAAGAACCGAACAACCCGGATAGTACTTGACCTTCATAATCCTCGCAATTAGACTATCAGGTGTTTTCTAGAGACACCGAATTTGTTTAGCCAATAGAGCTTGATTAAAATAGACAAAGTCACAAAACCCATACCTTCATGAGCCTTAGACAAGCCCATCTTGCTCCAACTCATCCAGTGGATCCGTTCGTCCTTCTCTTGGTGGCCCTGAAAGAATCTCATCATCAATCAATTTATCTCCAGGCACAACACATTTGGTAGCTTGAACACACTCATAAAATAGGTAGGGATCGCTTGAACCACAACCTTTAATAGTATTTCTTTCCTCACTTGAGACAGGAATTTGAGCTTCCAATCCTGGAGACGTTTTCACACTCTTTCCTTAATACTTTTGAAAGCCCTTATACGTGACCGTCCCACCAAAGCGGGCAGCCCAAAATAAGTGTCATAGTGTTGATTTATGGGAATCCCCACTATCTTCTGTATTTGTTTTTTGTCCTTAGTGGTGGCATTTCTACTAAAAAAGATGGCCGTCTTATTGTTGTTCATTTTTTGCCCCGATGCCACTTCGTATGCATGCAAGATGGAGGACAAATGATTCCATTGAGCAAGCTTTGACCTACAAAACAACAAGTTGTCATCTGTAAAAAAAAACGTGACTTATTTTAGGGCCTCTTTTTGAAGTGGGGACTCCTGTCAACAACCCATCCCTACTTGCACAAGTTAACATGTCGCTCAAGGCTTTTGCACAAATGAGAAACAAGTAGGGTGATATGGGATCCCCTTGCCTAATACCCCAAGTAAGGGTAATAAGCCCATAGGGATTCCCATTTACAATAATCGAGTATTGTAACAATTTTACACACATCATGATAAGAGAGATCCATTGCTCATTAAACCCCATACGTTTCATCACAACCTCTAAAAAACCCTACTCTACCCTATCATATGCTTTGCTCATATTGAGCTTTACAACCATAAAAGCTTTTTTTCCCCACATCCCCGTATGCATCGTATGTAAGGTTTCATAGGTTGCAAGTACATGATCCGAGATAAGGCGCCCTGGAATGAAAGCACTTTGCGTAGGGGCAATGACAAGGGGCAAGATTTTTTTCATGCGATTTGCCAGCACTTTGGAAATAAGTTATTGAAGCTCTTTTCTTCTTCCGTGCACAAATTTAATATTCAAAGTGAACACAAATTTAATATCCCTAACAAAGAACAGAGTGGGTACAAAGTGGTTCCAACTTTCAAGTCTTCCTAATTCTGATCGTAATCCCCATCAGTGTTTCTTTAATGAAAAATCAAAGGCCAACCCATCTCTAAAACGTTCACATATATATATATATATATATATATATATATATATATATATATTCAAAGTTGAAAAACTAAGAAGACTCCAATACACACTCAAATAGGGATAATCTGAGTGTTCAACCAATATATGTGGAATTAAAATTTTGCAATCAATCACCAAAATACGTAAAGTAGTAAATTAAGCAAACACATATATTTTGGTGACAAAGAAGAAACCTTTTTAAAAACCGTTCTAAAAGTAAAACCTTTCCGGGAAAGCCAAACTCAAGAAATCACTATTAAGAAAATATTCCAGAGATTACAGACACATGGACACTTACAATCCTTTGCAAGTCCTTGGCTTTGTAAGATCGACATGCCTTGAACTTGTCTCCTAGCTCACAATCTTCTTCATGTGATTTTCCTTTGCCGGACCTTGCCGATAGACTTCTCAACCGTAGTTTATCAAGGAACTACTTCAATCTAACAATCACACTAAGAGAGATGCTTTCTAGCTCACATATATAAAACTCTCTTAGCTCAGCCTCTCATGAATTCTAAGGAAGAAATTCATAATCTATTTAAATAGCATAAGGACCCCTAGACTAATTGAAACACAATTACAAGGAATTTAGACTTAGAAGCTATGGGCCGTCCAGACGGTAAGTGATCTTGTCCAAACAGGCTAGTTTAACACGAGAGAAACTAGTTCTGATCAGGCTCATCCTGATGGAAGTGTGATACTCGAATAAAAAAAACCGTTTTTATTAAAGACTCATTATGGTAAAAATTTCATAAAGTATAGTTTTAAAACAAATGACCTAAGCCCTCACACATAACCAAGATTTCCTAAAAAGCCTTGAAACAAAACCTAAATTTCACCCTTTCTGACCTTACGTACACCCAATAGTACACGTACGTACGCACCTGCCTTCAGTGAGGATGTACGCCAAGGGGACCATCTATACGTATGTTGACCAATCTTTGACCCAGTGGGCAATACCCCAAAACGTACACCTGAACCCTTTTACCCAATGTGTAATAGTACCCGTACGTACGCTGACACCCTGAAAATCATTTTTAACCCATTATCCCATTTTCCAGACAACACTATGCCTCAATCTCCTATATAAGGTCCCCATTCGACTTTCAGCCACCCTTACACTCAAGAAACCCTAAAACCTAGTGTGAGGAGTGATTTTGTGGAGAAAGGAGGAGATTGGAGGAATTGGCCATCTTCTAAGGTAACTCCTTGCCCATTTCCATAACTTTCATGTTGTTCTTACTGCCTTTCTTATGTTATAAGTTTTAAAGATGCCATGACAAGCTCTTGTACAGATTTTCTTACAAAACCAAGAAATGTTTTCAAAGGACTTTAAAGTGTCTCTTTGATTCTTTGTGTTGCATGATATTCAATTTTCTTACGATGTATGTGTTTGCTTGGTAGCCTAGGATGAGATGTATCAACCCTTAGATAGAATAGAAGCCTCAAAACACAGTTAGGAGTTATTGGCCGAAATAACTAACTCACTGGCTGGATGTACGCTTTCGAGGCCTTATGTACGACCAGGGACAAGGTATTTGCCCCTTAGTTCCACTTGTGCAAACTTAGGGTCCAGCAATCCCTTTTGTTAGATAGAACTTAGCACCATACTCGTAGAAGTCCTTTAGTTCTGTGCATAACGATGTATCGTATTTCGTTATAGTAGGGTTTTGTGCTGTTAGAGGACTCGAACAGGTGAACGAGGTAAGTAAACACTTACGAACACTTTCCTTAAAAATGTGGAATATCTCAGTTGACTGACAACGAGTATGATATGAACATGTCTACATTTTTGTAATAACTTGATAACTGCTTTAATAACTTGTTGATAAGATGCATTGTTTGACTTTGGACACAGGTACGTGCGGTATAATGGCCATGGGCTTACTATATAGACTTGATTCTATGGTCAAATGTGTGCGTTATTAGATCCAAGGGCTGTTTCATGACTGGCACAGCCTTAACGGGGGGTTACTACATGACGTACATCATTAGTAGCGTGGGCCACCCAAGGTCGAAGTCGGTTGAGCTGCTAGTATTATGGATTGTCGCATACAATGGTCAGGGCACGGGCATTGTATTACAAGTCCCTCAGCACAGCGCCGACCCTGCTAAGAATGGGTAATATCTCGGGTAGACCATACGTGATAGTTACGACCTATAAGCATTAGTTTTTATGTATTAAAATGCTTAGGCAATTCCTTCAGGGAATAAACCACGTTTTACTAACCAAACAATATTTTTATGGTGTATTAACGGAGATAACGCCTCTTTTCAATGATACCGGAATTGCACGTTTATTTATGTATAATAATAATGAGCTCATGTCATACCCAATTGTGAGGTTTACTTACTAAGTCGTTAGACTTACGGTGTTATTACTCTTATAGGAAGTTCGTTTCTAAAACCTAAGAGTGGCACGATTACCCTACGGACTTTGCTGTAAGACCTTCATGCTGTCGTCAGGTTTGTTTACTATTATTGTTTAGTTGCTCCATGTCTTTTAATTTCGAGGATTATAATTGTCCCTATTATGACTTATAGATTTCTCAGATTTATTTCACATTCCTATGCATTAACTCTGAAAATCTTTAGAAGGGTGATTTCCTATTTAGCCACTAGTTGGTTAGACTAGGTAATTACCAGTAACCCTACTAGGCCGGCCAAGGTCAGTTTTGGGGATGTTACAGGAAGGAACGTACGTCCGGACGGCACTAGGTCAATATCGCAAACTCCAGATCTCTGGTGCGGTGCGTCCGGACGGCTTGCAAACGAGACTTCAGATGAGACTCTTGGGAAAATTGCAGACAAACATGCAAACAAGGCTCTCGGGATAATTGATTTCAAGGAGCATTCGGATGGCCTTGCGTTGGTGAAGAACTTTTGGCACTTCAATGCATGGAGATGTATATATATTTCTCAGTAATCAAAGAAAACGTAAAGATACAAAGAAACTAACCTGGAAGCAAGAAAGAGAGACACAAGTCAAGAGACGGTGGAGAGTAGGGAAAACCCTATTTGCAGGTTGAGTTATATAAAGATTGAGGTCGGTAGAGAGAATCCTAGAGAGGCTGGGATTGGATTTAAGGTTAAATAGAGATTGAAGTCGGTGGAGAAAATTCTAGAGAGGTTGGGAAATATAAACAAACCAGTTAAATTATACCAAATCGGTCCAAATCAATGTTAAAAATCGCCCCTTCGTTGCAACACCAGGAGCCAAAAATCAAGAAAACTCACCATGCCTTCAGGAAAGTAGGGGTTAATGTCTCCAATCCAAAGGCAGTGTTTTCCAAAAGATCATCAAACAGCCTCCATCCTTTGGGATTGACATCAAAATATAGCCCATACCTTGGAGAAGAATAGAGAGAGATAGAGAGCAAGAGAAAGAGAGAGAATGTGCCTTAGAGGTAAAAAGCAGAGACAGAGGGCGAGAGAGAGCATGCCTTACAAGAAGAAGAGGAAAACAGAGAAGAAAGAATAAAGTGAGAAAGAGAGAATGTTGTTTCTGTCGTTAGAGAGAACAAAGAGACGGCGTCAAACTGAACCGGTTCAGTTTTTAAAATAATGTATTAAAAATCCGGTTTTGAGTTTTTTTAAAAAATGGTTTATGCCACGTGTGTCGCAATTCTAGACTACCTCTGAAGAGTGATTCAGCTATTTTATATATATATATATATATCTGATAAGTATACTAAGAGCATGTTTGAGTGTGCAGTACACACCCCTAAAAGTCTGTTTGTTACCTAAAAAGCCCGTTTTAAGAAAAAATAGGTTGTTTGGTAAAATTTTGCCAAAGCGCTTTCGGTAAAGTTTCTTATATTTATCCTCTCTCTCTTTCTCTCTCTCTCTCTCTCTCACATTGAGTAATTATGGATGAAGAATAATTGCACGACTCGGTCACGACTTGACCCATGGCAAGGTCTGGTGGTGATCCCAATGTGGGTGTACTTCACGACCAGACCTCTGGAGGGGCCTGGTGGTGACCTTGTTGTATGTGGGTCTACTAACCCATGGATCACAAGGTGGATCACGTGACCCACCAAACCATTTTTAATTTTTTAGAAAGGAAAATTAATGGTATTTTGTAAATTTCACATCCCTCCACTAAGATTTAAAAGAAAACCCTAACAGAGAGGTAACATTGCAAAAATTAGAAGTTTGAAACATTAAATTGAGAGTTTTGAACTTTTGGGGGAACATGCAAAAGTGATAAAATTTGAAATTGGGTAAGTGCTTGGTAGCAAACTCTGTTCCAAAAATTCTGTAAAATGATAACTATTATTATCAACATTGATTAAAGGTATTTTTAAGTGAGGGCTCCTTTTTAAAAAATGTCACTTAAGAAAATGAAAATCAATAAGTGTATTTGGACTTTTGTCCGTGGCACTAGCATGAGGCCACTACCTTTGTAAGGGCTGACTTGAGCAAAGTTTATTTATTTATTTTTTTTTGTTTTTTTTCATAGATGTGAGAATATACCCTCCAAGCATTTAGGTCATTAGCATCTACATTATTAGTGGGGACAGTAAAGTCGCCGCTCACTACAAAAAAAGGGGTCATTAGCGGCGACCCAAAGTCACCGCTAATGAGGTAAAAGTGGACGCTATTTACAAATAGCGGCGACAAGTGGCTGCTATTTAGTGGCCGCAAGTAATTGGCCACTGATGCTAAATAGCGGCGACTTTTTGTCGCCGCTAATGACTTTTTTTATCGCTGCAAAAATAGTAAAATGGGCCAGGGGTCGCCGCTAATGAGGGGTCATTAGCGGTGACCTAAAAGTCGCCGCTAATGATATGAGAATTGAAAAAAAAAAAATTAAAAATAAAAGAATTTTAAAAAAATTCAAAAAAAAAAAAAAAAATCAAAAATATTTAATAATGATATGAGAAAATTATATATATATATAGTTTTTATTATATATAAATTTTTCGGAAATCAAAATAATGTTCATGGAACACACTGATCCCCCAAGTAGGGGTAAATAATATTAGCAAGCACAAACAATGATGCTGGCAACCAAAGAAATTACAATAAAATAACTAGCTCCAAAAAGAAGCGTAATTAATAACGCTATCAGAGTATAAAAACTCCTTAATGAACAAAACACAATAGCATACCTAAATCTCAATTTGATTGCTCTATAAAGTAAATAATGTTGAAGGTCAAATAAAATGCTATACAATAACAAAATATGCAAATAAGGCATGTTGCTATCAAGAAGAAATAAAGATACTTGTTTCTGTTAGTTCTTGTGTTGGCTTAATTCAGTTCCAAAATGCAGAGACTTTTGTTCACGGGCTCAAACACTAGTACAGAATGCTCAGAATCCAATCTCCACCATTCATAATGTAGATCCATGTGTTATGAACGTCCCTGCAAAATTTTAGCTCAATCGGACCATAAAGCCCATCGATCGGAGCTGTTGATCAAGACTAGACAGCATTTCCAAAATGCTGTTTCACCATTGCATGCCCTGTCCGGACAGGCCTTCCCCAGGTCCGGACCGCATTTCCAGAAACTCTGTTTCTGCTCCGTAAAGCCCTGTCCGGACAGCCCATTAACCTGTCCGGACACCCCGTAAGTTTTAGGCCAAAAAACGTGATTTTAAGTGGGTTAGGTCTAGGGTTTTGTCCAGGGTATATATACATCTTTACAAAGAGAGAGAGATATGAATTTTCACCCCCAGAGAGTTCGTGTGAGGCTGTGCTTGAGTGATTATTTTGTTGTGAGCCAAATTGATTCCTCTTAGAGGATTTTTGTTAGTTTTGATTCTGTGCTTAATTGAAGTCTATCAGAAGGGTCCGATAAAGGAGAATCACGTTGAAGAAGATTGTGAGCGAGGAAACAAGTTGGAGGCTTGTCGATCTTACAGAGTCAAGGTCTTGCAAAGGATTGTAAGTGATCCTAGTGTCTGTAATCTCTGGATAATCTTTTAATAGTGATTTCTTGGGTTGACTGCCCCGGAGAGGTTTTACTTTTAGAACGTTTTCTAAAAGGTTTCCTCTTCGTCACCAAAATCTTTGTGTTTGATTTTACTTGTTTTTGGTGATTTTTTGCTTAGATTTAAATATCCGTTACTTCCACATAAAATTGTGATATTTATCTGTTTAGAGTTTTTCAATTGGTATCAGAGCGGGTTCACTCTGTGAAGGATTAAATTCCTGAGTGTGATCTTTGTTTCTTGTTTAAGATGTCTCAAACCCTTAACACTATGCCTAATTTTGATGGATCAAATTATGGCTATTGGAAGTCCCGTATGAGATTTTTCTTAAAATCTATAGACATTTGGCATGTCATTGAATCTGGATTTAAAACTCCAGATAAGCCGACAGCTGAATGGTCTAATGTTGAAAAACAAACTCGTATGGTGAATGACAAAGCTATGAATGCTCTATGCTTGGCAATTTCACAAACTGAGTTCTCTAGAATTTCAAATTGTGATAGTGCCAAAGATGCATGGGAGATCCTAGAAACTACTTATGAAGGAACAAATCTTGTTAAAGCTTCAAAATTTCAAATGTTAGTTTCTAAGTTTGAGGAAATTAAAATGTTAGAGGATGAGACATTTAATGATTTCTTTGGTAAACTTAGTGAAATTAGAAATTTCATGATAAATCTAGGAAAGAAAGTTTCTGACACTAAGATTATTAGAAAGGTCATGAGATCACTTGCTGAAAGATTCAGAATGAAGGTAACAGCCATTGAGTCATGCACTAATCTGGAAACCATGAGGATAGAAGAGTTAGTTGGTGCCCTTCAGACTTATGAGTTTTCTTTGCCTCAACCTAGGAAAAATAAGGATCTTGCCCTTAGAACTCTTAGGAAGAACTCTGATGAGTTATCTGATGAGGAATCACCAGATGATGAGGAACTTGCCTTGATAGCTAGAAAGTTTTATAAAAATGAACATAGAATTTCCAAGAGATTTGGAAAACAAAAAGGAAGTACTCAAGAAAGAAATGAAAGAGACCCACGTGGTCCAAAATGTTATGAGTATTCTGGCTATGGTCATGTTCGCAATGATTGTGCTAATCTCAAGAGTAATAAGCTAAAAGACCAAAAAGCCTTCAATATTACATTGAGTGACACCGATGAGGAAGAAACTCCTAATTATATGGCTTTTGTTGCATCCTATGATTCTGATGATTCTAATCAATCAGATGTTCAGTCTGCCTCTAATAATGAATCAAATAGGGTTAATGATCTTCAAAACTCCTTTAACAATTTAATGGAAAAGTTTTCTATGCTTAGAAATACTAACTTGAAAATTGTTAAGGATTTTAAGAATCTTGAGCTTGAAAGGGATAATTTGTTGAAATCTTTGAGTAATTCACATGCTGTTTGCAATACTCTCAAAACTGAAAATCATGCGTTAATTGCTAAAAATAAATCCCTTCAAAATGATCTGATTGCATCTAGAAATCACTTGAGTAAATTCTCTAGTGAAAAGCTTGATAAAATGTTGCATATTCAAAAGCATTCTAGCGACAGATCTGGCTTAGGATTTGATAAAACTGCTTCTTTGTCTTCTAACCGTGCTTCTACTTCAAAGATTGTTTTTGTTAAACCAGTGAAAGTAGAAGAATCTTCAAGTGAAGAAAAGCAAGAAGTTGCTCCGACTCCTCAAGGTAAGAAAGGTAAGAAAATCTACATTGAGCCTCATGCATCTTACCCTACACCTAAAGTCGTGCATCCTCCTAGGAAATTACCTTCTCAAAGGTTTGTCCCTACATGTCACCATTGTGGCAAAGTGGGTCACATTCGACCCACTGTTTTAATTTGAAACCTCATGTGCATATAAATGAAAATTCCTATTCTAGGAAAGAAAGTGAGAGTTTGGTCATAATGATGAGAGAAGTGCTATCTAGACTAGATAAGTTTGAGCAAAGTCATAAGTCTGGACCTAAGATTTCTCAAGTTTGGGTTAGGAAGGATGATACCATTCACCCCTTGAGGGGGAGTGGTGATGATCTCACCTTATGTTAGGTGAGTCACCTACATGCCTAAGATTGATTTTCTTCCATATCTTTGCATATCCTAGAGCATGTTATTTTTCTTGTTTCATTGTACTTTTGTTTTATTTTGTTTTGAAATTGTATTTTGTTTGTGTGCATTTCTTTTGTGAAAAATAACAAAAAGACAAAAATATTTTACTTTGGTCTTTTTTTTTTTTTTTTTTTTTTGTCTTATGCACCTAGATAGTTCATTAATTTCTCATGTTGCTGTTTATGAATTTAATTCCTTGCGTCTTGGAATGTTCTTAATATGCTTGAGATGAAAATTTGTGTCAATGGACTTGTTTTTGTGGTTACCGAAAGCCTGAGCTTATGTGGTACATTTTGCCTATGCTTTATCTCTTGTGCACATTTAAGCTTAAATTGAGGTTTTGTTTCACTTTATTTGTCAGGTCTATTAGGTAACCATATGAGGTTTTTGACTAGTCATATTTTTCAAATTGACCATCTATTAGTTGAACCTAGGGCTTAAAAATTCATACTTTCTCTTTTGTGATAAGTACCAAAAGTTTAAGGACATTTTCTCAAATAGAAAAATGAACAAAATAGTGAAACAAATAAAATCAAAAGATTATATTCCAAAATGAATTTATTTCACTGTGTCAAACTTGTACAAAATGTTTTACAAAGAGAAATATATAGGATGAAAGTGGCTAGGCCCTAGTATGATAAGGTTTGACTTTTGATTTAATATACTTGTCAAAACCTCTTGGTGGTGAAACTTTCTCCTCATTTTGTAAGTTGAAAATTTTTCTCTTTGGATGGCTTACACACACACACACCACACAAGCATGGGTTGAATAGAACATTTTTCTTTGCTTGGGTTAAGCAATATGAGTTGCTTGCCATTTCTAGTCTCATGTATATTTTGCATATTTGGAGCATGTTTGGGATATTCATTGTACAATACTTGAGTCATTAATGTGTTATCATTTGTGTTCATTTGACTTTTGAGGGGGAGAAACATGCTTTACATTTTTTAGCTTCTTGTTGATTATTGAGTCATATGTTGAGGGGGAGTTTTTGGTGATGTGTGTTCATGATCTTGCATTCTACGTCATTTTTTTGTGATCATGAGTTTTATTTCTGTATTCTTGTTCCACATATGCCTTGATGTATTTTGTGAAGTGTTTCAGGAAATATGAAGACCTTTTGTCATTCTGTGACAAAAAGGAGGAATAAATATGGGGAGATGATGGGATTGGCTCGGCATTTTGGTTTTGTCACTGAATTGCCAAAATGGGAGTTTGTTAGTTCTTGTGTTGGCTTAATTCAGTTCTAAAACGTAGAGGCTACTGTTTACGGGCTCAAACATTGGTATAGAATGCTCAGAATCCAATCTCCACTGTTCATAATGTAGATTCATGTGTTATGAACGTCTCTGCAAAAGTTCAGCTCAATCGGACCACAAACGCCCATCGATCGGAGCTGTTGATCAAGACTGGACAACATTTCCAAAATGCTGTTTCACCCATTTCATGCCCTGTCCAGACAGGCCTTCCCCGGGTCCAGACCGCATTTCCAGAAACTCTGTTTCTGCTCCGTAAAGCCCTGTCCGGATAGCCCATTAACCTGTTTGGACACCCCGTAAGTTTTAGGCCCAAAAACGTGATTTTAAGTGGGTTAGGTCTAGGGTTTTGTCGGGGGTATGTATACATCTTTATAAAGAGAGAGAGATACAAATTTTCACCCCCAGAGAGTTCGTGTGAGGCTGTGCTTGAGTGATTATTTTGTTGTAAGCCAAATTGATTCCTCTTAGAGGATTTTTGTTAGTTTTGATTGTGTGCTTAATTGAAGTCTATCGGAAGGGTCCGATAAAGGAGAATCACGTTATAGAAGATTGGGAGCGAGGAGACAAGTTGGAGGCTTGTCGATCTTACAGAGTCAAGGTCTTGCAAAGAGTTGTAAGTGTTCCTAGTGTCTGTAATCTCTGGATAATCTTTTGATAGTGATTTCCTGGGTTTGGCTGCCCCGGAGAGGTTTTACTTTTAGAACGTTTTCTAAAAGGTTTCATCTTCGTTACCAAAATCTTTGTGTTTGATTTTACTTGTTTTTTGTGATTGTTTGCTTAAATTTAAATATCTGTTAATTCTGCATAAAATTGTGATATTTATCTGTTTAGAGTTTTTCAGTTTCGTGAGCAAAATACATCCATGATACTCATGAATTATATTATACTACTCATTTAGGGCAGAAGGTTAGTAATTTTTCTCATGATTCATAACAAATGGATAAAGACTAACCAAGTCAGCCACTAGCAATCAAAATTTCCAACAACTCAACCCCAAAAAGCAATAAAAAAAAAAGAAGATAGATTAAAAAAGAACATTATATTTAGGAGCAAAAGAATTGTCCAACATATACAACAAAGATATATGGTTTCTTAATGAACCATTCTTCTCCATTCATCTTCTTTGATGAGTTCTTTCTCACTTCTTCAGTCACATCGTTCTAGATTTTTTGTTCTTTGTCCACTTTATGCACCTTAAACAGATCAAATAATTCTTTCATAGTGATCCAATTATAGGTCTTTGTCACACATGACCGAACCATCTCGGACAACTTTGCCTCATCTAATCTTCGTTTCTATCTTTCTGCATCTCATCATAACCATATTTTTTTTATGGGCAATTTCCTTTCTTCATAACATCATGGGTACCTTTGGCAAGACGAATCAAGTTCTGTGACTAGCAAACTAAAGCTACCATTTGCTTCAATATTCTTAACATGTCTAGCTTATAAATAATGTTCGTGAATTACCACCATCAAGAACTCATGCTGCAAATAAATAGCTTTCCAAACTCATCCATGAGTGAGAAGTCATTAAGTCAATTTTATTCATTTCCAATTAGTACCAAACAGCTGGCCAGCTAGAGGTTAGCCAACCTTGTTGATGAACTCACTTGTCTATCTTAAGAAAGATCTAACCTTCACTGAGGTATTTGAAAGAAATAGAAACTGCAACGTTAATCTGTATCCCTATGCTTCTCCATCATAATTCGGCCTCGAGTAACCACATAGGGATTTAACTCCAAGAGAAAGAACCTAAATACCAGTTGACACTGCTAAACTTGACTACTGTTATTTTAAATTTAAAACGCTGATAACTTAGCATTCGGATATGTTCTGGCTACAAAAACAAAAATGAAAAAAAAAAAAGAACAAATCATATAGTATAAAATGATGAAAACAGAAAAAGAGAAAAGAACAGGAAAAATTAAAAAGAAGAAAAAAGAGTGGAGATGAATAAATATTTACTTGTCAACACACACACACACAAGCACAGATGCGCACAAAAGAGAGGGAATAGACCTTCAGCAGCTACAGAACATGCTCTCTCCAAGCAGACAGCACAGACATCAGTGTCATCAGAGGAGGTTGTTGACGACTGCAGTCCGCAATCTCTGCAGAGCATTTCACAAGCGTCATGTCATTTTCATTATCATAAGTGAGCTGCACCATTACAAAATTGGGGTCCACACAGGTGAAGAGCAGCCTGCTTTCTCAGGTATTTACAAGAAAGAAAAGATATAGTCTAGAATTCAATTAAAACCCCCTCCCAATCCCAAAAAAGTGATATAAAAGGATTTTCAATTTTCTAAAACATAAGTTAGAAACACACATTTGAATTACAAACTTAAGTAGAACAAATTAATGCATTTGAATTTAGTTGGGTTTCCATGATATAGTCGCCGCTATTGACCACTCATCAGCGGCGACTCTCATTATAGTCGCTGCTATTGACCACTCATCAGCGGCGACTCCTGAGAGTCGCCGCTGTTGACCCTCATTAGCGGCAACTTTATGGTCGCCGCTAATGAGCTTTTTAATTTTTTTTATTATTTTTTCTCATGTCAATACCGGCGACCTTAAAGTTGCCGCTATTGACTACTCACCAGCGGCGACTCTCAAGAGTCGCCGCTGTTGACCCTCATTATGGTCGCCGCTAATGAGCTTTTTAATTTTTTTTAATAATTTTTTCTCATGTCAATAGCGGCGACCTTAACCACTCATCAGCGGCGACTCTCAGAAGTCTCCGCTGTTGACCCTCATTAGTGGCGACTTTATGGTCGCCACTGATTGAATCTTATTAGCGGCGACAATAGTCACCGCTATTTATGTTCAATAGCGGCGACTCCTTTGTGTCGCCGCTAATAATGGTCAATAGTGGCGACTCTTAGTCGCCGCTATTGTTGTTGCTGCTAAATAATTTTTTTTTTGGTTTTTAGTGGCAACTATTAGCGGCAACTGGAAAGTCGCTGCTAATGGGGGGTCATTAGCGGGGACTGCTTGTATAGTCTTTAGCGACCAAACAAATAGCAGCAACCCGAAAGTCGCCGCTTTTTGTTTGGTCGCTAAAGACTATATTGCTTGTAGCAAATAATGGTCATTAGCGGTGACTACAGATATTAGACGTTAAAGAAAAAAATATTTTATCCACAAGGTAATAATACTAGTAATAATATTAGCATAATATTAGTAATGTATAGTACCCCTGGCATAATATGGCTGCAGATTTTATTTAAAATATATATATTATTTTTTTTAATTATCTCGGACCATTAGTGGCGACTCTAGATGTCGCCGCTAATGGTAACCAATAGCAATGGCGCGTGGTTTAGTTTGATCCCTTTTGCATCGACCAATTATATCATTAGTGGTGACATTTTGGCGCCGCTATTGAGTGATCATTAGCAACGACAATTTTGTCACCACTATTGAGTGATCATTTGCAGTGATCCACTCAAGTCGCCGCTATTGATCATTAGTATTGGACCATTTGCATCGACCACATTAGTGGCGACAAAAAATTTTGTCGCCGCTAATGTGTCAGATGCTTGTAGTAATATATGCCTCATGCGGTATGTTTTGATAGTTATGTATAAACAATAAAGTTTAATTTATGTAATAACATTATGTTATGAACTAGAAACTCTAATATATTTTATAAGCGAGTTCGTAGTGTCTAAAAGAAAACAAAATTTTATTATATGATTTTTTCGGTCATAAATATGTGACATGTTTTTCTTATAAAGGTGGTCAGAAATAAAGGAATATAGTATTTTTTTTTCTACATCAAAATATGAAATTAGAGAACAAGCAGGAAACAAAAGATACAAGGAAAAATATCTGACATCAGCTTTTGGTAATAGGGGCAAAATATAAAATATCGAGAATGAAACCAGGATCTCTCTTTCCTGTATTCTAATTTGATCGGAAGCTGTTAAGGAATTTTTTTGGTTTGATGTAGGCTTCCTAATTGATATACATACTCGTTTGGTCTTTTTACATTACTGTTACACATCCATCTCTTACTCATAAATATACGTTTGAATATGTGAGACTTACATGTCGTCCCAGATCTTCAATTAATGGTAGATTTGTCAATCTCTTTTATGTAGATTATGAAATCACTACTTATCCTAAAAAATTATTAAATCACCACTTATCCCAAAAATTTAAGCTGATAGGAATAGCTAAATTTAATCGCTTAATCATTACTTTAACACTCTCCCTTAGGTGTGGGCTCAAACTCTCTTTTAATAGGTGAGACCCAACATGTTAAATATTTAGTTGAAATGGAAGATAAATGATGCATGTCAATGTTCGAACTCAGGATTTTTAGCTCTCATACCATGTTAAATTATTACTTATCCCATAAATTTAAAAAAAAAACATTTTTGTATATATAAGATTCTTACTACCCTAATTTTACAGGTTGGAGTTAGAAACTATTTCCAACTAATCCAGTAAAGCTAGGCCCGCACCAAAAAGATGGAATATTGAGTAATTCATGTTTAGGCCGCAGAAGTTAAAGTATTAATGAGAAATATATTATAATCATAATTTGGTGATGATGTATCACAAACATTAACTTCTGAACTTTGTGCCATTTTTTCTTATGAAAAAATTATGGGTAATTACCTTTTCCCCCCACCAACTATAATGCATTGTCACTTTACCCCCATGAACTAACAAACTTACTGCCCGATCCTATTAAAGTACCATTTTGTGCCGAAAACCTTCCTTCCGTTAGTCAAAGCATTAACTCAGACTCTCAACCCGTCACATGTGCCTCACATACTATCTTGAAATAACAATGCGTTGTAGTTAATGGGGGCGAAGTGACAATGTGTTGTAATTTAAGGGGGGAACATGTGAGATAGAAAATTTCAATATGGCATGTGGGGCGCATGTGACGGGTTGACCGTCTGAGTTAATGCCTTTGACTGACGAAATGGAGGTTTTGGGCACAAAATTGTAGTTTGATAGCTAGGGTAGGGTAGTAGGGTTGTGAGTTCATGCGGGCAAAGTAACAATGCAATGTAGTTGATGAGGAGAAAATGTAATTACCCATAAAAATTAACTATTGTAGTTGGCTGTTCTTTAATCTACAAATAAATTTGTATGGTCACATTAGGTCTTAAGGTAAAAAAGAGAGAGATAAACGCAGATTAGCCGTAGATATACTCACACGAGGAATAATAAAATATAATACAATTTTAGGATGATTTGCAGGAAGATGCTGAACACATCAATTCTTAATTAAGTTTGTTCCTTAATGGGTCAATTGTATTTTTAAATATAAATCATTAAACTATATATGAACTTCTAAATTTTATAAACAAAATATTTCTTAATCGAAACATCAAGAATTAATTGACTGAGTGTTTGCGCGTAAACAGATTAATTAATACCAGCAGGCAGTAACAGTAACATATATATATATATAAGATAACACAATCACAATACAAACAACAAAAAAGGCTGAAATATCTTAAATTTTTTAATGACATATAACAGGGTGTATGACTCATCAATATTCATCAAATAAAAATTCAACCAAAAGTCTAAAAAACATTCCGCATATGAAATATCATGACAGAAGATTTTAATTTATATTTCTGTCCCAAAACTGGTCGTTTGGAGGAATTTATCTTGGTGTTATTGGAAGACTTTCCTGTAATTTATCAAAACGACAAGGATTTGTGGTTCTTAATTATATTCTAGTTTAAACCATATTTTTTCTTATAAAAGGTGTTTGTGGATTGAAGAAAGCAACATTAATAGAACTGCACTCTTCCATTAATTGAAGTGGTCGGATTTGGCTGCATTTCAAATATCTGCAAATTAAGTAGCGGCCGGTTCACCCGCTAATTAATAAAAAATGGATGACTTACCAAGTCTTAGAGGCTCCATATAGTGAAAAACGTAGACCGGTTCATTCACTCCCGGCTATAAATACACATGTTCCCGTGCTTCATCTCTCACTCCTCACAAAACCAAGAATTCACAGAATACAGAAGAAATAGATTATAAACCAGAATAAGGATGAAAGGTGTTAGAATATAATCAGAATATATTCTGATTATATTCTGCCAATCACCATAATTGCTGATTGATATACTTTCCCTGTATATACATTGATATTATTCTGTAATATTGTACATTAATTCCGTGATTGTATTTCCTATTCTGTCTGGCCGTATTCAACTATAAATAGGCCTCATTGTATACAGTTCTAAACACACAGAAATACAATATTCAGTTTATCCCTATATTCTCTAGTCTTCTTTAGTTATTTTAACATGGTATCAGAGCCAAGTTTTGGCCTTCTCTAGAGAAGTAGGAAGTCAGTTCGTTCAAAAGCCTTTTTCGATCTTGTTTTGGTATAATTATTATACCAACAGGCTCAAAAAGGTCCGATAAATCCTGTGGAGTTATCAGATCACCGTTCTGAGGTTCAACGCGCTCTCACGCGCCGCCTGAAGTTTCTGTGTCACTATTCACGCGCCTCACGCGCCGCCTCCGGCCACCACGCGCCGCCCAAGTCAGCCGTTCTCAGAAAATTCTGCCAGAATCCAGATCGGAGGCTGCCGATCTACTGACCTACCGAAAGAACGCGCCACCAGGAGTCGCCACGCGCCGCCACAACTTTCTGTGGAATTTTGAACACGGCCCGCGCTGTTTCCGGCCACCACGCGCCGCCATTCTCAGCCGTTTTCAGAAATGAATCACAGATTCGTGATCGGAGGCTGCCGATCTGTCGAACCAGCCGTCGCACGCGCCACCCAGAGCTGCCACGCGCCGTCACGCGCCGCCCCCTTTCCACACCAGATTTCAGCCTTTTAACCAAGCCTATATTCCTTATTATATACTCAACCACACCAAATCCTAACCTTTTAAAACAAGCTCATATTACCTATCATACACTCAACCACACCGGATTCAACTCTCTCACCAGGCTCACAGAACCTATCCTACACCCAACCACACCAGATTATATCCAAAAAAAAAAAAAAAAAAAAAAAAAAATGGCCGTACCTCCTACCACTCTCCCAAACACCAAAGATATTACCCAACCTATTCCTACTATTCTCGATGGCTCCAATTACCCGGCTTGGTCTCAAAATATGAGTAGGTGGCTCAAAGGACATTGTCTCTGGGAATATGTTTCTGGTGAAGAATCTAAGCCTCTTGCTGGAAAAGAGGAACCTGCTGCGGCTTTCTCTACCCGCCTCCGCACATGGAAAAGTATCCATTACAGGATTATTTCTTGGTTCTCCAACACTTGTGTTGTCTCCATCAGCATGACATTTGGCAATCTTGACAATGCCAAAGATGTTTGGGACATGTTAGCTCAGCGCTACAGCACGACTGATCTTGCTCAGCAGTTTCAGATTGTGACCAAGCTCCATCACATGCGCCAGGAACCAGGTCAGAGTATTACTGATTTTTATTCACAAATGACTTGTCTTTGGAATCAATTAGCACTATGTGAGCCAAAGTGGAGGGATACGGTTGATGCCTCTGAGTACATCGCTTTTCGCGATAGCATGCGCCTAGCCGAGTTTCTTGCAGCAATTCGAGATGAGTTTGAGCATACTCGAGCTTCTCTTCTTCACCGCTCACCACTGCCATCTTTGGAAAGTGCTCTTAGTGAACTTGTTTCAGAAGAGACTCGATTCTCTACTATGAAGTTACACACTTCTGAGATGGTCATGGCCACTGCATCCCGCAATGCGCGCGCTCCTAATTCTATTCCTGCCGGATCTTCCTCATCCAATCGGAACATCCAGTGCCACTATTGCCAAAAGTTTGGCCACAGATATAGTGAATGCAGGAAAAGACTTTCTCGTGGGAATGGGAATCATCGAGCTCCTAGTCATAAGGCTGCTGCGGTCGCTCATACTGATACATCAGATATGCCTTACACCGATACTGCACCCCAACCCAGTACTCTTTCTCCTGCAGAAATCGAAGCTCTCATTCATCAGGTTTTATCTAAGTCCAATCTTAATACCGCCATGTCCACCACACTAGGTAATTCCTCTTGGTATATTGATTCTGCTTGTTGTAATCATATGACACCGAACTCTTCCATATTTTCTGCAAAATCTGTGTTACCTAAGCCTACCACCATTTACACAGCTAATGGTTCCCATCTTGCGGTTAGTCATGTCGGGTCTGTTTCTACTAATCAACTATCTGTGTCTGATACATACTTAGTGCCTAATCTCTCATTAAATCTTTTATCTGTTGGTCAACTTTGTGAACTTGGCTTAGAATTGCACTTTTCTAACCGAGGTTGTGATGTGCAGGATCCACAGACGGGACAGCTAATTGGGACCGCCCGTAAGATTGGACGTCTGTTTGAGCTTTCATCACTCCATCTTCCTCCTGCTGTGTCAGCTGCCACTCCATCTCGGTCTTCCTCTACCACCCTCAGTTTATGGCACTCTCGTTTAGGACATGCATCTATTTCTCGTATTCGTTCTATAGCTACAAGTGGTCAATTAGGGTCTGTTGAATCTGAGTCATTTGATTGTGTTGCTTGTCAACTTGGAAAACAAAGTGCTTTACCTTTTAATAATAGTGCATCTGTTTCTTCTGCTCCTTTTGATTTGGTGCATTCTGATGTATGGGGCCCTGCGCCTATTCCCACCATGGGTGGATCCCGCTATTTTGTCATTTTTGTGGATGATTTTTCTCGATACACATGGCTTTATCTTTTACAAAATCGGTCTGAACTTCTGAAAATTTACTCTGAATTTCAACGGATGATTCAAACCCAATTTTCTCGAAACATAAAAATTTTTCGTTCTGATAATGCCATGGAATATCGTGAATCTACCTTCCTTACTACTCTCAAACAAAATGGTACTCTTCCCCATCGCTCATGCCCAAATACTTCTCAACAAAATGGTCGAGCTGAACGTAAACACAGGCACATCTTAGACACTGTTAGGGCTTTACTCCTATCTGCTTCTATCCCTGAACACTTTTGGGGAGAAGCCGCTCTTACCGCTGTTTATACCATTAATAGGGTCCCGTCTCCCACTACCTTAAATAAGTCCCCCTATGAACTCCTGTATGGATCTCCTCCTGATTACCAATCTCTCCGCATCTTTGGTTGTGTCTGTTTTGTGCTCCTTCCACCCCATGAACGAACAAAATTAGAACCTCGTTCTCGTCTATGTTGTTTTCTTGGGTATGGCATTGAACACAAAGGATATCGTTGTTATGATCCTATTTCCAAACGGCTCCGCATCTCGCGGCACGTCACTTTTTGGGAACATAGGCTATTTAGTGATATGGAGTCTTTTCCTACTCGTCCCTCTAGTTCTTCTCCTATCTTCACTGATATCTCGGTGGATTTGCTCCCCGACACTACTGATCTTGATGCAGGGATGACAAGCTCTCCAGACGACATTCCGACGGTCGACCCCAATGACACTGCCCTGCCTGTTGATCCATCTACTCTTGAGGCTGCTCCCTCTATCCCTCGTCGTTCTACTCGGGTAACATCTCTTCCTTCCCATCTTCATGATTATCACTGTTATTCTGCCCTTGCTACTCTCCATGAACCTCACTCATTCCGTGAGGCTCATGCTAACCCTCTTTGGCAGAATGCTATGTCAGAAGAACTTAATGCCCTTTCCAAAACCCATACTTGGGACTTAGTTGATTTACCTCCAGGCAAAACTGCGGTACGGTGCAAGTGGGTATACAAGATTAAGACAAAATCTGATGGGTCTATTGAGCGATACAAGGCACGTCTTGTGGCAAAGGGGTTCAATCAGGAGTATGGTATTGACTATGAGGAGACCTTTGCACCAGTGGCTCGTCTTACTTCTGTTCGATCACTCCTTGCTGTGGCTTCTGTGCGTCGTTGGGATCTTTTTCAGATGGATGTGAAAAACGCATTTCTTAATGGTGATCTTAGTGAAGAAGTTTATATGCAGCCTCCTCCTGGGTACGATCATCCGCCACACAAGGTTTGCCGACTTCGCCGGGCATTGTACGGTCTGAAACAGGCTCCACGGGCTTGGTTTGCCAAATTCAGTTCCACTATTGCGCAGATTGGGTTTGTTTCTAGCCCCTATGACTCTGCTCTTTTTATCCGGCGATCTGATGCTGGTCTCATTCTCCTCTTACTATATGTTGATGATATGATTATTACTGGAGATGATACTGTTGGTATTCGTAGCCTTCAACAGTTTTTGAGCCAACAATTTGAGATGAAGGATTTGGGTTTTCTCAGCTACTTTCTTGGATTGGAAGTGTCTTCTGATCCAAATGGTTACTATCTCTCTCAAGCCAAGTATGCTTCAGATCTCCTCTCACGAGCTGGCCTTACTGACTGCAAAATTGTTGATAGTCCTCTAGAGACAAATGTCAAACTTCGTGCCACTGATGGTGAGCTACTTTCTGATGCCACTCTCTATCGACAGATAGTTGGCAGTCTCATCTATCTTACTGTGACACGACCGGATCTTGCCTATGCAGTCCACCTTGTTAGTCAGTTTATGACAGCGCCACGCTCAGTTCATTATGCGGCTGTTCTTCGCATCCTTCGCTACGTGAAGGGCACCTTGTTTCATGGTTTGCATTTCTCTTCTCACTCATCATTAGACTTACATGTATATTCAGATGCTGATTGGGCAGGTGATCCCACTGATCGTCGTTCCACCACGGGTTATTGTTTCTTACTTGGTGATTCTCTCATCTCTTGGCGTAGTAAGAAACAATCTGTTGTTGCCCGCTCCAGCACCGAAGCTGAGTATCGTGCCCTTGCTGACACCACTTCTGAGCTCCTCTGGCTTCGCTGGCTCTTACATGATATGGGTGTTTCTCAGACCTCCAGTTCTCCTATCTTTTGTGACAATCGAAGTGCGATTCAAATTGCGCATAATGATGTATTTCATGAACGTACTAAACACATTGAGATCGACTGTCATTTTGTGCGCCATCATCTTTTACAGGGAACTCTTCGTCTCTGTCCCATTGCTTCCGCTGATCAGTTGGCCGATGTGTTCACCAAAGCACATCCACTTGGACGGTTCCGTGATCTTGTTTCCAAACTCAAGTTGGCATCTACATTACCACCTTGAGTTTAAGGGGGGATGTTAGAATATAATCAGAATATATTCTGATTATATTCTGCCAATCACCATAATTGCTGATTGATATACTACCATAATTGCTGATTGATATACTTTCCCTGTATATACATTGATATTATTCTGTAATATTGTACATTAATTCCGTGATTGTATTTCCTATTCTGTCTGGCCGTATTCAACTATAAATAGGCCTCATTGTATACAGTTCTAAACACACAGAAATACAATATTCAGTTTATCCTTATATTCTCTAGTCTTCTTTAGTTATTTTAACGGGTTTCCTAATTACCTTGTAGCTTTGGCACTCATGGCTTTGGCATGTTCCATTGCCTCTGCCTATGACCCGGCTCCTCTGCAAGACTTTTGTGTTGCAGCTAACTCTTCCACTGATGCTGGTATATAAACATTCTTCTTCTTCTTCTTGAGTGTT
The DNA here is from genome assembly GCF_965113065.1 of Corylus avellana. NCBI lineage: Eukaryota > Viridiplantae > Streptophyta > Magnoliopsida > Fagales > Betulaceae > Corylus > Corylus avellana. The sequence continues at coordinate 21,429,693 of NC_142491.1, read as the reverse complement.
TCTTCGCAATATCCTCGGGATCTACAAATCAATGTAATTATATATAAACCATTATTATGTAAGGTCTTGTGATATTAACAAACTTTTCTTTGTGCAGTATTTGTGAATGGAAAGTTCTGCAAGGACCCAAAGCTTGTCACGGCCAATGATTTCTTCTTTCAAGGTCTAAACATTCCTAGAAGCACTACAAATCAACAAGGGTTGAATGTCACTGTTTTGACTGTAGACAAAATACAAGGCCTTAATACATTAGGCGTATCCTTGGCTCGCATTGACTTTGTACCAAATGGCTTGAATCCTCCCCATATTCACCCTCATGCCACTGAGATATTTGTAGTCGTAAAGGGTACCCTGTATGTTGGCTTTGTTACATCCAACCCAAATAACCGCCTTTTCACGAAGGTTTTAAATGCGGGAGACATCTTCGTGTTCCCAATTGGTCTCATTCACTTCCAGTTCAATGTAGGAAGTACTGACGCTCTTGCCTTTTTCGGTCTTGGTAGCCAGAATCCAGGTCGTATTACCATAGCAGACACAATATTTGGATCTAATCTTCTCATCAATGCTGATGTTCTCACCAAAGCCTTCCAATTGGACAAGAATGTGGTTAACTATCTTCAAAAACAGTTTTCTTCCAACAACATTTAGAGAAACATTTGTAATAGTAACGATGAATGGTTCATATAAAAAGTTTGCCTTGTTTTGCTAGTTGTAACATAGTGTTAGTAATTATAATTAAATGGAATGATTTCTTACGTACATGCACTTTCTTTTCTTTTTGGTAGCATGTTTTGTTCTGTTTTTCTGCATGTATCATGTTGTTGCATGCAGAGACTGATGTTTTTCGTTGTGTGGAGCTTTAGTTCGTTCTGCAGATGTTTGCAGTTTGGTTCAGCTTTATTCTTGTTTGATATATACAAATTAGGTTACTCATTCACCCAATTGAATCGAATTAGATTATTAATCCCTATTAATGTCGAGATGTGTGATCGCACTGGTGGGCCCAAGTATCGCTTTCTAATTTGGTTTAATTTAAAGGAAGTTGGGTGTGTGTAACACCGCAAATTTTTATTGAATCTGACGTGGTTTTCTTAATGCATGGCACAATTCCCATTAAAAAAATAATAAAAAATAAAAGAAATGTTAAGAGTACTAAAATGATTTGAAGCTTATTCATTGGTGTCTGTAACATTTTTTTTAATTAATTGTTTTCATCTTCTCCAATGAATAATTTAGTTCCACATCATTTTGATACCTATTTTTTAATAAACGATTTGATACCCTTAATATTTCTCATAAAAAGAAAAGAAAAAAACAAAACAAAACAAAATGTAATTAATGAAAATAGTACGAAAGGTTATAGCATTACTCTTTCAAAATACATGGCATGCAGCCTTGCACGTATATACAACTTTCAAAAGTACTGCTAAAGAGAAACAAAGTTCAACTTCAATTTAAATCTTACGCAATATCTATTTACAATGAAAATAATAATTATCATATTTTCAATCGTACCATCAAAATATTCATGAAAAAGTACCAACCTAATCGTGACTTATCAACTTTCTACTTCTTAGATTTTCTCTCAAATTCGAACAGAACTTATAAAATACACAATCTAACAAACTCTTTACTCAATGTTAAATCTAACTCTTATAAATAAATTATAGTGAAAGTTATTTATTTTTTAAAGTTAAATGTAAAAAGTCAAATTAAAAAGTTTTATGCTTTGTACTTGGTAATTGATCATGGGAGAACTTTACTTGTACAAGATAACAAAACCCTTGAAAGTTGTTTCTCATCCATGCTGAGAGGACTTCACAAACGTGCCAACAACTATGTCTAGTTACCATTCTCTACCGCTTATGGCAGAAACAAGATGTTGGTAGGCATTCTAAAATGTCAACATATATCCATACGAATTAGTGAAAGAACTACCAACTGTTAAACCTACTTAGTGGTTAGGTTGGTTATGTAAGGTTGTTATTAATTAGTCTGTCGAAGAAGAAAAACATGTTTCATTCACTCCCAGCTATAAATAGACATGTTCCCATGCAACATCTCTCACTCCTCACAAGACCAAGAACTCAGAGAATACAGAAGCTGAGAATCGTAGCCACAAGAAGGATGAAAGGGGTTCCTAATTGCCTTGTAGCTTTGGCACTCATGGCTTTGGCTTGCTCGGTTGCCTCTGCCTTTGACCCTTCTCCCCTGCAAGACTTTTGTGTTGCACTTAAAACTTCCACTGATCGATGCTGGTATGCACACCTTCTTCATCTACTTTTTCTTCGTATTGTTATTATAATTATCTGCTTTTATCTGGATCTACATGCCAATGTAATTATGCTAGCTAGGAGGTATTACTTAAATGGGCCTTTTTAATTTCTGCATCACATGCTATAAACCATTAATATCAAGTGTCTTGTCCTATATATTGTCTGTTTTAGGTTGGGAATGGAAATCATTCCGGTCTCATTAATAGAAGAAGGATCATGAGCATAAAGCTTTTACATCGCAAAGCATAAAGCAACAAAGTAATTGTTATATATGGGTTACATAAATTTTTGAGTGGAGGGAGCGCATGGGGGGTGGGGGGTGGCATTTTACCCCTCTCGCCCCTTTCTAGGTCCACAATTGTTGATGCAAGGGAAGATACTGAGTTGTCAGATACTGTATTAATGGCATTGGAATATCTTGACAAAAAAGATCCAGACAAAAGTAGAAAGAATCAGGCATAATATGTGAAAAATATTGTATAAATAAAGATATGCATAAGAATGAAAAAAATCATGCATAATAGTTGAAGATTATTTCTTTGTCTACAAGTATTTTAGCGGGAGAATACTCAAACCTTAGCCTATATAAATGCATGTCATTATTATTGTAATTCAAGTTTTGAAATATCGACTAAATTTCAGTCTTTTAGAGTTATTTTTATGTTTGCTTATTTGAAACAATTATGGTCTTTTATTTTATTTTTATTTTATTTTTATTAGTTTCTACTGCTATCATACTCTGTCACAATAATCTTAGTTCTGCCCGTCATCAATTGTCCACTTTGGTTACGTGAAATATTAACCATGTGTATATTAGCTCTTGGACACCATTTTCTTCCAAGCCGATTTTGAATGATAAGCTCTACCTAAAGTTTGTTACAATTGGTATCATAAAAGAAACTATGTTACGAGTTCGAGTCACGAAGGAACGACCTATAAGTTGGATTAAGAAGTCTTAATATTATGTGTGGCATGGGCATAACACCAGGTTAGCGTGAATAGAGTGAGCTGTCATAGATGTCGAATTTGAAAGAGTGATAATGTTACAATTCCAAGTGTTCTATGTTGATTAAGTGCAATCTAAACCGTATGTATATAAACTCTATCAACTCTTAAAAAAAATAAAAAAAAAATAAAAAAAGAAAAAAGAGGAAATTTGGTGCACAGGGGAGATCGAGAAAAGCAAAGTGAAGTTGGCTAAGGTTATGGTCATTGTTGAAAAATTATGGATTTCTATATAATTATGTTTGGGAAATAAACGGTTAATATACATACTTGAACACCACTTTAACCCAAAAGCCTGAGCTTATGGGCTTGGGTCCACTTAACTATATTAACTACTCTTTTATTTTTTATTATTTTTTTATTATTTTTTTGTTTATTTATTTTTATTTTTATTATTTATACTTTTTCAATGCGAGACTTAACACTTACAAGTGTGCTCACAACAATCTTCCCATCACTTGTGAATCTCTTCACACTGACCACTCGCTTGTGAGTTTTTTTACATTTCTAACAATGTCCTGTGTCAACAGTTGTGAAAGCAGACACCAGCTCCAAACCATGCGCATTTAGACACCCGTCCCACTGAGCTAATTATGGCTTTGATACCACTTGTTGGGAGATAAAGCAGTTTGAGAGTTTAACTAAAAGTACATTAATATACATATTTTGATGTCACACTAACCTTATGTGCTTGGGCCCACTTATGTATATATATTAACTACTATTTTTCTTTTTACTTTCTTAATGTAAAACTCAACATTTACAAATGCACTAACAACAAATTAAATTAATGGATTTCACTCCATCAGCACTTGTTCAATGGCATCTATAATTTATTAATTTTTGAATCGCAGAACCAAAATTCAAAACCTATGATTAGATACTTACCAATTTCGATGGGTTTTCAGTTCGGTTCAAAACCTTAATTAGCTCATGCTACATAATGTCTGTTGATAGATAATATATTTTTCATGGTTGCTTGGATTTAAAGGTTTCCTAGAACTAACTACCATTCCAAAGTTTTTGGTATTTTCTTGTCTTTTCCATAATTTCTTTTCTTTGTCCGAGTTAGAGAGAAGTTAGAAGTGATATTTCAAACACGTACTTGGTGGATTCAATCGTTTAGTCGCTCTACCTTACATACCAAGCATGCTACGTTGAAAAAAACACAAGGAGTTCATAAGCAACCGTGTAATTTCATTATCATTATATATTGTTACAACAAGCCAAAAATGGCAAACTTTATTCAAACCATCTAACGGTTCGTTGTGGCTATAACATATAGTGTTCTAATTATTATCCCTCAAACTTTTTCTGTAGATAGTCAACCACATTCTTGTCCAATTGAAAAGCCTTGATGAGAACATCTGGATTGATAGGAGGATTGGCTCCAAAAACATTATTTGCTATGGTGATGAGCCCACACTACAAGAAATTAGGTCTTTAGGGGCGACTCAAAGTTGCCCCTAAAGGTCCTAAAGTGGACGCTATTGCCAACAGCGTCGACTTTTCAACCCTAAAAGTGTCGACGCTAATAGTCCGACCCTAATGATCAAATGTTTGATTATCAGGGTCCACTTAAAAGTCGACCCTAATGATCACTTTTAGCGTCCACGTTATCGACCCTAAAAGTCACAATGTTTTGACCCTAAAGATGATGTACACGGAAGCGAAAGTCGACCCTAATAGGCAAGCATTAGCGTCCACTTTTAGTTAACCATTAGGGTCCACGTTGTCGACCCTAATGGTCCTTAAAAAAAAAATAATAATAACTATCAGCGTCTAAACCAAAGTGGACGCTGATAGTTAACCATTAGCGTCCACAAAGTGGACCCTAATGGTCCTCAAAAATTAAAAAAAAAAAAAAAAAAAAAAAAAAAAAAATTAACTATCAGCGTCCAAACCAAAGTGGACGCTGATAGTTAACCATTAGCGTCCACAAAGTGGACCCTAATGGTCCTCAAAAATTAAAAAAATAAATAAAATAAAAAATAAAAAATTAACTATTAGCGTCCAAACCAAAGTGGACGCTAATAGTTAACCATTAGCGTCCACAAAGTGGACCCTAATGGTTCTAAAAAAATTTTAAAAAAATAATCTGCGATCGATTGCACAATCGTGTGCGATCGATCGCAGTACCAGTAGGTTTTCGACATTTTGCGATCGATCGCAGTTGGAGTGCAATCGATCGCAAAATATAAAAAACCTACTTGAAAACCCTCTGGTACTGCGATCGATCGCACTCCAAGTGCGATCGATCGCAGAACCAGGGAACACTGGTATGAGTAACATATATCGGCTAACTCCTAACCACAATACTTCTAACATATATCAATAACAGTCCCACTAATACATGTTAATTATGAGCAAAAGGAGAGGAGCAACATAGCTAGTTGTGTATGTCAAAAGCAAGCTGCCTCCTATAACTGGATCCTGTTATTTATTGAATGTGTCCTGAACAATTTATCTATTAATCATGACAAGAGTAAAAATATTGTACTCTGTTTTGAGTGAAACTAAAGATAAATGTGGCTAAAAAAATTCAAAACATCAATGTACATATAGTCCGTTTAAAGCTTTCTTCCTTTCTTTTTTTTCTTCTGACATGCTTGTTCACATGAAAGCCTCCTCTTTTATTGAACTCTTTGAATTGATTGACAAATTGTTAAGGTTGGTTGTCTGAAATAGTAAGATTTATCTTCCACAGATTAAGCAACCAAGGAATAACTAACTAGAACAATCGGTTGATGAAATATCTGCAAGGGCATCATGAAAACAAAACTCCAACCAACAATATTATCAAATGTTTGAATGAGCATATTAAATGGATTGCAGGATGGCTTAGATATGTGATCTTGAAGGGTCATGGCACATAGCTCTTGTGTTAGATAGAAGTACTATATATCCTCATAAGGTAAAGAAAGGTAATGTTCTCAGCTTCTCGCCTCCACCTAGTTTTATTACTTTCACTTCTCCCTTTTGAGCCATGGTCAACTCCACAAATCTCTTAGTGATGCTATCTATAGCTTATTGACCTTGCAGATTTTGAAAAAAGCAACAAAGATTAAATATATCACTAATTCTCACCCTGCAGTGTTAATGCAAATTGACATGTTTTCAAATACATTAATTGACACATTTTGCACAGAAAAGCCGAGAAGCCAACTTAATAACTGAGAATATGTCAGAGGATAGAAGGATTCAACTTCTTCAATCACAAATTTCTTTGCTAAGGAACTAAGGATTTCTCTTTTTGGTTGAAACAAGAAATCAACTTGGCACCCTTTTTCCTTTTGATGAATAACTTGGCACCCATTTCTAATACAATTATTTGGTTGGTCAATAAACATCTCCTCGTTCGGAACAAGGAACATCAACCACTTTCTCAGAAACCAAACAGAGAGTAACCCACACTGCATTGCAAACTCTTGACAAAATAAAGTCACTAATCTAACCCTAAACCACATCAGAAACAAACACATCAAATAAAAACCAAAATAATAATAATAATAATAATAATAATAATAATAATAATAAATAAAACAACCAGGTTGTCTGTTAATGAACCATTAATCCTTTAATCAATAACAAATTTTCCATCTTTCAGAACCAGAAACATCAAACACCAAAATACCCAAATAGCATTTATCTTTCCCTCCACTTTCTCGGCAATCAAACCGGGGGTAAACTAAAACCGCACTACCAAAAAATCGAAAGAATACAGTCACTAATCCAACCTCAAATTCGCAATGGATACAAACACATCAAAGAAAACCCAAAAATTAACACAAAAATTGCAAAAATTTACACAAAAATTGCAAAAATTTACACAAAAATTGCAAAAATTTAAAGTTTAATGAGGTTACCTCGAGGATTTTTCTCCCCTTCTTTTTCTTTTTCTTCTCTGGCTTCCCCGAACGATCCACCCTCTCTCTTTCTTTCTCTCTCCCTCTCTCTCTCTCTCCCTCTTTCAGCTTCTCATCAAAGCCTTGTATGAAAGCTTTCGTCGGTCAAAGTTTGGGAGAGCAGCGGTAGAGAGATTGAGAGTGACAGTGATGAGGGAGGTGAGTGAGAGGGGTGTTAGGGAGGATTCTGGTGTTTTGAAGGTTTGGGGAAAAAAAGACGTGGTTTATGAAATTTTTGATCCGAAAATTTCAGATACCCCGCCACTGGATGGTGCTTATTTTTCGCACTCAATAGGGGCGAGTCGCCCCTAATGAGCCTCAAATTTATTTTTTTTAAAAAAAAAAATTATACTTATAATTTTTTAATTTTTATTTATTTTATTTATTTTTGTTTTTCTTTATTTTCTCCTGTAAAATGTTTTTATTATTATAATATTAACTAATAATTTCCGTTTAATAAATTTTTATAATAAAGATCATTAAGTTGATATTTATCTTATAATTAATTATAAGATCAATACAAAATCCAAAGATAATATAACTAATGCACTAAGATAATATAAAAAGCTTATAGTTCAATTGAATGTTCGATTGAACCTTCAATTGTATTCAGTTTAATCGATCAATTGATCTTATCATGATCAATCTAACTAATTCATTGGGATCAATCGGATGTTTGATCGATCAATTGATTCTATTACGATCAATCGAACTAATTCACTAGGATCAATTGGATTTTCGATCAGATGTTTGATCTTATCACGATCAATCAAACTAATTCACTAGGATCGATTGGATGTTTGATCGATCGGATTTTCGATCGAACATTTGATTGATCATTTGATTCTATCACGATCAATCGAACTAATTCACTTGGATCGATCGGATTTTTGATCAAATGTTTGATCTTATCACAATCAATCGAATTAATTCACTATGATCGATCAGATGTTTGATCGATCATTTGATCTTATCACGATCAATCGAACTAATTCACTAGGATCGATCGGATGTTCGATCAAACATTTGATCTTATCACGATCAATCGAACTAATTCATTAGGATCGATCGGATGTTTGATCGATCATTTGATCCTATCACGATCAATCGAATTAATTCAATTTCAATTTCAATTGTTTCAATCATTTGATCTTATCACGATCAATCGAACTAATTCATTATGATTGATCGGATATTCGATCAATCCTTCAATTTCAATTGTTTCAAGTTTGATCGATCATTGATTCTATCATGATCGATCGAACAAATACACTAGGACCAAACGGATGTTTGAACGAACCTTTAATTTGTTTGGAGTTTGATCAATCATTTGATCCTATCACGATCGATCGAATATCTGATAATTTATATAAAATAAATAATGACATATTATCAGAGGTAAATTTTTGGGAAATAACATTTTATAAAAGTTTATTTTTATTTTTTAGAAAATTTGTAATTTATAATTTTATAATTTTATAAATGTTATAAAATTTATAATTTCATTTTTTTTAGACCATTAATTTTATTTTATTTTTATTTTTCTACATACTCTTAAGCGTCCACAAAGTCGACCCTAATACTTAACTATTAGGGGCGACTTTCAAAGTCGACCCTAATACTTAACTATTAGGGGCGACTTTCAAAGTCGACCCTAATACTTAAGTATTAGCGTCCACTTTTAGTGGACACTATTGCCCATCAATTTTATTTTTTTATTTTTATTTTTATTTTTCTACCTACTCTTTAGGGTCGACAAATACTTAACTATTAGGAAAGTCGACCCTAATGATGAGTCTTTAGAAAGTCGAGCCTAATGATGAGTCTTTAGCGTCCACTTTTAGTGGATGCTATTGCCCATCAATTTTAATTTTTAATTTTTTTTACCTACTCTTTAGGGGCGACTTTGTCGCCCCTAATAGTTAAGCATTAGGGTCGACTTTGAAAGTCGACCCTAATGATGCATCTTCAGCGTCCACTTTTAGTGGACGCTATTGCTCATCAATTTTAATTTTTAATTTTTAATTTTTAATTTTTTTTACCTACTCTTTAGGGGCGCTAAAGTCGCCCCTAATAGTTAAGCATTTGGGTCGACTTTGAAAGTCGACCCTAATGATGCGTCTTCAGCGTCCACTTTTTGTGGACGTTATTGCCCATCAATTTTAATTTTTAATTTTTTTTAAATTTTTTTTACCTACTCTTTAGGGGCGATAAAGTCGCCCCTAATAGTTAAGCATTAGGGTCGACTTTGAAAGTCGACTCTAATGATGCGTCTTCAGCGTCCACTTTTAGTGGACGCTATTGCTCATCAATTTTAATTTTTTTTTTTTTTTTTTAATTTTTTTTTACCTACTCTTTAGGGGCGACTTTATCGCCCCTAATAGTTGATGTAGATTGGAATTTAAGGCTTATCTTATCTTATCTTTTAGTCTTTTATTAGGTTTCTTTGTTAGTCGTTTATTCTATCTTATCTTTCAGTCTTTATTTGAATTAGGTTTCTTTGTTAGTCTTTTATTTGGTTTAGTTGTCTTTCGTAGACTTCTAAATAAACTTTATTTCATTGTTATTTTAGGGTTAGGAGTCTTGGACTATAAATATATGCTTATAGCCTTTAACAATTCAGTTTATGATTATTATTGAGTTTGTTTAATAAGAATTACTCAGAGTTGAGTTTCTTTGCGTTTTTCCTTAAACCATAGATTCTTTGCGTTTTTCCTTAAACCATAGATAGAATCTATAGTTTTTAAGAAGATTTCTTTGATTATTGTGATAGTCTCACAATCTTAGAAATATTTATCCCTTCTACTTGCTGTTTTTCTTGTTCACCACAATCCTACGCTGCATCAGTTGGTATCAGAGCTCAGTTACTGTCCATGAATGGGGAGGAGCAACCGCTTTGCAGACATGAACGAGGTGTACGTGCGCACGGAGACAGCATGTAAGGAGCAATCGGCGATTCGTTTGAGGCACATGAGTGGTGGGCCGAACAATTGTCGTCGCCAACCAAGACCGCGATTCGCAGAGGCGGAAGGTAAATCTATCGCTGAACCTTGGCAACCCACGGAGGATCAATTCAGGGCTATGAGGGATCAAATTGAAGACCTCACTACCCAATTATCCAACTTGTGTGGTCAACATGGGAACGGATCTAGAAGCCCGTTTACGAAGCGCCGAACGCACGGACGTCAATACCTTGCGCAAGCTCATGCCAATCGGCGGGTCAGTAGATTCGAACTCAAAATTCCAAAATTCGACGAGGATCTAGAACCCGACGAATTTCTGGATTGGGTGTTGGCTGTTGAAGAGGTTTTTGAATTCAACGGGGTGCCCGATGAACAACAAGTCTCTTTGGTGGTACATACATTCCGGGGAAGAGTTGATGCATGGTGGCAACAACTGAAGAAATCTAGGAAGCGGGAAGGCAAATTGAAGATCAATAGTTGGGAGAAACTATTGAAATATATGCGGATCGCTTTCTTGCCCCATAGTTATACCATGGGTCAAAAGTCACAAAATTGGAGACACGGGTCTATGGCTGTGACAAAGAAAATAGAAAATTCCTACAAAAAAGAGGTATTTAGGGAAACATGGAGTGAGGTGAAGAGTCAACGACATGCCAATTGGACCCCTACTTGCCAACCACAAATCCATAAACCGAATCTATATTCTGTGGAGGAGGAAAGGGAATCTGTGGATGAAGAGTTTCAGGAATCCGAGTTCATTGATGAAGAATTCAGACATGAAGATGTTGAAGATCCTTCTCAAGGATTTGGGGATTGGGACTCACCACCAACCTAGGATGAGGAGCCCAAAGAAGATGACTCATGGGAAGAAGAAAGACCCACGGAGGAGCACGAAAAAGATGGGGTTTTTCCTATGTTTGGCGGTCTCTATCCAAAAGAAGATGGCCAATTGGAAGAGGAAGGGCCCACGGATGTCATCACCAATTATGTAGAGGATGGCATCGCCGATTATAAAGATGTTGAAGAACACCTTCCAGGTGAATTACCTAATTTTAGTGATGAAGAATTAGGTTATGTTGATTTTCTTGGTGTAGACGATATCTTATCCGATTCTCATAACAATGATTGTGATGAGTTTTATACGGATGAGGACAATTATATGTTCATAAGGGAAACAATGGCTAACCCATTCTTGAGTACTTTTGTTGCACGTGGAAGGGAGAAGGAACGAAAGAAGTACGGCAAATCCGGAGAATTGCCAAGTGGTGTGTGGGGCCTTCACAACAACCATCAAGATATTTTGGTAATGAAGAGCACCGCGCTTATTGTGGGGTGTTGCCTTGTTTTGATCTTGAGAAAAGGCAAGTGGAATGAGTTGACTGGACTTCCGAAGGACCGTGGAAAAGACAATATGAATTCGAGGGCGAATTCTCTCCAACCTCGGGAGGATGATGTAGATTGGAATTCAAAACTTATCTTATCTTATCTTTTAGTCTTCTATTAGGTTTCTTTGTTAGTCTTTTATTTGGTTTAGTTGTCCTTCGTAGACTTCTAAATTAACTTTATTTCATTGTTATTTTAGGACTAGGAGTCTTGGGCTATAAATATATACTTATAGCCTTTAACAATTCAGTTTATGATTATTATTGAGTTTGTTTAATAAGAATTACTCAGAGTTGAGTTTCTTTGCGTTTCTCCTTAAACCATAGATAGAATCTATAGTTTTTAAGAAGATTTCTTTGATTATTGTGATAGTCTCACAATCTTAGAAATATTTATCCCTTCTACTTGCTGTTTTTCTTGTTCACCACAATCCTACGCTGCATCAGTTGATATCAGAGCTCAGTTACTTTCCATGAATGAGGAGGAGCAACCGCTTTGCAGACATGAATGAGGTGTACGTGCGCACGGAGACAGCACGTAAGGAGCAGCCGGCGATTCATTTGAGGCACATGAGTGGTGGGCCGAACAATCGTCGTCGTCAACAAAGACCGCGATTCGCGGAGGCGGAAGACAAATCTATCGCTGAACCTTGGCAACACACGGAGGATCGATTTAGGGCTATGAGGGATCAAATTGAAGACCTCACTACCCAATTATCCAATTTGTGTGGTCAACATGGGAACGGATATAGAAACCCGTTTGCGCAAGCTCATGCCAATCGACGGGTAAGTAGATTCGAACTCAAAATTTCGAAATTCGACGAGGATATAGAACCCGACGAATTTCTGGATTGGGTGTTGGCTGTTGAAGAGGTTTTTGAATTCAACGGGGTGCCCGATGAACAACAAGTCTCTTTGGTGGTACATACATTTCAGGGAAGAGTTGATGCGTGGTGGCAACAACTGAAAAAAACTAGGAAGCGGGAAGGCAAATTGAAGATTAATAGTTGGGAAAAACTATTGAAATATATGTGGGTCGCTTTCTTGCCCTATAATTATACCATGGGCCAGAAGTCACAAAATTGGAGACAAGGATCTATGGCTATGACAAAGAAAATAGAAAATTCCTACAAAAAAAATGCGTTTAAGGAAACATGGAGTGAGGCGAAGAGCCCACGACAGGCCAATTGGACCCTTACTTGCCAACCGCAAATCCATCAACCAAATCCATATTCTGTGGAGGAGGAAAGCGAATCTGTGGATGAAGAGTTTCAGGAATCCGAGGTCATTGATGAATTCAGACATGAAGATGTTGAAGATCCTTCGCAAGGGTTTGGGGATTGGGATTCACCACCAACCTATGATGAAGAGCCCGAAGAAGATGACTCATGGGAAGAGGAAAGGCCCATGGAGGAGCACGAAAAAGATGGGTTTTCTCTCATGTTTGGCGGTCTCTATCCAGAAGAGGATGGCCAATTGGAAGAGGAAGGGCCCACGGATGTCATCACCAATTATGAAGAGGATGGCATTGCCGATTATGAAGAAGTTGAAGAAGACCTTCCAGGTGCATTACCTAATTTTAGTGATGAAGAATTAGGTTATGTTGATTTCCTTGGTATTGAAGATATTTTAAATTCTCCTAACGAAAATTATAGTGAGTTTTATGCGGATGAGAAAAATTATATGTTCACAAGGGAAATAATGGTTGACCCATTCTTGAGTATCTTCATGTCACATGGGAGGGAGAAGGAACGAACGAAGAGCAAATCTGCAATATTGCCAAATGGTGTATGGGGCTTTCATGACAACCATGAAAGTATTTCGATGATGAGAAGCGTCACATTTATTTTGGGGTATTGCCTTATTGTGATCTTGAGGAACGGAGAATGGAACGAGTTAACAGGGCACCCGAAGGACCGTGGAAAAGACAGTCCGAATTCGAGGGCGAATTCTCTCCAACCTCGGGAGGATGATGTAGATTGGAATTCAAGGCTTATCTTATCTTATCTTTTAGTCTTTTATTAGGTTTCTTTGTTAGTCGTTTATTCTATCTTATCTTTCAGTCTTTATTTGAATTAGGTTTCTTTGTTAGTCTTTTATTTGGTTTAGTTGTCTTTCGTAGACTTCTAAATAAACTTTATTTCATTGTTATTTTAGGGTTAGGAGTCTTGGGCTATAAATATATGCTTATAGCCTTTAACAATTCAGTTTATGATTATTATTGAGTTTGTTTAATAAGAATTACTCAGAGTTGAGTTTCTTTGCATTTTTCCTTAAACCATAGATACAATCTATAGTTTTTAAGAAGATTTCTTTGATTATTGTGATAGTCTCACAATCTTAGAAATATTTATCCCTTCTACTTGCTGTTTTTCTTGTTCACCACAATCCTACGCTGCATCAATAGTTAAGCATTAGGGTCGACTTTCAATGATGCGTCTTCAGCGTCCACTTTTAGTGGACGGTATTGCCCATCAATTTTAATTTTTAATTTTTTTTACCTACTCTTTAGGGGCGATAAAGTCGCCCCTAATAGTTAAGCATTAGGGTCGACTTTCAAAGTCAACCCTAATGAGGCGTCTTCAGCGTCCACTTTTAGTGGACGCTATTGCTCATCAATTTTAATTTTTAAATTTTTTAAATTTTTTTTTACCTACTCTTTAGGGGCGACTTTATCGCCTCTAATAGTTAAGCATTAGGGTCGACTTTGAAAGTCGACTCTAATGATGCATCTTCAGCGTCCACTTTTAGTGGACGCTATTGCCCATCAATTTTAATTTTTAATTTTTTTTAATTTTTTTTACCTACTCTTTAGGGGCGATAAAGTCGCCCCTAATAGTTAAGCATTAGGAAAGTCGACCCTAATGATTCATCTTCAGCGTCCACTTTTAGTGGACGCTATTGCTCATCAATTTTAATTTTTAATTTTTTTTTTAATTTTTTCTACGTACCCTTTAGGGTCGACTTTGAGAGTCGACCCTATTGATCCTTTTTTTTTTTTTTTTTTTTTTAGCGTCCACTTAAGTGGACGCTATTGGTGTACTATCAGGGTCGACTAATGTGGACGCTAAAAGTTTTTTTTTGGTCCCTTAATTTTTTCGCGCCCCTTTAATAATTCCCTCGTGTATATTAGGGTCGACTTTCTAGCGTCCACTATAAAGTGGACGCTAATAGTCAACCTTTCGACCCATTATTAGCGTCCACTTTTATGTGGACGCTAATAATTAACTATTAGAGGCGACTTTTAAAAGTCGCCTCTAATAGTTGAGTATTAGGGGCGACTATAAAGTCGCCCCTAATAAGTCGCCCCTGATGAGTCAGTTTCTTGTAGTGCAAGATTTTGGCCGTTGAGACCGACAAAAGCAACAACATTAGTCTTTCCAACATTAAACTCAAAGTGAATGAGACCAATTGGGAAGACAAAGACGTCTCCCACGTTTAGGATTTTACTAAAGAAGCGGTTATCAGGGTTGGATGTAATAAAGCCAACGTAGAGAGTACCCTCTAAGACTACTAGAATCTCGGAGGCTCGAGGGTGAGTGTGGGGTGGAATCAGGCCGTATGGTGCCAAGTCTAAGCGAGCTAAGGATATGCCTAGTGTGTTGAGGCCAGGGATTTCGTCGACATTCAAAATAGTGACATTTGACCCGAGTGGATTTGCAGTGCTTCTAGGAATGTTTAACCCCTGAAAGAAGAAATGGTTGGCAGTGACAAACTTTGGATCCTTGCAGAACTTTCCATTCACAAATACTGCATGCAAAAAAAGTTCGTTAATATCACAAGACACGTACGTATTCAAGTAATACCTCCTAGCATAATTACATTAATATGTAGATCCCAATATGGATGAGAAAAAACAATCCAGACTCTTCAAATGGCTCCAAAAGAACATCAATAATAACAACAACAACAATAATGTGCATATACCAGCATCAGTGGAAGAGTTAATTGCAACACAAAAGTCTTGCAGAGGAGCAGGGTCATAGGCAGAGGCAATGGAGCATGCCAAGGCCATGAGTGCCAAAGCTACAAGGTAATTAGGAGACCCTTTCATCCTTCTTCTGGTTTATGATCCCTTTCTTCTGTATTCTCTGAATTCTTAGTTTTTTGAGGAGTGAGATATGTTGCATGGGAACATGTCTATTTATAGCCGAGAGGAATGAACTGGTCTACGTTTTTCACTAGATCGAGCCTGTAAGGCTGTAACACTTTGTAAGTCAACGATTTTTTATTAGCGTGTGAACCGGCTGTTATTTAACGACTTAATTTGCAGATATTAGAAATATTGCAGCCAAATGCGACCACTTCAATAAATGGAAGAGTGCAGATCCGATGTTGCTTTCTCCAATCCAAGCTTATCTTGTTTTGCCATGCTAGAAAAAGCTTTCCCAGATAGTACCATGATAGGGCATTTGGTATATTCTTGTCTACTTGTCTTTGTTTTTTTCTCTTCTACTTATGGTTTCTCCGGATTTGAAATGTTTGTAGGTATTTGGTTGGGGGGTTTGTCGAGACTGGATTCAGTCGGGGAATTTCAATGCTCAAGTTGGTGTATATGGAGAGGGAATTTTTTTTTTTTTTTTTTGAAAAATACGGAGAGGGAATTTTAGTAGTCTTGTTAAGGCAAAATGAGCGTATCTGAGTAAGTATCATTTCTTTCTTTATATATATATAGGCCACTATCTCTACCCTACCTCTTAAGGATTTTAGGGAGCCAACAAGTTCTTATTAATGTAGAGATTCCTCCCTAAATCTGTTTGAAAGGGGCATATGGCGGGAATAGGATCCTCTAGGGTATCCATTTCATGGTTGGGATTTCTTTTCAGAAATCCTAGAGCCACAAATAGTACACATGTCTCATTAACAAAAAATAATAATAAAATATTATTTAAGATAAAAAAAATAATAATAAATCAAATAATAAAAAAATAAGGCCACCCATCTTGGCCATAGCGGGTGGTTGGACCATCCCATTTTAGTTGGGGTGGCTTGGGTGCCACCCCAATGGCCGACCAGGGGTGGCCGGAGCACCCCCAATGGCCAAACGATTTTTTTTTTTTTTTTGGCCCTTGGGGGTAGCCGAACCACCTCCAAGGGCCATGAGGCCCAACGAGGGTGGTCTGGCCACCCTCAAGGGCCAAATGATTTTTTTTTTTAGTTTGGCCGTTGAGGGTGGCTGGACCACCTGGGGGAGCTGGTCTGGGGTGGCCGAAGCCACCCCAAGTCAACGGAGGTGGTAGGGGGTGGCCGACCACCCCTTATTTTTTAAAAAATATTTTTTAATTTTTTATTATTTTAAAAGTATATATAATATTTATATTATTAATTTTACTAGATATTCTGTAACCCAAAATAGACTGGAGAGAATCCTATTCCCGTATGGCGTGGGTAAGCAGTTAGCTGAGTTGGCAAAGTTAGGAATCAGCTGTTGAACGCTGCATCTTGGCATGGGTGAACTTGAATCCTTCATTGTTATTTGGACTATGGGCAGGTGGATCTTCTAGGCTCTTTGGTAGGTGGCTATTGGGAGGTTGATGGTAACTAGGCCCACTAGTAGTCCCTTAATTGTCTTTAGCGATTATGCTGATAGTTGTTTATTATAATTTTGTCTATTAAGACCATCGATACCTAGACCCTCCAATCGTTCCTCAATTCCCTTGAGAGATTAGGCCAATAGTCGTTAAGTTATGAGATGGGGTATACATTCGTTTTGTTTATGCAATTAAACACGTCTTTGTAGTGCCAAAGACTTTTAAGACATCAGGTATGAGAGAAGAGGTATGATAGGGATCCAACTATTTTGCCTAACTTTGGGCCAACTTTTGCCTTATTTTTTTTTTGGAGGAACTAGGGTTATCACTAAAAACGAGGAAAGCTCTGCATAAAGAGTTAGTATTCTTAAATGCTTGAGTGCTCTATATGTTGAGTATATGTGTGAGTGTAAAAAAATAAAATCCCACATTGAAAATATATATGAAGTGTGAGTAGTTAATATAGAATTGTTGGGCCCAAAGTTGAGTGGTTAATATTTATAGAATTGTTGGACTCAAACTTATTAATCTCCCAACAACGGATATCTAAGCTAAGTTTAGTTTCTTGGGAAAGGTGTGCCCATTAATCACTCATATTTTTTTTATACATTTCCAATAAGGACTCACACATACTTTTATATACTAATATAGATGGACTCACACATAATAGAGAGATTGTTGAGTAAATGTGTTTATTCTTTTTACACTCACGTGAGTGTAAAAAGAATAGAATCACACATTGAAAATATATAAAAAGTATGAGTGATTAATATAGCATTTTTGGGCTCAAATCCATGGGCTTAAGCTTTTATGTTGAGAAAGTACAGAGTTTGTCAAAAATTTATTTCAAGAGAATAAGCTGAAGTTTTAAGTATAAACCTATTGACCCTCCATTATTTTACAAAATCATGCCATTCATTACATGTATGAATGTAATTTGAGATATTTTACATATGTATTAAAAAGAAAATATGTTTTGAAAGAAAATAATTTTTGAGAAGCAGGTAATTAAGCTTTGGAAGGAAAACTTAATTCTCAAAAGAGAACAATGTTAGGGGAAAAGAATGATATTAGGTTAAAAGTTTGATATGCAAAAACACGAATTAAGGGGTGACGTTGGCCAATACCGATTAATGCTGATTTAGTCAGATTATAAATATATAGGATATGTTGTCTCTAGAACTCCACTGACGTGTTCAGCCCATGCATTAATTTTGTTTAAATTTAAACGCCACATACATATATATTAACCAATTAAAGCCGTCAAATTTGGCTGCATCTTTTCTTCGGGCAGGTTTGAGAGTGCGTTTGAGGATCTAAAAGTGCGTTTAACACTAAAAAAGTTTGCTTGAAGAAAAAAAGTATATGTTTAGTAAAAAAAATTAAAAGCGTTTTTAAGGATCAAAAAGCCTAAAAATGACGAAAACACACTTTTGTCAAAAATATAAAAATAAAGCTTTTGCCAAAAAAACGTTTTTTCACTTAAAAGCTCTTTTGCCAAAAAAAAATGAAAAAAGTGTATATATATCATGTATATGTGCGTGCAGTAGTGGTTAAAGAATGGTTCACCCAGTAATTAATTAAATAACCATTGATGAAGACTTAATTACCAAGTCTTAATTAGAAATCTTCTCCGTTCGTGGAAATCAAAACATAAGACCCCTCCTTCTATAAATAGGCGTCCTCGATCCAATGCAACATTAATTCTCACAGGAAGATCGAATACACAGCATATATACTCAAATTAAGGTTGTACTTGGAGATAACCTCAAAGATGATGAAAGGAGTTCCTAAGACGTTGCTACTATGTATGGCCTTGTTGGCTTGGGCATGCTCCCTTGCCTCTTCCTCTGACCCCAGTCCTCTTCAAGACTTCTGTGTTGCCATTAACGATACTTCTTCTGATCATGCTGGTATATCATCACTCACTTGATCCTCTTCTTTTCCCCTCATGCATCTTAGGACTCTACATACTAATATATATATTGCAACCACTCATCATTTGGAAGCCCTTTGTGATCTGTGATATATAACAATTGCTTTTTTTCCTACTGCAGTATTTGTTAACGGAAAGTTTTGCAAGGACCCCAAGCTTGCCACTGCCAATGATTTCTTCTTCTCAGGGCTCGACACTGCCAGAGACACCTCAAATCCACTTGGATCCAATGTCACTCTCCTCAATGTCGACAAAATACTAGGCTTCAACACCTTAGGCATATCATTGGCTCGCATTGACTTTGCTCCGTACGGCCTAAATCCTCCCCACATTCACCCTCGTGGAACTGAGATTCTTGTAGTCCAAGAGGGTACTCTATTAGTTGGTTTTGTCACATCCAACCCAGACAACCGCCTATTCTCCAAAGTTCTAAATGCAGGAGACGTCTTTGTCTTCCCAATTGGTCTCATTCACTTCCAATTTAATGTAGGGAAAACCAATGCCATTGCTTTTGCTGGTCTCAGCAGCCAGAACCCTGGGCTCATCACCATAGCAAATACTGTCTTTGGATCTAATCCTCCCATCAATCCTGATGTTCTCACCAAGGCCTTCCAACTTGATAGGAATGTGGTCAATTATCTTCAAAAAAAATTCTAGTGGGACAATAATTAGAGAAATATTTGTAATAACCAATAATGAATCATTAGATGGTTCGGATTGAGTTTGTCATTATTTAATTCCCTTATTGTAACGTCATAGCAATAAATTAATTGAAATAAAATGATAATTTCTTATATTTACTCTCTCACTCTCTCTCTCTCTCTTTGTCATTGAGTAATGATGGGGGAAGAACAATTGCATGATTGGGTCACAACCAGACCCATGGCAGGGTTTGGTGCTGACCTCGTTGTGGTTTTGCTTCACGGCCAAACCTATAGCGAGGCCTGGTGGTCACCTCATTGTGGGTGTACAGAGCCATGAGTCACAAGGTAGGTATGGTTACAAACCAGACCATTCTTTATTGTTTTTAAAAAAGAAAAATTAAGCGTATTTGTAAATTTTACACCCCTATATCAGGATTTTTAAGAAGTCCTTAACTGAGAAGAGACATTACAAAAAATTAGAAGTGCGATACACTAAATTGAGAGTTTTTAAACTTTTGGGGGGAACATGCAAAAGTGATGGAAGTTAAGGGCGGTTAAGCAGTTATTTTAATAGCTATGACATCTTGGTAGCAAACTCTATTCTGAAAACTATGTATAATGACATTTGTTATTATAAACATTGATTAAAGGTATTTTTAAGTGAGGGCTCATTTATAAAAATTGTTAGCATACTTATATTTACCAAGTCATGGACTCATACATATATTTGTAAAATTGGGGTAATTTAACAAATGTCTCTTAAGAAAATGAAAAAGGCAACTATCTTTGAAAGGGCTGACTTGGGCAAAGTCAATTTTTACTATAGATGTGAGAATATATATTAAACAGTATGGTTTAATATATGTTATGTATTTGAAACTTTGGTATATTTTATAAGTGAGTTTGTAGTGCCAAAAAGAAAAGAAATTTTTTTTACATGATTTTTTTCTGTTGCGAGTATTTAGTAAGTAATAGAGTCACGTGGAAAAATCAGATATTTCCTACTTACGACTTGTATTTGAAGCTTTTGGTACGTAATAGGAGCAAAATATAAAATATCCACGATCAATCCAGGATCTCCCTTTCCTATATTCTAAAGTGTATCTAGATTCCTCCGATAGGTCTAAAAGGTGGTCTGCTTTTGGCTTGGAAGCATGGAATTGAGCTTGACCCTATTGATGAGGACTCTCATCAGACTTCTTGTTTAATTTATTCGAATCCTTTGCATTGCCCTTAGTTACTCTCGTTTATTTATGCTCCTCAACTGAGCCATAAGAGAGTGGAGTTTTGGGAGAAGATTACTGGGGTTGGCTTTTCCTTCTGGGGTCCACAGCTCCTACTGGGGGATTTTAATTGCATCCTATCCCCATCGGAGCCCTTTTTGATGTAGGACAATCGTTACCATATTTTCAGTGAAAACAAAAATAAGAAAAATATCTAATTGGCTCATATATGGCGAATCACTTTACAAATCTGTTTTGAACTACTAATCATCCACGCTCCGGTGTGTTTGAACAACAGCTGTCGCATGCTAACCGGAAGGAAAACAAATGTTGTCTACATGCATGACTCGTTGGTGCCGGAGAAGAATGTGTAATGACATGTATAGGATTTGGACCGGTGGCAAAAATGTAGATCTGCTTCGGAAAAAGCCGATCTAAGAACCCTTGCAAAAACTAACAAAGCCAAAAGATCGGGGAGGATGACGAACAACGAGGTGGAGTAGGCGGCCAAAGCAGTGGAGGAGGCTGGGCGCTGCTGCTGCTGGAGTCTAAACAAAATTTAAAAATAAAACAAGGAAAAAAGGGGAGCAAGGAAGGGAAGAAGTTGCTAAATTAGTAGGGGGCGCACCGGAAGGGGGCTAGGGTCTGCAAGCAACATCAATCTCCAATGATCCAATCTTGCTATGATACCATGTTAAATTATCAATTTTTTCAAAAGCTTAGCTTTTGAAAAAATTTAAATTTAATCACTTAATCAATACTTTATCATTGATGAAGAAAATTTTGTGTTATATATGTGCTATCCCTAATGAGGTTGAGATTTTCCAAGCCATTTCTTGAGGGAGGTAATTAAAGTATTAATGAGAAATATATTATAATCAAAGTTTGGTGATCATTTATCACAAGCATTAGCTTCCGAATTTTGTTCAATATTTTATTTTGAAAATGTCAACTATTAATGTAGTATGCTGTTATATAATCTACAAATAAAATTGAACGGTCACATTAAGTCTTGAGGTAAGAAAGAAAGAGATATGCGCAAAGAGAGGTGCTGCAATACGGTCAAGGCAGAAAACATGAGTTTTCTGCCTTCCATTAAAATGCTGCCACCTCACCTATTGCATTTCCGTAAAATAAGATTAAAACACCATATAAAACATCAGATTGTTCAACTCACCGAATAAAAAAAAATTCATCGGATCGCAGTAGATAAATCAGCCGGAGAGAGATTACCGGTGGAGCGGCGGGGTGTGGGTAGCAGCGTAACCGGAGTTGGCGGCTGGGTCGCGGCCACGCTGGCTCATGGGGCCGTGACCCACGCTGGCCTGAGACCGGCGTGGGTCGTCAGATCCACATTGGGTCAGGAAGACCCACACCGGCCTCAGGCTGGACTCCAGTCAAATCTGGTATATATTTCTAATTTTCATGTGTATTTTTTACAGAATGGAAGAATCTTCTATGGACCATGTTGGCAGAGTTTCTAATCAAAATCAAATTTAGAGGGCTTCTCACAACTTCTTCGACTTCTTTGTTGGTGTTTGGCTTACATTTCAACACCTGATGCAATGTTTTCATTTGGACGTGGTTGGTTTCAGCTTCATCTCAATTGGGATCTCTTATATTTGTTGAGCTTGTTGATGCATGGTTATGGACAAATGACAATTGTTACAAAGCATGGCCTTTTTGCCTTAGAAGCAAGGTGTTCAGGGCCTTCTGCAAAATTAAGGCCTCAGCTTGTTTTTGGGAGCCAGCCATGGGTTTGGTGACCCCTGAGGAGCAGACCCACGCTGACCCAGCGTGTCTGTCGGGTCACCGTGACCCATGACTAGTCCGGCCTGAGACCCGCGTGGGTCTGCTGACCCAGGTCTCAGCCTCTCAGGCCGGGACCAGTGCGTCCAGTGAAGCTCTCATTTTTCTCTTTTTAACTCTCACCCTTTCTCTCTCCCTCTCAAAATCTAGTGTTTTTGTTCTAGAAAATTTGTGTGCAATTTTTTTACTTTAGATGAGGTGTCTTATTTCTATTGGGTGGCAGAAAACTCATGTTTTCTGCCACGACCGAATAGAAGATATCCCCATGCGGAAATAAGTAGTAGATATACTCACACGAGGACAATAAAATATAGTACGACCTTAGGATGATTCTGAGGACGATGCTAAATTATTAAGTTGTTCCTGAATGGGTCTATTGTATTTTTAAATATCAAATCATTAAACTATGAACTTCTGAATTTTAAAAACAAGACATTTCTTAATCGAAACATCCTGAATTGACCGAGTGTTTGCGTGTAGAAGAGATTTAACACCAGCAGACAAAAACAGTAACATTTGTATAACTTATCATATTCATCAGATAAAAATTCAACCTAAAGTAGCAAAAACATTCCGTGTATGCAACATCATGACAGAATATTGTAAATTATATTTCTGTCTCAAACCTGGTCGTTGGAGGAATTTATCATGGTGTTATTGGAAGACTTCCCTCGAATTTATCAAAACGACAAGGATTCGTGGCTCTTATATATATATATATTCTAGTTTAAGTAATATTTTTTATTATATATAAAAGGTTGGAGAAAGCAACATTAGAAAAATAGAACTACACTGTTCCATTAATTGAAATGGTCGGATTTGGCAGAATTTCGAAACGTGCAAATTAAATGGATAAATAAAAAATCGATAACTTACCAAGTCTTGCAGCCTTACAGGTTCCATCTGGTGAAAAACACAGACCGGTTCATTCACTAACGGCTATAAATAGACAAGTTCCCATGCTTCATCTCTTACTCCTCACAAAATCAAGAATTCACAGAATACAGAGGAAAGAGATCATAAACCAGAATAAGGATGAAAGGGTTTCCTAATTACCTTGTAGCTTTTGCACTCATGGCTATGGCATGCTCCATTGCCTCTGCCTATGACCCTGCTCCTCTGCAAGACTTTTGTGTTGCAGCTAGCACTTCTACTGATGCTGGTATATACACATTCTTGTTATTATTTTCTCTACAAGTCATTTGAAGCATCTGAGTTGTTTTTTTCTCAACCCATATCAATGTAATATTATAAACCATTATAATGTAATGTCTTGTGATATTAACAAACTTTTCTTTGTGCAGTATTTGTGAATGGAAAGTTCTGCAAGGACCCAAAGCTTGTCAATGCCAATGATTTCTTCTTCCAAGGGCTAAACATTCCAAGAAGCACTGCAAATCAACCAGGGTCGAATGTCACTCTTTTGACCGTAGACCAAATACAAGGCCTTAATACATTAGGTGTATCCTTGGCTCGCATTGACTTTGCACCAAATGGCCTAAATCCTCCCCACATTCATCCTCATGCCACTGAGATTTTTGTAGTCGTAAAGGGTACCTTGTATGTTGGCTTTGTCACATCTAACCCTGATAACCGCTTCTTCACAAAGGTTTTAAATGCTGGAGATGTCTTCGTATTTCCAATTGGCCTCATTCACTTTCAATACAATGTAGGAAGTACTGATGCTCTTGCCTTTTCCGGTCTCGGTAGCCAGAATCCGGGGCGCATTAGCATAGCAGACACAATATTTGGATCTAATCCTCTCATCAATGCTGACGTTCTCACCAAAGCCTTCCAATTGGACAAGAATGTGGTTAACTATCTTCAAAAACAGTTTTCTTCCAACAACGTTTAGAGAAACATTTGTAATAGTAATTACGATGAACCATTAGATGGTTCATATAAAAAGTTTGCCTTGTTTTGCTAGTTTTAACATATATAGTTTTAGTAATTATAATTAAATGAAATGATTTCTTATGTACAAGCACTTTCTTTCCTTTTTCGTAGCATGCGTGTTTTGTTGTGTTTTTCTGCACCTGTCACGATATTGCAGACACAGTTTTTTAGGTTGTGTGGAGGTTTAGTTGGTTCTGCAAATTTTTGCTGTTTAGGGGTTTATGTATTTAGCCTTGGCTGAAGTGTAATTCTGCTTAGAATTTTGCTCACTTGATATATACAATATTGTTATTCATTCATCCAAGTAATTTTATAAGTTCTTTTTGTGTCACTCTTGTGTTCTTCAAAAAAGGAGCTGGCTTTTAAAATCACAATTTAATCAAAATTCAATAATAATCAATCATAAGGCCAATGGTAATCTAAAACCCACATCATCCTTGAAAGAACACAAGAGTAATTTTTAGAATTACTCTATTCATCCAAACAAAAGCAAACATTTGATGTTGAGATATTTGATCGCAATGGTGGGCATAACTATCACTTACTAATTTGGATTAAAAGAAGCTGAGTAATTTTAATTTAATAGTAATTGGAAAATTCATATCAATTTTTAAAAGGATAACAAAATAGTCCATAGCGCTTTACTCCTCTTTAATTATTCATGATAATAAAAAATTGTTCATGTGCACAGTGCAATTACACTTATTTAAAAGAGTAGCTGTTTGCTCTAGGAAACCATTAAATCTTATCAACTATCAAAAAATTACTAATACGTAAGTACAGTGACACGCTTTTTCTAGCATAATAAAAAGGGATTAGCTAATTAGTTAGATAAGATGAAATTAAAAAATAAAAAATAAATAATACCAATACGCACAGTTAAATCACCATTTATCCCAAAAGCTTAAGCTGATAAAAAAAAGTGAATTTGATCATTTAATCATTGTAGCTAATGGAACAAACATAATTAACTCCACAAATCCTCACATGGAAACCAAAGCAACGTCCATATTCTCCCCAAGGCAAATGCATGACTTGCAAGACCACAATCCTCACAAGGAATCTCAAGCAACGACTACATCCAAAATAAGGCAAATGAAATCTTACAATTATAACAAACCAAATCAGCCCAACAGCTAGTGCTCAACAAGAAAGGAAAACCAAGCAATTTGTCATTTATTTTGTAAAATACTTTCCTTTGTAAATCTCTCAAAGAATGTGTATAAATTCCACATGCATCAATGGAAAATACAAGACAGCAATCACACTGAAATGTCAAACTCTTCATGGTATCAGAGCTTTGAACAAGCGACTCACATTGTCATTTTTTTTTCTCCCTTGTCTCTGAAGCATTTTTTCAAACACCTACTGCTCTTCTCCAATGGCCTCTGCCTCCATTGAAACTACCTCCACCGAAACCACCCCAAACACTACTCCCATCAATACCCAGCAAGCCCTTCCCGTAGCTCCTCTCTCCAGTTTTTCCCAATCCATCACCAAGCTCAGCAAAACCAATTACATGACCTAGCGTGGCCTTGTGGAACCATTCCTCCGAGGTCATGATCTCTATGGGTTCATCGACGGCACAAATACCCTGAGCCCACCCATCTCCACCTCCCCTGGCGGCACTTCCATCATCTGCAGAGACCCAAACACCCTTCGATGGATCCGCCAGGATCAATTGGTCCTCAGCATGCTAATGTCCTCCATCTCCAATGAATTGCTACCTCAGGTCCTTGGTTGCAAAATTGCCTATAAGCTATGGAAGACACTTGATAAATCTTTCACTTCAGAATCTCAAGCCCGCGTATTAACCCTCCATCTTCAACTTACCACTGCCAAGAAAGGAAATCTGAGTATCTTAGATTATTATCATCAAATCAAGCACACCACAACCACTCTTGCTGCTGCCGGACACCCAATCAGTGACGAAGAATTCACCTCTTGTCTCCTCAGCAGTTTGGGTTCTGAATACGACCCATTTGTAACCTCTATAACCACTCGTGTGAAGCCCCTCTCCATTGACACGCTGTCTGGGCATCTCCTTGCCCAGACAGCGTGTCAATGGAGAGGGGCTTCACACGAGTGGTTATAGAGGTTACAAATGGGTCGTATTCACACGAATCTCGGCTTGCAAAACATCATCAAGAAGACTCCTTTTTTCCAACAGCCAACATCACAGCTCGGAGCCCCAACTTCCACCGTGGCTGTGACAGTCATCGATCCTTCCAGCACTCCTCCGGCCAAGGGCAACACTCACGGGGGTGCCCTCATCAATTCCACGACTCTGTGTTTGGAGGTTAGAGAGGACCTTCGGGTCCCTCTCCCTTTCAATATAGCTCACATCAGCAAATGGGGTCCTTAAGGTCCAGCTCGCATATGGGCTCCTCAAGGTCTAGACCCACATGTCAAGTCTATGGCAAATTGGGCCATTCGGCCCTCACTTGTTACAACAGATTTAATTAAGCTTATCAAGCCCTTGGCCCAAGTTTGACAACTTATAATGCAATGGCCACGTCATCTCAGGATCTCAACTAGTATCCCGACACTAGTGCTTCTCACCATGTCACCTTTGATTCAAATCAATTGAATATTCAATCGGAAGAGTATGATGGCCCCGATTAAATTCAAGTGGGCAATGGTACCCGCTTAGCCATCAAAAACATTGGCACTTCTCTACTCTCTCAACCTAATTTTATTTTACGTAATGTTTTGCATGTTCCAAAAATTACAAAAAATTTATTATCTGTGTAAAATTTACTTTAGATAATAATGCTTTCATGGAATTTCACCCTTCTTGTTTTTTTTGTTAAGGATCGCATCTCCAGGAAGATTCTACACCAAGGCCCGAGTAAGAATGGACTTTATCAACGGTCCCCCTTTACATCAGCTGCACCACCTAGTGTTTTTTCCAGTGAACGTGCTTCTTATCACAATTGGCATGCTCGTCTCGGTCATCCTGCTGATCGAATACTTTGTCAAGTTGTGTCTCAATTTCATCTACCTGTTATGTCCAATAAGAGGCTACCACTTTGCCTCGCCTATCGCCGTGGCAAAAGTTACCACCTTCCTTTTTCCTTGTTTGATCACCTATCACATGTTCCTCTAGAATTAATTTTTTCTGATGTTTGGGGACCTTCCCCTGTTTTATTAAATAATGGTGCTCGTTATATGTTATTTTTGTTGATCATTTTAGCAAATTTTCTTGGTTATATCCCATCCAATGCAAATCTAATGTTTTCACCATATTCCTTAAGTTTCAGGCCTATGTCGAAAGGCTTTTTGACAGTAAAATTAAATCCATTCAAACCAATGGCAGTGGTGAATTTCAAAAACTCTGACATCTTTTTGCCTCACATGGCATCCATCATCATTTAGCATGCCCTCACACTCATGAACAAAATGGGTCTGTAGAACGCAAACACAGGCACATAGTCGAAATGGGCCTCACTCTACTAGCCCATTCTTCCACTTCTTTAACCTATTGGGCTGAAGCTTTCCAAACAGCGTCCTATCTCATCAATAGATTGCCCACTTCAGTCCTCAATCACCTTTCCCCCTTTCAAGCACTTTTTAACCTTCGCCCCAACTACACATTTTTACGCGTTTTTGGATGTGCGTGTTGGCCACACCTGAGCCCCTACAACCGACACAAATTGGACTATCGATCTGCCGAATGCATCTTTCTCGGCTATAGTCCCTCCCATCGTGGCTACAAATGTCTTCATCTTCCTTTCGATCACCTTTATATTTCCCGACATGTCATTTTCCATGAATCTTCTTTCCCCTTTTCTTGCCCTTCCCCTTCCACTTTGAACCCACCCTTTCAACACACTCTCCTCTATTCTCTCCTTCCTTCCCCTAACCCACCCTCCCACACTCCTCAATGCCTCCATAACCCACGGAGTCACCCCCCAACTCCACCACCACCTCCCACTTCAACTGAGGTCACCTCCCCCTCTTCATTAGCACCAACTACTACTAACATTGTCTCTCCTTCTTGTACACAGGTTGCATCTGCTGAAACTGCTCCACCAGCTCCCCCTCCTCGACAACATGGCATTCACGCTCGCTCTAGGAACAACATTTTCAAGTCAAAGAACCTTCCAAAGGGACTCATCAGGTATCCTCTCCCAAAAGAACTCACTGCCACCACTTGCTCAGATGATATTGAACCGCCCAGCTACTCCTCTGCTGCTCCACATCCTTCTTGCCGAGCAGCCATGAACACTGAATTTGATGTGTTACTCACCAATGGCACTTGGACCCTGGTCTCTCCACCCCCCAATACCAACATCTTTGGATGCAAATGGGTTTTTCGACTCAAACGCAAAGTCGACAGCACCATTGATCACTACAAAGCCTGACTCATCGCCAAGGGATTTCACCAACAACCTGTAATTGACTACGGCGAGATCTTCAGTCTAGTGGTCAAGCCCACCACCATTCGCTTAGTTCTCTCTCTGGCAATCTCATCCGGATGGTCTATTCGTCAAATTGATGTACAAAATACCTTCCTTCACGGATGGCATTCCGAAGACGACTATATGGATCAACCTCTTGATTTTATTCATCCCCACTACCCCAATCATGTTTTGCAAGCTACAGAAGGCACTGTATGATTTAAAGCAAGCTCCCCGCACTTCGTTTTCTCATCTCAGTGATCGACTTCTTGAGCTTGGTTTTGTCAGATCTTGCTCCAACTCCTCCCTATTCACTCGGTGTACACCTTAACATACCACATACATCCTCATCTACGTCGACAACATACTTATCACCAGTTCCATTCCTCATGAGACCACCTCCCTTCTGTAATCCCTCCAAGTTGACTTTGCAATCAAAGACCTTGGCTCCCTTCACTTCTTCCTTGGCATGGAAGTCATTACTACACCTGATGGTCTCATTCTCTCTCAACAACGTTATATCTTGGATCTCCTTCGCAAAAGCAACATGACTGATGCTAAACCCGTCAAGTCACCCATGTCCACTGCACATACCCTATCTCTACTCTCCGAGGACCCACTCAATGACCCATCCTCTTACCGCAGCCTTGTTGGCAGCCTCCAATATCTCTCCCTTGCCCACTCTAACATTTCCTTTGCAATCAACAAAGTTTCTCAATTCCTGCACCGCCCCACCTCTCTCCACCTCCAAGCCGTAAAGCGCATCATTCGCTACCTCAAATTCTCCATCACCTACGAACTACTCCTCCGTCGGTCCCCCTCCCGCACCCTCCAAGCTTTCTCTAACGTTGACTGGGCCGGCTGCCCGGATGACCAAAAATCCACCGGTGCCTTTTGCGTATTCCTTGGCCTCAACCTCATCTCATGGTCCTCTTGCAAACATCGCACCGTTGCCCGCTCAAGCACTGAATTTGAATATCGTACCCTCGCCATTACCGCTGCCGAACTCATTTGGCTCCAATCCTTGCTCCGAGACCTTGGTATTTTTCTTCCCCATCCGCTTTCACTTTGGTGAGATAATATTGGCACCACCTACTTATCTGCCAACCCTGCCTTCCATGCCAGCACGAAACACATTGAAATCGATTTCCACTTTGTCCACGATAAAGTTGCCTCCAACACCCTAGTCGTGCGTTTCATCTCTAGCAAAGACAACCTCGCTGACATCTTCACTAAACCCACTGCTTTCTCTCCTTTCACTCTCATGCGGACCAAGCTCAACATTGTGTGCCACGTGGCTCGCTTGCGAGGGCGTAATGGGACAAACATAATTAACTCCACAAATCCTCACATGGAAACCAAAGCATTGTCCATATTCTCCACAAGACAAGTGCGTGACCTGCACGACCACAATCCTCAAAAGGAATCTCAAGCAACGGCTACATCCAAAATAATGCAAATGAAATCCTACAATTATAGCAAACCAAATCAGCCCAACGGCTAGAGCTCAACAAGAAAGGAAATCCAAGCAATTTGTCATTTATTTTGTAAAATACTTTTCTTTGTAAATCTCTCAAAGAATGTGTATAAATTCAGAATGCATCAATGGAAAATACAAGACAGCAATCACACCGAAATATCAAACTCTTCAGTAGCATGCATAATCATAACAAAAGATAACTAAGCTTAATTAGTTAGATAAGATCAAATCATTTGACTTAGGCATTGGTGCGAACAATGGTTATATTCCTCCCACTATTTTAACATCTACAATTGCCTTGGCCTAAATCATCAAATGAACTCAGATCTGGAAAGACGGCATATTTGAGGTAGTGCACATAATAGGCAAGAAATACAAGCCCCTGATCAAGGTCTTCATTCTTGCGTTCTAAAATGGGCACCAAAGATGTGGGTGTTGTTAAATCAGCACTTCTCTTACAAGCTCATACTTATAAGAATTGATGAATTTGATTATTTAATTTATATTTTAACACTCCCGGTCATGGCATGGCATGGCAATTATACAAAAGGATATATTTGTGACAGCATTACTATTTCACAATACATGGCATGGCATGCACGTACAATGTTGACAGGTACTACCTTCCTTCTTTTTTCAGCATACTCTGTTGGTTCTGGCACTACAGGGTAGGCAACAAAGTCAAATCTGATCAGTACCGGCTCTATGCGTTTAAATCTCAGGAAAGCTAACAACCCTAATCGTGACTTATCATCAACGTAAAAATGGAAGGCTTAGTTTTCTATCTAGTTACCATTCTTTACCGCTTAAGGCCTAAACAAGATGTTGGTAGGCATTCTTAAATGTCAACATATATCCATACGAATTAGTGAAAGAACTACCAATTGCTACACATACTTAGTGGTTGGGTTGGTTATGTAAGGTTGTTATTAGTCTGTCCAAGAAGAAAAACATGTTTCATTCACTCCTGACTATAAATAGACATGTTCCATGCAACATCTCTCACTCCTCACAAGACCAAGAATTCAGAGAATACCGAAGATGAGAATCATAGCCACAAGAAGGATGAAAGGGGTTCCTAATTGCCTTGTAGCTTTGGCACTCATGGCTTTGGCATGCTCTGTTGCCTCTGCCTATGACCCTTCTCCTCTGCAAGACTTTTGTGTTGCACTTAAAACTTCCACTGATGCTGGTATGTACACCTTCTTCATCTTCTTTTTCTTCTTATTTGTATTTTCTTTTATTTGGGTTATTACCATGTCAATGTTTAGAGGTATTACTTAAATGGGCCCTTTTAATTTCTGAATCACATGCTATATATATATCGTTATAATCTAAGTGTCCTGTGATATTAACAAAATTTCCTTTGTTCAGTGTTTGTGAATGGAAAGTTCTGTAAGGATCCAAAGCTTTCCAATGCCAATGATTTCTCCTTTCGAGGGGCTAAACATTCCTAGAAATACTGAAAATGCACTCGGGTCAAATGTCCCTCTTTTGAATGCAGACCAAATACCTGGCTTCAACACACTCGGCACATCCTTAGCTTGCATTGACTATGCACCGTACGGCCTAAATCCACCCCACACTCACCCTTGTTCCATAGGGATTCTACTAGTTGAAGAGGGGACCCAGTACATTGGCTTTTTCACATCTAACCTAGATAACCGCCTCTTTACCAAAATTCTGAACGCGGGAGACATCTTTTGTTGTGCAAATATCTATCTAAATTAATAAGCAAATAATTGTACATTTTACCCGCAAGTGCACAAGGTCAACATAATAGTATATGATGCAAGTACGGGATCATTCCATGAGGATTACTAAACCTTGCTTAAAATAAATTCCTTAAGTAAAACAAAACATAGATTGATTTTGATTTAATAATAATAAAAGGTAGGGCTTTGATATCCACCACTAATTATATTTAGATAATATAACAATATGCCAAAGCTTTGATCTTGTCATGCATACTTAATGTTTGTCAACTTAAGGGTATGGGTGTCTACTCGTTATGCTATTAATTTCCCTAAGCAACGAATTAGGCATGGGTGTATACTCTAATTCTTTTCTTCCTTAAAGGATTTACCATGGGTGTCTACTAAGTTGTTCTTTAAGAAAGCTTGAATCTATGGAAATCGACAAACACATGAAGCTTAGGGCATGAGTGTCTACTCTCGGTTCCTCATGTTGATTAACCCAAGAATCTTTTGTTACTTTTATTAAACACAGGACTCAGTCATCCAAATTGATTTAACTAGCTAGTCGATACCACATGCATATGTTGATCAGGTAAACACATATGGGGAATTCATGAACATAGGAATTAATCAAGTTAAATATCACAACATGATCATCACAAGGGAGCCAATATTGAATATTAACTAAACATAAATAGGGCTTCAATCTAGCCCTACTAAGTAAATTAGTTACACATGAGTTTGATGTTAAACATCTTCATAAAATAAAATAAAAATAGAAAGGAAAAGAATAAACCCGAAACTTGAACTTGAAGAGCTCTAATTCTTCTCCTTGGAAATTGTGTGTCTATTCTAGAAGTTTAAGGATCTATTTATAAGCCTTAGAAGTATTCTAGAAACCCTAAAAGTCGTAGGGTTTGAGCCCTAGTTCTCACAAAGCTACAAAACCCTAAAAATCACACTTTCCATATCAAGGCTGGTAGCTGGCTTGCTCCTCACGCACGGGTGTGCTCGATTGTAGCCCTATGCGATCGATCCTTCGTGCTGGCGCTCGATCGCAAGTGCGATCGAGGCTTTCGATGGTGTGCATGATCGCACGCCTTGCACTCATGGCCTTCGCCTGTAGTGCGCTCGATCACAACTCCACTACGATCGATCACACTACCAAAGCCTTGATTTTTTTCTCAAAATGACTCTTTAAGCCCGAAACTTTCGAGATTGCTTCCTTTTCTTCAAAGGGCATACAAAAACAAAGAAAACACATAAAAGAACTAAAATGACATAAATTGATCTAAATTAAGGAATTAACAAATGTAAGTTAAGAGCTAAAACATGAATATTTTGGCACTTAACACACCCCTAAACTTACATATTGCTAGTCCTTTAGCAATATGAAACTGAAAACTAAATGGAAAAACAAAAAACAAAAAGATAAATCCATCTTTCGTGGGATGTACGATTGGATTTAGCGTATGCAACAAGCCTTTTAAACCCCTAGGAATTCCCTAGAGGACGAGTGGAGTCTCATGAGGGTTTTCTAGGAATGTTACCCACAAACATCATGCACAGTTCATGTTATCCAAAAAAATTAAAGTAATCTCAAGACCATGAATTTCATTCATTGGCAAGCTTAAAAAGATAAACTCCATCTTCACAATGAATTGAAATCTCAAAGTTTAATTTCTTACTAAGGAATTACATCACAAGTTTGAAAACAGTGTAAAATGAATCTAGCACATAAAGATGAAGCTTCCAATTATTTTCAATGTGCAATGTCTCAATATCTCAAAGTTAACTAAAATCCCTATTAGAATGAATAGCTATAGCATATATTTATGTTGTTCACAATTACCTACCTAAATTAATAGGCAAATAACTAGATGTTTTACCTGCAAGTGCACGAGATCAACATAGTAGTATAGTGTGCAAATACGGGGTTATTCCCACGAGGACTTCTGAATCTTGTCTAAAATCAATTCCCAAAGTAAAATAAAACAAGTGATTGGATTTAAATTGATAATGATAAAAAGGTAGGGCTTTGATATCCACCACTAATTATATTAAGCTAATATATCAATATGCCAATGTTTTGATCAAGTTATGTCTATCTAATGTTTGTCAACCTAAGGGCATGGGTGTATACTCCTTAAGCTATAGATTTTCCTAAGCAACGAGTTACGCATGGGTGTATACTCTAACTCTTTTCTTTCCTAAAGGATTTAGCCTGGTGCATACTAAGTTGTTCTCTAGGAAAGCATATATTCTATGGAAATCGACAAATACATGAAACCTAGTGCATGGGTGTATACTCCCGGTTCCCCATGTCGATTAACCCAAGAACCTGGTGTGGATTACTTTTGTTACTTATGTTAAACTCTAGACTCAGTCATCCAAATTGATTTAACTAACTAGTCCATACCACATGCACACGTTGATCAGGCACACACATATAATGAATTCATGAAACTAGGTATTAATCAAGTTAGATATCATAACAAGATCATCACAAAGGTGCCAATATTGAATATTAACAAAATCTAACTAGGGCATCAATCTAGCCCTACTAAATAAATTAATTACACATGAAGTTGATGTTAAACATCGTCATAAAATAAAATAAAAGAAAGAAAAAGAATAAACTCGAAACTTGAACTTGAAGAGCTCCAATTCTTCTCCTTACAAAGCATACCTATTCTAGAGGCTTAAGGGTATATTTATAGGCTTTAGAGGTCCTTGACAAACTAGTAAACCTAGCAATTTTCGTAGGGTTTTAAACCTATTACAATTGGGAGTTGGAAAACCCTAATATGGAAAGAATGACAATCTGGTTGCAGCTTTGATGTGTCTCCTGCGCACGGGTGCGATCGATCGTAACCCGTGTATGCTTGATCGCAGGTCTGCAATCGAGCCTCTTCTGTTGTGTGCTTGTGGCCTACTTCATGCTGTGCCTTTTCCCACTTTTCCCACTTTTCCCATCTTTTCTCTTTGAGCCCAAATCTTTCCGATTTACTTCATTTTCTTCCAAAAGCCTACAAAAGTATGAAAAACACAAAAAGGAATTAAAATGACCTAATTAACTAAAACCAAAGGATTCAAACATGTAAGTTAAGGGCTAAAAATATGAATATTTTAGCACTTAACAATTTCTTTTTTTCTTCTCTCTTTTTTATTTTTATTTTCTTTTTCTTTTTCTTTTTTGTTTAGGTTGTACAATATTTAGTTCCCTTAAGCTTTCTAATTGACCCATGTAATGAGTGTTAAGTCAATGACTCCAAAACCAGGTAGTTTTAGGGCATTAGGTGTAAAACACCTCTAAAGACTTACTAACTTGAGTCAAAAAGGCAACGAAACCAAACTAACCATGGCATTAATCAAATCAAAATTCTTCACCTTTTATGTGAACACTCAATGCTTTAAGGCAAAAGGTCCAGTTGTCATGTCAAAGTATCTATCTAATATGTCATCCAGTTTCACCCAAGACATAAAAACACACACATCAGACTTTCATGCCATAACCCACAAATTATGTGTTAATGTGCTTGTGTGATCAAATCAAATATGTGAATTCTCAACTGTCCTAAGCAAGTAACCAAACTTAACAAATTCTATCATTAGATCATGTGTTCAAAATTTTAAGCTCACCAATGAAATCAAATCACATTTTTTTTTTTTTTTTTTTTCAGATTAACCAAAATTTTAGGGCAAACATGAAGATGCATAATTTTTTTTTTTTTTTTAACAACACAAGAGACAAAGAAAACAACATGAAACTAGGATAAAGTGTGTGTAAAGTGTTTCCATACCCCTAAACTTAAATGACACATTATCCCCAATGTATTGAAAACAAGGAAAGAATTTACCCAGGATATGGACAAAATGGTATGGAAAGCATGGCTCATAGCATACCCCCAAACTTGAATCAAAGCACACTTCTCCCTACAAAATAAGAAAACACGAAAACAAGTAAAAGTAAACAAAACGAAACTAAAGATAAATAAAAAGATTAAGTGAAACACACTAAAACAAAATAACAAGATAAACTATGGGGTGCCTCCCATGAGCGCTAAGTTTAATGTCTTCAGCCAGATGGTGAGCCCCTCTCAGTGTTGTCCTGAAGAAGATGCTCCTGATGGTGGTGGTAAATGGCTAAGAATGGACCACATCAGTTCTTCTAAGGCAGCTAGTCTTTGGTCGATCAAGACTTTATCCTCCCGAGCCTCTCGTCTTTGATCAACTAACCCTCGCCGAAGCCCTGCCACTTCTTCACTGATGGAACAATATTGTGCGACACGTAGAGTGACAGTGGCCTCCTCTTCTGTTGCTTCCCGCTTAGCTGGAGGTTCATCTTCTGCCATCGGCTCGGCTTTGAACTCTTCCGCTTTAGCTGCTAGTGCTTGAGATACCCTAGGCATGTGTGAGTAGCTTTGATTCCATTGGTGAATGCCAAACTTCGTGGTTGTGGTGACTGGCTCATCTGCTGAGGTGCCCTTGATGCCCTTTTTTTAAAGAATGTAAGTGATTAAGTAAGGAAAAGGTAACCCCCATGAGTGGGTGGACTCAGCTCCCCCGACATGCACTCTATTCCAAAACTTGTGAATTTGGTTTCAAATGATTTCAGGAATGGAACACCAGGCACCTTTATGAAAGGCGCAGAGTGTTTGTAAGAATTGGTCTTGCCTTTGAGTCTTGTGCCCCAAGAGAAAGTCATTGCGGTGCAACATAGAGTCCACAAGCCAGAGCTGTGGAGGTAGCTTGGACCGGCTGCTGGCATTATGGTGTGTGTCAGCATATTACCCTTGGCACATGTCTTCAATGATTTTCACCACATAGTATCTGGGAGGTTATGCTGTCAACTGCGCTACTTCTGGAGGGTGCTCATCATTGCACTGGAGAGCAGCGGCAATGTCAGCCTAAGTTACTTTAATATCTTGATCATGAACTGTAGAAGATAGAGCAGCCGGCCTGTTGCAATCATGAGACTAGCTTGAATAGCTTCTTTAGCCCCGGTGCTTGAATTCTACAACCACCCATCGAGTAGCTTCAAGTTTTTGAAAATCCTCTCGAATGGCAAAAGTAGTTTGAAACAGCAGCTCCCGCTCCTCAAATGTGGGTGGGTGGGGGGAGGGAAATGGCTAGGGTATTAGAGCCCTGAGAGGATGAAGCTTGAGCTTTCGGCATGGTGAGCTTGGTTCAGGAATTTTGTCAAACACTTGGTGTGCAATGGGACGACCAAGGTTTCAAAATCACAGCACAAATTGTCCAAACCCCCTGCAAAACGATGAAAATCCAATCACAGAGGCAATTGTGGGTGGAGAAACGCCCACAAATTGCAAAAATTTTGAAAAGAAAAAAAATGAGATTGGGAAGAAGTTGAGTTGGGGTGGAGATAGGTGAAGGGTGGAATGGTAAGGGTGTTATGAGGTGGAGGTTGGTAGCCGAAAAGGAGAACTTTGTTTTGGAGGTGCAGTGGTGGTAGTTGAAAACCAATGGAGGTGCGGTGAGAGGGGTGGTGCTCCGGTTTAGTGAACTGAGAGTGCGGTGGTCTTGTACGGCGCAGGGAAGAAGTGATGTTGGAATGGGGGAAAGTGACCTAAAATAGGTCACGTGGCCTTTTGGCCGAGTGCGCTCGATTGCATGGAAGGTGCACTCGACCGCACTCGTGCAGTGGTGTGCGTGTGTGGGTGAGGTGCGCTCAAACGCACACGAGGTGCGCTCGATCGCACTAACAGAATAGAACATAACAAAAATTGGGCACTGCGCTCGATTGCACTCAAGTTTTGCTTGATCGCAGTAACGGAATGTAAAACAAATTTTTTTTTTCAATGCAAAATGAATAGCAACTTACTGAAAAAATAAAAAAATAAAAAAAAATGGCGCAAAATATAAGTAAGAATAGTAAAAGTACTACAGAAAGTTATGTAAAGTAAAAAAATTGAACAATGGAAAGGAAACTAAAGATAGAAAAGTGTACCGCCTTTAGTGGCCTCATTACCACTGTTCTGAGAAGATGAGCTCGAGCTCCTAGATTGCTCAAATCCTTCTTCTAGTAGCTTCAGTACTACTATTCTAGGGAGATGCACTTGGACTCCACTGATTGTGGCTCAAGTGCTCTTGGTGGTGCTGCATATTGGACAGATTGAAGTGCCAAATCTTGAGAAGCCAAATCTTGATCTCGTGGTTCATTTCATTGTATGGCTTCACTCTGTGTCCATTCACCTTGAATGGCTGATTTGTTTGTGGGCTGTGAACCTCCAAAGCGCAATGAAGGAATACTTGGGTAACAATACAAGGTCGAGACCATCTTGACTTAAGCTTACCAGGGAAGAGTTTCAATCTCGAATTATAGATCAATACCTTCTATCCTATATGAAACTCTTTCCTGATCAATTGCTTGTCATGGTATGCTTTGGTTCTTTCCTTGTAGAGCTTGGCATTGTCATATGCATCATGCCTCAATTCCTCCAGTTCATTTAGTTGGAGCTTCCTCTTGTCACCAGCTATTTTCATATCAAAGTTAAACTTCTTGATGGCCCATACGCTCTGTGCTCCAACTCTACTAGTAGATGACATGCTTTCCCAAAGACCAACCAATATGGAGACATACCAATAGGCGTCTTGTAGGCAGTCCTATAGGCCCAAAGTGCATCATTCAAGCACAGAGACCAATCCTTCCTATTGGGATTCACTGTCCGTTCTAAGATGCCTTTGATCTCTTTGTTGCTTATCTCCATTTGACCACTAGTTTGGGGATGGCATGGAGTGCTAACCTTATGTGTGATGCCATACTTATTTATCAAAGAAGCAAAGGCATAGTTATTGAAGTGGCTACCTCCATCACTAATTATTGCTCTTGGCGTTCCAAACCTAGCAAAGATGTTATCCTGCAAAAACCTCACAACCACTTTGTGATCATTAGTCTTTGAGAGGACAGCCTCGACCCATTTCGACACATAATCCACACCCACAAGAATGTATAAATAACCATATGAGTTAGGAAATGGACCCATGAAGTCAATGCCCCATACATCAAAGAGCTCTACCACTAGAATATTCTTCAATGGCATCTGATTTCTAGATGAGATGTTACTTGTCCTCTGGCATCTTTCACAAGAGCTGCAAAACAAAAAGGCATCTTTAAACACATTAGGCCAATAGAAACCAAATTGTAATACCTTAAGAGCTGTTCCCTTGGGCCCAAAGTGTCCTCCATAAGCAAACTGGTGACAATGTTGCCAAATGCTCAAATGTTCTTCTTCTGAGACACCTTTTGGTGATTTGATCAGGGCAGAATTTGAACAGATAGGGGTCATCTCAATGGTATTGTCTAGATATGGACATCAACCTCATCCTTTCTTGACTAGACATACTTGGAGGAAAAACCTTGGCAATTATATAATTCACTATATCTGCATACCATGGAAGTTAGACCTCAATTGTAAACAACTACTCATTTGAAAAATTTTCATTCAATAGACGCTCATCTCCTTCTTCCTCATGGAGTAGTCTGGATAGGTGATTTGCCACCACATTCTCACTACCCTTCTTGTCTTTAATTTCAAGGTCAAACTCTTGCAGTAATAATACCCATCTGATCCATCTAAGCTTTTCATCTTTCTTAGCAAACAAATATCTCAAAGCAGCATGATCAGTGAATACAATAATCTTAGAACCAATTAGGTATGATCTAAACTTCTCCTAGGCAAATATGACAGCTAAGAATTCTTTCTCAGTGGTAGAATAATTTAGCTGAGCATCATTCAATGTTCTAGAAGCATAATAAATGGCATGAGGTACCTTTTTGATTCTTTGACCCAAGACAGCTTCCAAGGCAAAGTCACTGGCATCACACATGAGCTCAAATGGTAGATTCCAATTAGGTGCCATCATTATTGGTGTAGATGTGAGCAGCTTTTTCAGTGTATTAAACACAGTCATGCATTCTTCAGTCCATTCAAACTTGGCCTCCTTGCCTAGCAATGCACAGAGGGGTCTAGAGATCTTGGAGAAATCCTTGATGAACCTTCTATAGAACTTGGCATGTCTAAGAAAAATTCTCACCCCTTTCACTGTCATAGGTGGGGGAAGCTTGGAGATGATGTCAATCTTGGCCTTATCTACCTTATTGCCCTTGCTAGAAATAGAATGATCTAACACAATGCCTTGTTGAACCATGAAGTGGCATTTTTCCCAATTGAGCACTAGGTTGCATTCTTCACATCTCTTGAGGACACTTTTCCGATGATTGAGGCATTCATTGAAACTATATCCAAATACACAAAAATCATCCATAAATACCTCAATAAATTTTTTCACCATGTCTGAGCAAATGCTCATCATGCATCTTTGGAAGGTGGTTGGTGTATTGCATAATCCAAATAGCATCCTTCTGTAGGCAAATGTGCCAAAAGGACATGTGAAGGTGGTCTTCTCTTCGTCCTCAGGTGCTATAGCAATCTGGTTGTAGCCACTGTACCCATCCAAGAAGCAATGGTAGCTATGGCCAATTAACCTCTCTAACATTTGATCAATGAAGGGTAGGGAAAAATTGTTTTACCTTGTTACCTTGTTCAGTTTTCTGTAATCAATGCATATCCTTCAACCAGTGGTTATTCTTATAGGTATCAACTCATCATCTTCATTCTTCATCACAGTGATCCCACTCTTTTTTGGAACTACTTAGACTGGACTAACTTATTTACTATCTGAGATGGGGTAGATAATGCCCACATCCAACAGTTTTAATATCTTTGCCTTGACTACCTCCTTCATGTGTGGGTTGAGACTTCTTTGTGCATCCTTGGTTGGCTTTGCTTCGTCTTCAAGGAATATCTGATGCATGCACTTAGCTAGACTTATCCCCTTGATGTCATCAATGGTCCATCCCAAAGTAGTTTTATGCTCTCTAAGAACTCTTAACAACTTTTCTTCTTCCCCACAACTCAGATTTGTAGCAATTATGACCGGTAGTGTCTTGTTTTCCCTTAAGTAGGCATATATCAGATGTTCTGACAATTGCTTCAATTCCAATCTTAGAGCTTGGACAAAAGAAGGGACAAAAGTAGTATTAGTAGGCTCAAGGATCTCAAAGCGAGGAGGGTACTTACTTGAATGCTTTGGAGAGGCCTCAAGAAGGTGCACGGTTTCAATGATGTCTTCAGTAACATCTTTAGATTTTGGCTCAATGTCCTTCGTTGTGAAACTATTGGTGAGGGTGGCCTCCAACGGTTCAATGTGATGGACCTCAAACACTTTCCCAACAACACTATGAATCATACAGACATTAAAACCTTTCAGATCATCTTGAGGTAATTTTAATGCATCAAATACTCTAAATTCTACCTTCTCACCATTTACCTTCATACTTACAGTACCCTTTTTCACACAAATTTTTTGTATTAGCAATTCTCATAAAGGGTCTTCCTAAAATGATGGGTAATGGCAATAGCATAAGAGATTCTTCCATATCCAATACAATAAAATCAGTAGGTAAAATGAATTCTCCTACCTTTACCAAGACATCCTCAAGTATGCCTCTTAGTCTTTTCATACTTCTATCTGCCAATTGCAAGGTGATAGAGGTTGGTTGAAGCTCCCCCAAACCTAGTGTCTCGGATATAGTGTATGGCAACAAATTGACCCTTGCTCTAAGATCCAATAATGCATGCTCAAAAAGATGGTCTCCAATCCTGCAAGGAATGGTAAAACTACTTGGATCTTTTAGCTTTGGTGGTAGTTTTCGTAACAACACTACACTTACCTCCTCTATTAAGGCCACTGTCTCATGCTCCTGAAACTTCCTTTATTAGTGCAACAATCCTTTAAAAATTTAGCATATGAGGAAATTTGTTTAATTGCATCTAATAAAAGAATGTTAATCTCTACTTTCCTCAAGGTCTCAAAAATATCAAGAAGTTGTTTTTCTTTCTTTGGCTTTACTAACCTTTGAGGGAAGGGTGGTGCATTCACCTTCTCCATTTTACTCACCTTGGACGTTGAGGCTTCATTTGGAGCTGCTTGAGCTGTCTCTTTAGTTCCTATGACCTTGCCATTTTTTAGAATTGTGACTGCTTTCAGTTGCTGGTGACCCCCTGGATTGGATATTGTTTGGGATAGAAATTCACCCTACTTCCTTTCACTCAGTTCCTTGGCCATTTGCCCCATTTGTACTTCCAATCTTTGGATAGCTTGCTCGGTCCTTTGAATGGACTAATCATGCTTGGCATTGGTTTATTGTTGTACAATCACAAACTGTTGTACAATACTCTCTAGGTCATTCTTCTTTTGCTCCTAAACTGGTTGGACTGCTTGTTGAGGACCCCTCTGTGGCCCTTGAGGGTTTAGAGCATTCCGATTGTTACTCCATGAGAAATTGGGGTGGTTGTGCCACCCTAGATTGTAGGTATTGGAGTATGGATTGTTCTTGCAAGGGTAATTGTTTTGTCTCACATAATTCACCTCTTCTCGATCTGCAAATGGAGACAAAGGACAAGTCTCAGTGGTATGATCAAATTGAGAACATATGGCACATACCTGGATTTGTGTGTCTTGTTGAACTGGTGAGATGTTCTGACCAGTCATGGCTTTGACAATCTTATCCAATTTTCTTTCCACAGTAGCCATCTGATTTGGAGATCCACTATTTAGGTTTACTTCATATGCCTTTACTTTTTACTCTTCGCCTTCCTTTGGAGCAGAATTGTTGGGAGTGCTCACTTAGTGTTTC
This sequence comes from Corylus avellana, assembly GCF_965113065.1. Taxonomy (NCBI): domain Eukaryota; kingdom Viridiplantae; phylum Streptophyta; class Magnoliopsida; order Fagales; family Betulaceae; genus Corylus; species Corylus avellana. The sequence goes on along the minus strand of NC_142491.1, from coordinate 21,386,820 downwards.
GAAGAGATCCATGGCTTCCTCACTGCTCCTTTCCATAAGTGCACCTCCACAAGCTGAATCAACCATACCTTTGTTAGTGTTATCTAACCCTTCATAAAAAATTTGTACCTGATCATCATGAGGGATGTTGTGATGTTGGCACTTTAGAAGCAATGCATTGAAGTGGTCCCATGCCTCAAAGAAAAGATCTCCATCTTTCTGTTGGAACATTTGAAGTTCCCTTTTAAGTTGCCTTGTCTTTTGAGCTAGGAAAAACTTCTTTAGGAACTTAGTTGCTAATTCTTTGTAAGTGTGGATGGAATCTGCAGGCAAAGAATTATACTACAGTTTAGCATTATCTTTCAAAGAAAAAGGAAAGAGGACTAACTTGAGTCTCTCCGGAGTTAGGCCTTGTATGTGCTGAAGCTTGCATAGGTCAAAGAATTCCTTTAGATGCAAGTTAGGATCCTCAATAGCTATGCCCTTGAAGCGAGTCAATGCATTGAGTATCTGAAGGGATATATAATAATTGCCATCCACCTCCAGTTGATATGCTATGCACGATGGCTGGTTAAGGTTTGTTGGGATGAAAGCCTGTTTCATCGATCTTCGCACCGGTGGTGGATTCGCCTTTAGTGGTCTTGGCACTATTGGTGGGTTCTTTTGCAAATCTTCCATTGTTTCCTCAACTTTTTCCACTTCTTCTTTGTCCCTAGGCCTCTGTCGAATTGTCCGCTCAATTTTGGGATCGAGTAGAAGGATGGTTGAATCTTAAGATCGACGACCTTACATAAGTTGAATTTCCTCTGTAGTTAAAGCAGCTTCAATGCTGCTTGTTCGGATGCTCCCTGGAACTGCGCTCAATCAAACTCAGCCTCCGCTCGATCGTAGTAACAAAATGCTGGTGCTGTAAAACTGAAACAAAACAGAGAATAGAAAAATTAAGAAAAAGGGAAAATATTTTTGATTTTTGATAAAAACAAAATTAAAAATTAAAATAACAAAACTAAAGGAAAATAATTCTAAACAAAATTTGTCGCAATCCCCGGCAACAGCGCCAAAAACTTGTTGTGCAAATATCCACCTAAATTAATAGGCAAATAATTGTACGTTTTACCCACAAGTGCACAAGGTCAACATAGTAGTATATGATGCAAGTACGGGATCATTCCCATAAGGATTGCTAAACTTTGCTTAAAATAAATTCCTTAAGTAAAACAAAACAAAGATTGATTTTGATTTGATAATAATAAAAGGTAGGGCTTTGATATCCACCACTAATTATATTTAGATAATATAACAATATGCCAATGTTTTGATCATGTCATGCATACTTAATGTTTGTCAACTTAAAGGTATGGGTGTCTACTTTAATCTTTTCTTTCTTAAAGGATTTAGCATGGATGTCTACTAAGTTGTTCTTTAAGAAATCATGAATCTATGAAAATCGACAAACACATGAGGCCTAGGGCATAGGTGTCTACTCCCGGTTCCCCATGTTGATTAACCCAAGATTCCGATGTGGATTTCTTTTGTTACTTTTATTAAACTCAGGACTCGGTCATCTAAATTGATTTAACTAACCAGTACATACCACATGCATATGTTGATCCGGCAAACACATATGAAGAATTCATTAAAGTAAGAATTAATCAAGTTAAATATCACAACATGATCATCACAAAGGCGCCAATGTTGAATATTAACTAAACATAACTAGGGCTTCAATCTAGCCCTACTAAGTAAATTAGTTACACATGAGTTTGATGTTAAACATCTTCATAAAATAAAATAAAAATAGAAAGGAAAAGAATAAACCCAAAACTTGAACTTGAAGAGCTCCAATTCTTCTCCTTGGAAATTGTGTGTCTATTCTAGAGGTTTAAGGGTCTATTTATAAGCTTTAGGAGTATTCTAGAAACCCTAAAAATCGTAGGGTTTGAGCCCTAGTTCGCACAAAGCTACAAAACCCTAAAAGTCACACTTTTCATATCAAGGCTGGCGGCTGGCTTGCTCCTTACGCACAGGTGTGCCCGATCATAGCCCATATGCCATCGATCGCAGGTCTGCAATCGATCCTTCATGTTGGCGCTCAATCGCAGGTGCGATCGAGGCTGCCTTTGGTGCACATGAGTGCATGCCTTGCGCTCGTGGTCTTCACCTGTAGTGCGCTCGATCGCAGTACCAGAGCCTTCATTTTTTCTCAAAATGACTCTTTAAGCCCGAAACTTCCGAAATTGCTTTTCTTTTTCTTCCAAGGGCCTACAAAAACAAAGTAAACACATAAAAGAACTAAAATGACATAAATTGATCAAAATTAAGGAATTAACAAATGTAAGTTAATGGGTAAAATATGAATATTTTGGCACTTAACATCTTTGTATTTCCAATTGGTCTCATTCACTTCCAGTTTAATGTAGGAAAGACCAATGCTATTGCTTTTTTGGGTTTTGGTAGAATCATGGGCTCGTCGTCATAGCAAATGCTGTCTTTGGATCCAATCCTCCCATCAATCTTGACATTCTCACCATGGCCTTTCAAGTGGAGAAGAATGTGATTGAAGAGCTTGAGAAACAGTTCAATTAAAGAACTACCTAATAGCCACATGTTTTCCTTGTTGTAATGTCCTAGCAATATATAGTTTTATATGAAATAAAGTGTGGCATGTTTTCCTAGTTGTAATGTCCTAACAATATATAGTTATAATGAAATAAAATTGTTGCTTATGCACTCTCCTTTTTTTTCGATGTAGCATGCATGGTAACCAAGGTATAGTGAGTGCACGATTAAACTTAATAAAATTTTGAATTCACAAAGCATTTGGGATGGCACTTCTGATTTCTCTTAACAGATGCCCAAGGGCATCATCTTTTCTAAAAAAGGAGAGAGAGCATATTGAAAAGGTTGTCGTCTAATATTTGTACATATTATTTATTGAGTAATGTTATAAACTACATTTTTATCCAAAATTATCCAATAATGTTGACTTCATGATAGTCTCAACCAATACTTCAATCTATTATTGTTTTTGAAAAAAAATAATAAATTGTGGTCTTAATGGACTGGCAGGGATGGATAATGAAGGTAACTGAAGAAAAAGGAGAAAAAGAGAAAACATGTTTGTACATGTGGGAGAGAGAGGTAAAGTAAAGATTGTTAATTCATTTGGCCAATTTCTGAATTAGAACTTTGACTCTATAGTTTTTTCATCTTTCTTCTCGATCTCCCTTTGCCTTATATATTGCACTTGTTGGGTTTTCGAGAGAGTTAGAATATTAATTTAAATAATTAAAGTTATATATTTTTTTTTATAAACTTAAGCTTTTGGAGCAAATAATAATTTTATGGTTGATTAGACATGGGACCTATTATTTACATCATATCACTATAAAAAATCAATTTTTTGCTGACATAAATTTTCTGACATGTCGGGTGGTCTGACACATCAGAAAATCCTCCTGACGGGGCATTTTTGACGTGTTTCAGGCATTAAAATTATAGGTGTTAGAAACGGAAAATTTCTAACGTGTTAGATTTAACACGTCAGAATTTTCTGACATGTCAAATGTAATATGTCAGAATTTTCTAATGTGTCAAAATTGATACGTCAGAAAAATTTTCTGACGTGTCAATTATTTTTTTTCAATTAAAAAATTTTCTGACGTGTCAAATTTTGACACGTTAGTAAATTTTTTAATTGAAAAAAATAATTGACACGTCAGTAATTTAAAAATTATTAAAAAATAATAATTTTTCTTTTTTAAAATTTTTTCTGGATTTTTTTTTTCAACTAAAAAATTTATTAATTTAAATTATTTTTCAATTAAAATAATATATATATATATATATTTTAATTCTGGAATACAACCATTTCACTCTCTCTCTCTCTCCCTAATCTCTTCTTTCCTCCATTTTCACTCTCTTTCACTCTCTCTCTCTCTCTCTCTCTTTGTTCCTCCATTTTAAAAAACTTAAACCCAAAAAATCAAAAAAAATCAAAAAATAAACCTTATGCTTCTTCAATCTTCTTCTCTTCAAATCAAAAATAAAAAATTCCTCAAATCAAATCAAAATAAACCAAATCAGAGCTTCTTCAAATCAAAAATCTCTCTTCTTCGATCTTCTTCTCCTCTCTTTTTTTTTTTTTTTTTTTTTTTCTTCTACTTCTCTTCTTCGATCTTCTCTTCCCCTTTTGTTTTTCTTCTTCTTGATATGCTATTCTTCTAGCTCTGCTACCGTGCAAAGAAATTGAGAGAGAAGAGGGAGATTCAGAGAGATTCAGAGAGAAGCGTGCAGAGAGAAGAGGGAGATTGAGAGAGGGAAAGAAGATCTAGAATTAAATAAGAAAAGTAGATCTGGGGAAAGAATAATGGCCCGTTTGGGAGTGCGATTTCAATAAGTGCGATTTTAAAAATTGTGTTTTTAAAAATTGCGTTTTTAAAATCGCTACTTTTTAAAATAACACAGGCGTTTGGTAAAACATACTTAAAAGAACTTTTTTTTATCAATTGAGTGTTTGGATAAAATTAGCATATAATTGCAGTTTTATAACCAAATTACCAATAAGGATGAACAAGATAGAGAGGATGAAGAAAAAAAAAAAGAGAAAAGAAGAGTTTTAATATATTTTAGGTGGGTATTCTTAGTATTTGTTTCATTCCCGTTCTAAAAAAGGTAACTATTGCGCCAAATATCTTTTTAATAAAAATTGTGATTTTGTTTTAAATTTGCATTTTTTCAAATAAGCATCCTCTAATCAGCTTATGGAAATCGCAGATTTTTTTGCGATTTTAAAATTTGCGTTTTTAAAATCGCAATCCCAAACACCCTAAAATTGCGATTTGGTTTAAAATCGCATATTATTTTTAAAAAAACGCACTTTAAATAATAAAAGAGGAAAAGAAAAGAGAAAATTAAGTTGAATGTCCTGCTATTTTTTTTTTTTTTTTCTGACGTGCTAGTTTTAGTACGTCAGAAATTTCTAACATTTTAGTTTTAGCACGTCAGAAATATATATATATATATATATATATATATATATATATATATATATATATATGGCACGTCAGAATTTCTATTAACTAATAAGGTGATAGTGAAAATTATTAACAAGAGTAAATAAGATAAATGAAGATATTAATTCACTCAATAAGAAAGATGTGGTTAACCCCCACTAATCTAATACTAAATAAAAATTTATTAAAGTGCATAGTTCAAACCTAAAGGATATATAACATTTTCCTCGTTCGTTTGGAATCTGATTAAAATAATTAAATTAACATTATTCATATTGAAGTTTTGACATATATATAGGAAAATATCAAATTGTCATTGTGCCCGTATTATATATAACTATTTATTGTACACTAAAACAGCTTTGTAAAATGGTCCGATTGATTGACAAGAAAAGAAGAAGAAGAAGACGAGGAAGAAAGAATTCATGAAGAAGAAAACCTAGTAGATGCAACGACAATTTCATTTCATCTTTCTTTGTTTTATCTGCAAATAAATAGTGTTTTTTCATGCAAAAAAAAAAAAAAAATAGACATAGAGCAGAAAACAAATTTTAATTTTTTTAATTTCTATACTAAGCGAATAGAGAATAATAAATCAAAGAAATCCGGATCGAAAGGCCAAGAGCAGCAATAGAGTTATTTAATAAAGATCTGGAAAGATTTTGAGTCTCATTTTCATTTAAAATCATTCCTAATAAAAAACAAAAGTTAGATGAAATATATATAATATAAAATAAACAAAAGGTTTGAACCATGCACTTTAAAATGTTATATATCCTTTTGGTTTTGCTATATATATAAGCTATCCCAATTAAAGCATGCACGCTTTCTTGTTATGCATGGCTAACGGTCAGAAATTGTCTTGTATTTTTGAATGTTGAAATGGGGTTATAAAGGGGAAGTAAAGTGTTTGTTTTGTAGAAAATTATCATTGAATGTTGAGATCATATTATATATTATTTATAAATATAATATAAATAAACCATATATATATATATATATATATATATATAAACATTATATTTACTGACGTGTCTAACTTTGACACGTCAGTAAATATTAAATTATTAAGTTATTTAAATAAAAAGTTTTAAAATTAAATTGAATTAAAATTTACTGATGTGTCAAATATTAACATGTCAGTGTTATACTCAACACGTCAATAAATGTTGACTTGCCACTTTTGGCACGTTAAAAAAAAATTTGTTGACATGCCAATTTTGGCATGTCAACATTTACTAATGTGGCAAAAAATGGATACTGTTTGCCACGTCAAAAGATTGCTCTTTTTTTTAGTGTATATAGCAATATTCATTCCAAAAATTAGATTAAAAAAATGGTAAATAGAAACATAAATACCAAATTAAAATTACACTAGCATGCTTTTCAAAAGTTTTGGTCATATACAATCCACCTATTATGATATTGCGCAGGAAAAGCGAAGAAAAATGAACAACACAACTTCATGGAGCTTCTGGAAGGAAATAAAGATTATGTAGAGATATTGGACCTTATAATACTAGCAACCTTTTGAATCCTTTTTTATTATTTATTTATTTCAATGTTTGTTAATTATTTTTTTAGAAAAGACGAAGGTGAAGGGCATGTATCAAGAAAAGATAAAAGTGAAATCTCAAACACTTTGCGAATTCAATATATATATATATTTTTTTTAATCAAGGTGATCATGGCTTCACCTATGGCAGTACCGTGGCTCTGTCCCACTTTACGTGTCGGTTGCGAACAAAGTGTAGAGGTCCAGCCAGGATCCATCAGACTAATCCCTTCTCTAATATATACTCCGCACCACTCAGAGCATTGAACATTGAATCGCTGGTTTTGTCCAGGTGACTGGACCCAAGGGGCAGGTAGCACCTAGGGAGTTTCGAACTCGAGACCTCAATGAGTAATATTCCTAGAAGCCGCAAGCCTCCAACACTAGGCCCTTGCCTTGGGGTTAAGATTAAAATTTTATTAAGTTTAATCATGCACTCGCTCTACCACTAACAAAAACTGGCCATTAATGTCGTTTTTTAAAGAACGCTATTCATTAATGGAAAAAATGACACCAATCAATTAGCCTTAGTTTCCATGTATGCTATATGTCGAAAAAATAAAATAATAGGAGAGTACATGAGCAACCATTTTATTCCATTATTATTATATATTGCTTTCTCCTTACAAGAAGCGAAACTTGGAAAAGTACTTTATTCAAACAGTTAGGGCTAACGGTTCATGGCGGCCATTACATATAGTTCTCTAATTATTATGCTGCAAACTTTTTCTGAAGATCGTCAACCACATTCTTCTCTAATTGGAAGGCCTTGATGAGAACATCCGGATTGATAGGAGGATTGGCTCCAAAAACATTCTTTGCTATGACGATGAGCCCAGGATTCTGGCTACTGAGACCGGAGAAAGATACAGCATTCGTTTTTCCAACATTAAACTGAAAGTGAATGAGACCAATTGGGAAGACAAAGACGTCTCCCGGGTATAGAGTTTTGGTGATGAGGCGGTTATCCGGGTTAGATGTCACAAAGCCAACATAAAGAGTACCCTCTACGACTACTAGAATCTCGGTGGCACGAGGGTGAGTGTGAGGTGGATTTAGGCCGTATGGTGCAAAGTCTATGCGGGCTAGGGATACACCTAGTGTGTTGAGGCCAGGTATTTTGGACACGTCCAAAAGAGTGACATTCGACCCGAGTTGACTTGTGGTGCTTCTAGGAGTGTTTAACCCTGGAAAGAAGAAATCGTTGGCAGTGACAAGCTTTGGGTCCTTGCAGAACTTTCCATTCACAAATACTGCAGAAAAAAGTTAAAAAAATAAAAATAAAAAGTTAGGTAATATCACAAGACACTTACATATTTAAGTAATCCCTACTAGCATAATCACAATTGATATACGTAGATCCAAACAATCAAGAAGAAGAAGGTGTAGATACCAGCATCAGCTGTAGTGTTAAGTGCAACACAAAAGTCTTGCAGAGGAGCAGGGTCATAGGCAGAGACAATGGAGCATGCCAAAGCCATGAGTGCCAATGCTACAAGGTAATTAGGAAACCCTTTCATCCTTCTTGTGGCTACGATTCTCAGATTCTGTATTGTTTGAATTCTTGGTTTTGTGAGGAGTGAGAGATATTGCTGCATGGGAACATATCTATTTATAGCCGGGAGTGAATGAACCGGTCCATGTTTTTCCCTAGATGGAGCCTCTAAGACATGTTTTTCACTAGATAGAGCCTGTAAGACATGTTTTTTTTTCTTTTTTTTTTCAACAATCACGCGCGTAAGAGTTGGTAAATCTTCAACGGAAGGTTACGATTTTTTATTCAGCGGTTGAACCGGCCAGTACTTAACCACTTAAATTTGCAGAGATTAGAAATATTGCAGCTAAATTGGACCACTTCAATTAATTATGGAACAGCGGAAAAGATGTTCTAATGTTGCTTTTATATATATAGAGATTGTATATTAGAAATTAATTGAAATGCCTATGTATAGTTGACCGTTTAAAATATATATTAAGCTGCGAAATAAGGTAGGAGGAGAGCAGCCAGCAGGGCCATGACTATTACGAGCACTTAATTATGTTTTGAGTTGTGAAATTATTATAATGATTTGATGCATTCTACGCAAATTTAGATGTTCAAACTGCGTGAACAGCCCCAAGTCAAATGATGTTATCTTATCTCATTATGATTACCTTGTTTTGCTACGCTAGAAAAAGCTTTCCCAGATACTACCATTCTCTAAGGCATTCGGTATATTCTTGTCTTGTCTATCTACTCTTCTACTATTTTTTTTTTTTTTTTTTTTTTTTTTTTTTTTTTTTTTAAGGTTTGAAAGGTTTTTTTAAGTTGTTCGAGAAATACATTCATGCATCCATGCGCAATTTAATGATTCTGGTGTATTTCGTTTACAACAGAATATCTAACTCCAATTAAAGATTTCAGACATGAAGTCTGCTCTCTTTAGTTAGATGCAGCTTAATTTCCTTTCAAGGAATTAGAAAACAAAAGCATATTGGAATAGAACATTTAAATATCGAGCTATCATCTATATGTACTGTTAAAATAGCTAAAGATTACAAGAGAATATAGGGATAAACTAAATATTGTATTTCTGTGTGTTTCGAACCGTATACAATGAGGCCTATTTATAGTTGAATAAGGCCAGACAAAATAGGAAATACAATCATGGAATTAATGTACAATATTACAGAATAATATCAATACATATATAGGGAAAATATATCAAATCAGCAATTATGGTGATTATCAGCAATTATGATGATTATCAGAATATATTCTAACATCCCCCTTCAAACTCAAGGTGGTAATGTAGATGCCAACTTGTGTTTGGAAACAAGATCACGGAATCATCCAGGTGGATGTGCTTTGGTGAACACATCGGCCAATTGATCAACGGAAGCAATAAGACAAAGATGGAGAGTCCCCTGCAAAAGATGATGGCGCACAAAATGACAGTCGATCTCAATGTGTTTAGTACGTTCATGAAATACATCATTATGCGCAATTTGAATCGCACTTCGATTGTCACAAAAGATAAGAGAACTGGAGGTCTGAGAAACACCCATATTATGTAGGAGCCAACGGAGCCAGAGGAGCTCAGAAGTGATGTTAGCAAGAGCACGATACTCAGCTTCAGTGCTAGAGCGAGCAACGACAAATTGGTTTTTCCTACGCCAAGAGATGAGAGAATCACCAACTAAGAAACAATAACCCATGGTGGAACGACGATCAGTGGGATCACCTGCCCAATCAACATCTGAATATACATGTAAGTCTAATGATGAGTTAGAAGAGAAATGTAAACCATGAAACAAGGTGCCCTTCACATAGCGAAGGATGCGAAGAACAGCCGCATAATGAACTGAGTGTGGTGCTGTCATAAACTGACAAACAAGATGGACTGCATAGTCAAGATCCGGTCCTGTCACAGTAAGATAGATGAGACTTCCAACTAACTGTCGATAAAGAGTGGCATTAGAAAGTAGCTCACCATCAGTGGCACGAAGTTTGACATTTGTCTCTAGAGGGCTATCAACAATTTTGCAATTAGTAAGGCCAGCTCGTGAGAGGAGATCTGAAGCATACTTGGCTTGAGAGAGATAGTAACCATTTGGATTAGAAGACACTTCCAATCCAAGAGAGTAGCTGAGAAAACCCAAATCCTTCATCTGAAATTGTTGACTCAAAAACTGTTAAAGGTTATGAATACCAACAATATCATCTCCAGTAATAATCACATCAACATATAGCAAGAGGAGAATGAGACCAGCATCAAATCGCCAGATAAAAAGAGCAGAGTCATAGAGGCTAGAAACAAACCCAATTTGCGCAATAGTGGAACTGAATTTGGCAAACCAAGCCCGTGGAGCCTGTTTCAAACCATATAATGCTTGGCGAAGTCGACAAACCTTGTGTGGTGGATGATCTTACCTAGGAGGAGGCTGCATATAAACTTCTTCACTAAGATCACCATTGAGAAATGCATTTTTCACATCAATTTGAAAAGATCCCAACGACGCACAAAAGCCACAGCAAGGAGTGACCGAACAGAAGTAAGGCGAGCCACCGGCGTAAAAGTCTCCTCATAATCAATACCATACTCCTAATTGAACCCCTTTGCCACAAGATGTGCCTTGTATCGCTCAATAGAACCATCAGATTTTGTCTTAATCTTGTATACCTACTTGCACCTGGGGGTGTAAACGAGCCGAGCTTGGGCAAGCTTCCCTTGTTCAAGCTTGGCTCGTTTAAATTTTACTCGAGCTCGAGCTCGAGTCGAGCTCAAGGGCGAGCCAAAAAAATCAAGCTCGAGCTAATAATAAGTCGAGCCGAGCCAGCTCACGAGCTGGCTCTTATATTTAATATTTTTGTTTTAAAATTTTTTTTTAACTTCAAGTACTCTTAAACGACTTAAGAAGTTAGTTTGCATATGAGTATTTGCTTAGCCTAGCTAGTCGAGTATGGAGCCTGAGTCAATGCAGCAAGGCATTTGGTTTCAAAGAGAGAGGATATGCATCATTTGATAGATAAGCAAACTTAGAAATTGATGTTTTCTTAACAATGTGGGACAAGTTAACAGGTTGCATTCAGACTACATTGGGACAATGCCCCCTATAAAAAAATATTTTTTTAACGTCTCTCTCTCAATCCCCCTCACCAGTCACAATGGATCTTCCACCTGAACTCTCATTTCCCACTCTCTCACTCTCACTCACCAGACATGTAGTGATAGTGTTTGGGTCTGTTTGATTCATCAATAGTTTATGCCTTTCGCAATCTCCTTCAATAGTTTCTGCTTGATTCTTCTTCCTTTCATTTGGATATGCTCTAATTGAATCGAGGTCTTTTTAATGATTGCTCTCTCTCTCTCTTTCATCACAAAGGGTCTAGAATTTTTCATTCTCTAACGCTTAAATATAAATGCAATTTTATGGTTTTAATAATTATGAGATTTATAATTAATTATCTGTTACTTAGTTATATATATATATATATATATATATATATATATATATATATATATATATACACACACACACACTCGAGCTTATACGAGCTGTTCACGAGCTTAGCCGAGTCGAGCCGAGCTTGCTTCGTTTAATATTCGAGCCAGGATTTGTGTTCATGAAGTGCTTCATTTAATATTCGAGCCGAGCTTATGCGAGCCGAGCCCGAGCTTGCTCGCGAGACGCTTCGCTCACTTAACAGCCCTACTTGCACCCTACAGCAGTTTTCCCGGGAGATAAATTAACTAAGTCCCAAGTATGGGTTTTGGAAAGGGCATTAAGTTCTTCAAACATAGCATTATGCCAAAGAGGGTTAGTATGAGCCTCATGGAAGGAGTGAGGTTCATGGAGAGTAGCAAAGGCAGAATAACAGTGATAATCATGAAGATGGGAAGGAAGAGATGTTACCCCAGTAGAACGTCGAAGGATAGAGGGAGCTGACTCAAGAGTAGATGGATCAACAGGCAGGGCAGAGTCATTGGGGTCGACCGTCAGAATGTCATCTGGAGAGCTTGTCATCTCTGCATCAAGATCAATAGTGTAGGGGAGCAAATCAAACGAGACATTAGTGAAGATAGGAGAAGAACTAGAGGGACTAGTAGGAAAAGACTCCATATCACTAAATAGCCTATGTTCCCAAAAAGTGACGTGCCGCGAGATGCGGAGCCGTTTGGAAATAGGATCATAACAACGATATCCTATGTGTTCAATGTCATACCCAAGAAAACAACATAGACGAGAACGAGGTTCTAATTTTGTTCGTTCATGGGGTAGAAGTAGCACGAAACAGACACAACGAAAGATGCGAAGGGATTGGTAATCAGGAGGAGATCCATACAGAAGTTCATAAGGGGACTTATTTAAGGTAGTGGGAGACGAGACCCTATTAATGGTATAAACAGCAGTAAGATCGGCTTCTCCCCAAAAGTGTTCAGGGATAGAAGCAGATAGGAGCAAAGCCTTAAAAGTGTCTAAGATGTGCCTGTGTTTATGTTCAGCACAACCATTTTGTTGAGAAGTATTTGGGCATGAGCGATGGGGAAGAGTGCCATTTTGTTTTAGGGTAGTAAGGAAGGTAGATTCACGATATTCCATGGCATTATCAGAACGAAGAATTTTTATGTTTCGAGAAAATTGGGTTTGAACCATCCGTTGAAATTCAGAGTAAATTTTTGGAAGTTCAGAACGATTTTGTAAAAGATAAAGCCATGTGTATCGAGAATAATCATCCACCAAAATGACAAAATAGCGGGATCCACCCATGTTGGGAATAGGTGTAGGGCCCTATACATCAGAATGCACCAAATCAAAAGGAGCATAAGAAACAGATGCACTATTATTAAAAGGTAAAGCACTTTGTTTTCCAAGTTGACACGTAACACAATCAAATGACTCAGACTCAACAAACCCTAATTGACCACTTGTAGCTAAAGAACGAATACGAGAAATAGATGCATGTCCTAAACGAGAGTGCCATAACTGAGGGTGGAAGAGGGAGACCGAGATGGAGTGGCAGCTGACACAGCAGGAGGAAGATGGAATAATGAAAGCTCAAACAGACGTCCAATCTTACGGGCGGTCCCAATTAGCTGTCCCGTCTGTGGATCCTACACATCACAACCTTGGTTAGAAAAGTACAGTTCTAAGCCAAGTTCACAAAGTTGACCAACAGATAAAAGATTTAACGAGAGATTAGGCACCATATATCAGACATAGATAATTGATGAGTAGAAATAGACCCGACGTGACTAACATCAAGATGGGAACCATTAGTAGTGTAAATGGTGGTAGGCCTAGGTAACACAGATTTTGCAGAAAATATGGAAGAATTCGGTGTCATGTGATTACAACAAGCAGAATCAATATACCAAGAGGAATTACCTAATGTGGTGGACATGGCGGTATTAAGATTGGACTTAGATAAAACCTGATGAATGACAGCTTCGATTTCTGCAGGAAAAAGAGTACTGGGTTGGGGTGCAACATCGGTGTAAGACATATCTGATGTATCAGTATGAGTGACCTCAGCAGCCTTATGACTAGGAGCTCAATGATTCCCACGAGAAAGTCTTTTCCTGCATTCACTATACCTGTGGCCAAACTTATGACAATAATGGCACTAGATGTTCTGATTGGATGAGGAAGACACGGCAAGAATAGAATTAGGAGCACGCGTATTGCGAGATACAGTGGCCATGACCATCTTAGAGGTGTGTAACTTCATAGTGGAGAATCGAGTCTCTCCTGAAACAAGTTCACTAGGAGCACTTTCCAAGGATGGCAACGGTGAGCGGTGAAGAAGAGAAGCTCGAGTATGCTCAAACTCATCTCGAATTGCCGCAAGAAACTCGGCTAGGCACATGCTATCGCGAAAAGCAATATACTCAGAGGCATCAACCTTATCCCTCCACTTTGGCTTACATAGTGCTAATTGATTCCAAAGACAATTCATTTGTGAATAAAAGTCAGTACTACTCTAACCTGGTTCCTGGCACATGTGATGAAGCTTGGTCACAATCTGAAACTGCTGAGCAAGATCAATAGTCTTGTAGCGCTGAGCTAACATGTCCTAGACATCTTTGGCATTGTCAAGATTGCCAAATGTCATGCAGATGGAGACAACACAAGTGTTGGAGAACCAAGAAATAATCCTGTAATGGATACTTTTCCATATACGGAGGCGGGTAGAGAAAGCCGCAGCAGGTTCCTCTTCTGCAGTAAGACGTTTAGGTTCTTCACCAGAAACATACTCCCAAAGACAATGTTCTTTGAGCCACCTACTCATATTTTGAGACCAAGCCAGGTAATTAGAGCCATCAAGAATAGTAAGAATAGGTTGGGTAATATCTTTGGTGTTTAGGAGAGTGGTAGGAGGTACGGCCATTTTTTTTTTTTTTTTGGGATATAATCCGGTGTGGTTGGGGTAGGATAGGTTCTATGAGCCTGGTGAGAGAGTTGAATCTGGTGTGGCCGAGTGTATGATAGGGGATATGAGATTGTTTTTAAGGTTAGGATTTGGTGTGGCTGAGTGCATAATAAGGAATATCGGCTTGGTTATGAAGGCTGAGATCTGGTGTGGCTGAGTGTATAATAAGTGTGTGAGCTCAAAAAATTAGAAAAAAATCTAGTGTGACCGATTGTAGAGTAAATAGGTGAGCTCAAAAACAACTCACAAAGGTGGCCGCGCGTGGTGGCTCCCTGGTGCGCGTGCTCCAATTGGTTCGATAGATCAGCAGTCTCCGATCACGAATCTGGGATTTGTTTCTAAAATCGACTGATAGAGGTGTCGCGTGGTGGCCGAAAACGGCATGTGCGGTGGTGAAAAAGTCCACAGAAAGTTGTAGCGGCACGTGGCTATGCATGGAGTCTCCTGGTGGCGTGTTCTTTCTACAAACCAGTAGATCGGCAGCCTTCGATCTGGATTCTGGTGGTATTTTCTGAAAACGGTTGACTGGGCGGCACATGGTGGCCAGAGGCAGCGCGTGAGGCACATGAATAGTGACACAGAAACTTTTGGCGGCGCGTGAAAGCGTGTTAAACTTCAGAACGTTGATCTAATAACTCCACAAGATAGATCGGACCTTTTTTAGCCTGTTGGTATAATAATTATGCCAAAACAAGATCGAAAAAGCCTTTGAACGGACTGACTTCCTACTTCTCTAGACAAGGCCAAAACTTGGCTCTGATACCATGTTAAAATAGCTAAAGAATACTAGAGAATATAGGGATAAACTGAATATTGTATTTCTGTGTGTTTCGAACTGTATACAATGAGGCCTATTTATAGTTGAATAAGGCCAGACAAAATAGGAAATACAATCACGGAATTAATGTATAATATTACAGAATAATATCAATATAAATGTAGGGAAAATATATCAAATCAACAATTATGGTGATTATCAGAATATATTCTAACATGTACTATACCAATAATTTTAAGATTATGAAAATGTGTCCTATATGTTTCTTAAGGAAAATGCATCCTATATGTACTATACCCATAAGTTAACATTAGGACACATTTCATTTTGTCCCCTCAATCTACCAAATTTCAAGTTCTAGCTGTCATATGCCCTCTCTGATCAACTCATACACAATACGGGATTAATGTCCCGGATCCTCTTCAATTTATTTGGAATGGAGAGGAGCTGGTTCTTTAAAAAAGAAGGGCAAAATTGTTCAAATGAACTGGAAATGATCTAAATTCCACAACACGCTGCATCCAATGTGCATTTATTCCTTTCAATTATTATTGAAAATGACTAAATTACCTTAAATTTGCTTTTGATTGCTTTGACACCTTCTGACATATCACTTTAAAAGTTTTAAAATTGGCATACCTAAAAGTTGTCTCATGTGAAAAGGGGAAAAAATGTATTATAATTACTATATAGCTAGAGGCCTCGATTGTCTTTTTTGGATAAGAATTTTTTCAATTTCACTTGAAATGAAGATAAAGCACTTTATAGTCTTCATTTAATATTGTTGTATGCAATGATGTAACTGATGGCATATCATTTAAATTTTTTAAATGGCATTCCAATGTATTTATCACATAGCCATCATCTACGTCATTAGATACAAAAACAGGAAATCATAACTATAAAATAAGATATATATATTTCACTTGAATTAATTGAGATGATTCTATATATTATGTCTCTTTTAGGGTGCAGGGCAATAGGACACAAAGTAACTATTATATATGGGTTCAATAAACTTTTAAGGGAATGACGGGGGGCATTTGCCTCCTCTCGCCCATAGCTAGCTCCACCACTGCCCACATGTACATTAGTTAAGTAAAATATTAACCATGTCTATATAAACTCTTTAGCACTTTTTCCTTACAAGTCGTTTTTCAAGAGCGAATTCTATTTAAAGTTTGTTACAATTGGTATCATCAAAAAAAAAAAAAAAAAAAAACTAAATATTTTACGAGTTCAAGCCACAAAGAGGGCACCCTATAGGTAGGATTAATAAGTCTAAGTATTATGTATGAGCATAGTGTTAAATTATTGAATAGTGATAGATGAGTGAAGCTGCCAAAAGGGAAAAAAGGCTACCACCAGGTTAGTGTCATAGAGCTAGTTGTCTTAGACGTCGGATTCGAAAGCATGATAAAATGTTACGATTCCAAGTGCCCCACATTGATTAAGTGCAATTTTAACCATATATATATAAGTTCTACCAATTCTGAGGAAAGAGAAGAAAATGAGGAAATGTGGTGTCGGAGAGAGAAGCAACGTAAAGTTGGGTAAGGCTAAGTTCATTGTCGAGAAAGTATGCAATTCATATTGGTTTTGATTGAATTCTTGATACCCTGGCCTCCATCAATGCTGGTTCGATGGCATCTATTTTCTGAATCGCAGAACCAAAAAATTACAAAAACCTATGTATCATGATCAGATACCGACCAATTTCGAGGGATTTTTAGTTCGGTTATATAGTTACGTTTTCAGAACATTAGCTCACCCCTAGTTTTGATCAAACGTTCAATCTGAACACAGTTCTTAGTCGTATTTGTATTATACAATATAATATGTCCGTTGGTAAATAATATATTTTTCATGGTTGCTTAGATTTAATGCTTTCCTAGAACTAACTACCATGCCAAAGTTTTTTGTATTTTCTTGCCTTTTCCATAATTTCTTTTCTTTGTTCTAGTTAGAGAGAAGTTAGAAGTGATATTTCAAACACTTGGTGGAAATATATATATATTAGTATGTAGAGTCCTAAGATGAATGAGGGGAAAAGAAGAAGATCAAATGAGTGATGATATATACCAGCATGATCAAAAGAAGTATCGTTAATGGCAACACAGAAGTCTTGAAGAGGACTGGGGTCGAAGGCAGAGGCAAGGGAGAATGCCCAAGCCAACAAGGCCACAGTTAGTAGCAACGTCTTAGGAACACCTTTCATCATTTTTAAGGTTATCTCGACCACCACCTTAATTTGAGTGTATATGCTAAGTATTATCTTGCTGTAAGAAATGTTGCATTGGAAGACGCCTATTTATAGATGGAGGGGAGTCACTGATATGAAGGAAGGGGTCTTATGTTTTAACTTCAACGGAGATAGAAGATTTCTAATTAAGACTTGGTTCGTAAGTCCTCATCAATGGATATTTAATTAATTAATCGGTGAACCATTCTTTCAACCACTATTGACATTTTCTATTAAAATGCCATTTCAAGCTTAAGAGAATGATAGCCCACGATTCGACATCTAAGAACTCAAGAGGATCATGCATGATCCAATTATTCAAATACTAGCATACTATTTTTGACATTTTCTTTTCATCACACAAAATTTAATCGGCAAAGTCAAACAAAAAGTACACTCCAAAATTTTGATATCGAATTAATGTGCGGTTGTAGGACAAAACTGTCATTTCCTGATGATGGGATCCTATTCCTAATGTTCTTTTACTTTTATTTTGTACGTGTGGCACCAATCCTAAAATGGCCTATGGTTATTTGGTTTTTTTTGAGAAGTTATTTGGTTCTTTAAGTTGTCAGCTTATGGACTTATTGTTGTAAGTGTACTTATGAGTATTGAGTCATACACTGAAAAACTATAAAGAAAAATAATACTTAATATGCGTAAGTGAAACTAAGTCTATTAGCTTCGACTTTTGGGTTCGAGTGGATTTTTAGATTATGCATATATTATGTTTACTTACATTGTTTTAGATCTTTTTTTCTTCACAATTCACTCATTCTCTTGGTTAAAAAGGCAAAAATTATGTGAAATCAATATATTTAAAAAATATTTGGGCTTCAAAAAAAAAAATTAAAACAAGTCAAAAACACTAGAAACTTGCCTAAATTATTTTCAAAATTATTTAAAATATGTCGTAATAGAGACCAAAAAAAGACCCAAGAAACTAAGTAGGCCAATTACATAAAATGCTGATAATGGATAATAACTGTATTTAATAATCGCAATAACGGCGTGGATATTGATGTAGATATCTAAAAAGTGATATCTTCGATATTTCCCACTTACAACTTGTATTTGAAGCTTTTGGTACGTAATAGGAGCAAAATATAAAATATCCACGATCAATTTGGGATCTCCCTTTCCTATATTCTAAAGTGTTTCCAGATTCCTCCGATGGGTCTAAAAGGTGGTTTGTTTTTGGCTTGGAAGCATGGAATTGAGCTTGAGCCTATTGATGAGGACTCATCAAATTTCTTGTTTGCTTTATTCGAATCCTCTGCATTGCCCTTGGTTACTCTTGTTTATTTATGCTCCTCACCTGAGCCATAAGAGAGTGGAGTTTTGGAAGAAGATTACTAGGGTTGGCTTTTCCTTCTGGGGTCCACGGCTGCTGCTGGGGGATTTTAATTGCATCCTACCCACCCCCCATCGGAGCCCTTTTTGATGTAGGACAATAGTTACCATATTTTCAGTGAAAACGAAAATAAGAAAAATATCTAATTGGCTCATATACTGTGAATCACTTTACAAATCTGTTTTGAAGTACTAATCATGTGCTAGATGATTCTTAAATGATTTGTTTGATGTCGTTATTGTTAAACCACTTTTCCCACAAGCTTAAGTCGATAAGAAGATGTAAATTTAATTACTTAATCATTACTTTAACATCTCCCGCACGTGTGGTTTCAAATTCTCTTTTAATAGGTGAGAGGCCCAATACGTGAAATAATTAATTGAAATTGGAAGTAAATATGGTTTCAATTTCAGGACCTTTGGCTATGACGCCATGTTTTTTTTTTAATAGGTAAATCTCTTCTTATTATATAAAAGATTCAGAGCATAAAGCTCTTACATCACAGAGCATAAAGCTTTTAAGAACAAAGGCAAAAATATGTGGTTACAAAGTCGTAGATACATCGAAAAATCTAACAATCAAATCGTATCCATGACCTCCGATCTCACCCATGTACAAACTTCATTTATGGCATAGATCTACTCATGATAGACTAATTCTAAGACATGGGTTGATCATATCTATACAATAAAAGTTTTTATTTAACCGGCCGTGAGAGACAAGCCCTCACACCAAAAATTATTTGTCCTCAACTCGAAAGCGAGAACAACATAAACAAAAAACCACAAACAGCAGTTGCAAGCTCACACAAAAGTACTTGAGATTAATGCAATCCATGCTCCGGTGCGTTTGAACCACAATTGTCACATGCCGACTGGAGGGAAAACGTCTATTGTCTACATGCATGACTCGTTGGCGCCGGGGAAGAATGTATAATGACAGGTATAGGATTTGGACCGGTGGCAAAAACATAGATCTACTTCGAAAAAAGCCGATCTAAGAACCCTTGCAAAAACTGACAAAGCCAAAAGATCGGGGAGGATGATGAACGGCGAGGTGGCACTACAAAAAATAATGGGCTTTGTGACGTGGCAACTGTTCATTAGTTATTGCCACGTCACAAAATTATAACGTGTTAAACCTAGACACGTTATAATTATTTTTGGTAACGTGTTAATTTTACCACGACACCATATGGTGACGTGGTAAAAAAGACACGTTACCATAAGATGACGTGCTAACTAGACACGTCATGTTATGGTAACGTGGTGTTTTAACACGTTACTATTTTGGCAATGTGTTAACATGCCACGTTACCATATGGTAACATGGCATGTTAACACGTTACCAAAATGGTAACGTGTTAAAACACCACGTTACCATATGGTGACGTGGCATGCTAACACGTTGCCAATTGCTTAAAATTTGTAAAATTTTTTCAGGCACTGTTTGCATTATTTGCTAGATGATAAGTGTATTTTTTATACAAGTGTACTCTTGTATAAAAATAATTTTGTTGACATTAATTAATATTTGAGCATTAATTAGTTCATTCTATTATGTCAACAAAATAATTTTGTTGACATTAATTCATTTTATTATTAATAACTTTGAGAAAAATATATTGGGGCTTAGTGCCTTTAGAAAAGAACATGCATTAGTGCTTGTGTTTTATAACACTGAAGGCATAACTACTTCTTATGTGTGAAGCATATATATGCTAGACGCTATAAGCCCTATAACATTAACACCATGCTTTATTTCATAGTCAGGTATGCATTAAGTATTAAGATTAATCCTATCAACTAATTAACCAAATTAAGGGAACTAGCCGATGCAAGCCCTGAACATGCATGGTCGAAATATATACGCACGTACGACACATGCGTAATATTACGCATATTTAATTAATTAATTATCAATTAATAAGCTTAATATAAAGCTTATTAATTGGAAGTATTAATTATATGCTTTATAATATATCAATTAAGTACTTATATTAAGCTTAATCATTTGCAAGTATATATTAATATAAAGCTTTATATATATATATATATATATATATATATATATATATATATATATATATATATATTAATTAAGTTTATAATTAAGCTTAATATATATATATATATATTATAAATATTATATATATTATAATACAAAGCTTAATATATTATAATATAATGTATTATTTATTAATTAATAATATATATATATATATATATATATATATATATATATAGTAACGTGCCACGTTAGACACGTTACTAAAGTCCCCCGGGACCATGCGCTTCCTCAAAGGTGCATGGTCCTTCTTCTTCTCTGAAATTTCTCCTTTTTCTCCTCCATTTTTCTCTTCTCCGAAGTACTGCAGCGCGCGCTCTTCCTCCCCCATATTCATCAAAATTTTTTCTCTTCTCCTCACATTTTCCAACTAGCATCTCTTCAATATTTTCTCCAATTTTCCACCTTCAGAGACAGATTTCGTAGCAGGCCGCCACCTCACCCCAGTACTGCACGTGTCTTCTCTCTCCGCCGGCAAAGCCATCTCTGGCCGCCAACTAACGTCTCACGTATTTTTCGCCAAACAATCAGCTGGTATATACATATTTATAATATATTTTTTTTATGTATATATTGACAGTTTTTGTTGTTCTCTGCAGTAATATTGTAATTATATGTTCAAATTTTGTATTTGTATATAAATTGATTCTTGTAATGTATGGGTTTATAGAATATTGTATATGTATATGTTCAATTTTTTATGTTAGCTCGTTAACTTATTAATTAATTTGGTTGAACTATAAATTAATTTTAGTGTCCTATGTTTGTACATAGAAATGTAGGATTGTTCAATATGAGCATGCATGCAAAATATTTATAGACAAGTCTTTAGGTAAGTAGTTTGAAATTAGCTATATTTTTTTATTTTGTGTATGTCTTACAAACCTAGCTATTATATAAATTAAATGATCATTTACATGAGGTGGTAAATAATGGAAAATAGATTTATATAAATGATTACAAAAAATAATTATAAATAATACGTAATGCTACCAAAAAAAAAAAACACAACAAAAAACAAAAACCTACTTAGTTAGATGGATTTTATTTAGGGTCCCCATATGAAGTTCAAATTATGTACCTTTATTTTGTTTAAAAAAATTTGCGACAAAAACATAACTTAAATTTATTTTATTTAGGGCCCCCTAACAAATTACAACCTTTTCAATTTGTTTAATATAATTTGGTTTAGGTTTTCAACTTTATATTAGAGTACATGTTATTAAATAAACAACGAACGTAGATTTTTTTTTCCAGTACGGTACCCATGACAATGGTTTTGATGTTCGTATTATAATGTGGTTTAAGTTTTGGAAATTAAGTACTTCATGTAAACTTTAAGCAGAAAAAACAAGAAAGAAAAATGAAATAAAAGAATAACAATAAAGTAATTAACAACAATTTACTTATTCACTGTTAGGGTTCCCATAGGCCATAGTTATGCATTTATGTTTACGTTTAGCGTAATTCTTATATATTTATGTTTCTAATGTATGTAGCAACAATATGGACAAGAGTTGGATGAAGAAGTCAAGGGGTACGACAGAATACAGAGAAGGATGTAGAGCATTTGTGGAATTCGCAGTTAGGAACTGTGACACTCCCGACAAACTTATTTTGTGCCCCTGTAAGACGTGTCGCTGTAATAGGAGACACCCCCCATGTTTGGTATACGACCACTTGACACGGGGGAAAGGAATGTGGCCCTAATACACATTCTGGATTTATCATGGCGAGAGGCCTGTTAGAGCTCCCATGGATGGCTCGAATTCATCACATCCGGCAACAGCTGCGAGTGCAAGCACTGAACAGGGTGAAAATATGCACGCCATGTTGCGTGATGCATTCGGCATGCACGAAGTTAGAGTTGACAATAGTGAGCCTCGGGTTGAGGTGCATGGAGAGGAAGAAGACATTGTACATGACGAAGCCGATGGAGGTGACGTACGAAAGTACGAGGAATTACTTAAAAAGGCAGACAAATCGCTTCATGATAAAACCAAACATAGCAAGTTGAGTGCTACTGCACATCTGTACAATTTGAAGTGTGTGGGTGGAGTTAGTAATACGATATTCTCATGTTTCCTCGATCAGTTGGTGCCTGCAGATGATGGAGCCCTGCCAGTTAATACATATGAGGCGAAACGGTTTTTAAGGGACATGGGACTCGGGTATGAGAAGATTCCGGCTTGTCGCAATAATTGTATGTTGTTCTGGAAGGGCAATAATGATTTAGATTCATGTGTTAAATGTGGAGAATCTAAGTGGAAGGACGAAATTAATTTGGACGAGGATGGCCACCCCATAATGTCGAGTAAGAGAGGTCCGGTCAAGGTTTTGCGGTGGTTTCCCATCATACCACGACTATAGAGGTTTTTTATATCAGAGCATACTGCACCTTATATAAGGTGCATGCAGAAGGCCGCACTAAGGACGGCGTATTGAGGCATCCTGCCAATGGCGAAGCATGGAAGTCATTCGACAATTTATACCCGGACTTCTCAACAGACAGCAGGAACTTAAGACTTGGCCTAACCTCAGATGGATTTAATCCTTTTGGGAACATGAGCACATCCCACAGTACTTGGCCTATAATGCTTGTACCGTACAACCTGCCTCCTTGGATGTGCATGAAACAAACGTCTTTCATATTATCCTTGATTATTCCAGGTCCAAGTTCACCTGGAGTGGATATAGATGTGTACATGCAACCGTTAATTGAGGAATTGCAGCAACTATGGAGTGTGGGGGTATGAACATTTGATGTCTCCTTGAAAAAGAATTCATGCTCCGAGTGCAGCTGATGTGGACAATTAATGACTTTCTAACATACGCGGACTTGTCTGTGTGGCCTACAGGGGGTGGAAAGGCATGCCCTTGCTGTATGCATGTAACAAGGTCTAGACGATTAAAACACGGACATAAGTTTTGCTTTATGGGGCATAGGCGATACCTGCCCATAGATCATCCGTGGAGGCAGAAAAAAATACATTTGACGGTAACCGAGAACTAGAATGTGCCCCCGATGTTCCAGATGGAGATGAAATCCTAAAACAGTTAGAAGGGATAGCATTTGGGGATGAGAGCGCCGGTAAGTCAGTTAATATTGATAATTCACATGCAAAGAGGAAGAGAACTGATAATATATTGTGGAAGAAAAAAAGTATTTTCTTTCGTTTCCCGCACTGGAAGGATAATTTATTGCGGCATAACCTTGATGTCATGCACATAGAGAAAAATGTGATGGACAATATACTTGGCACAATACTCGACATTAAGGGGAAAACGAAGGACAACCTTCAAGCACGAAAAGACTTGCAAGAAATGGGTTTGAGACAAGCACTTCATCCTTTCACAAATGATGATGGAAGAATCTATATGCCTCATGCTTGCCACACAATGTCGAAAGAGGATAAAACTAGTTTCCTAAAAGTGCTTCGAAATATAAGGGTGCCAAATGGATATGCCTCAAACATTTCCCAATGTGTAAAACTTAAGGACCGGACGATATCGGGTTTGAAGAGTTATGACAATAGCGTATTGATGCAACAGCTTCTCCCGATTGCATTACGTGGATCACTGCCCGGTAACGTGGTTAGACCGCTGGTTAAAATTTTTGCATTCTTCAGGGGCATATGTTCAATTGCGTTTACCCAAGAGGATATGACCCGACTTGAGGATGGGATCTATACGACTATGTGCAAGATGGAACAGATATTCCCCCCCAATTTTTTCACAAGTATGGTTCATGTTGTGATCTATCTTGCCCGTGAATGCTGACTCAGTGGACCGGTACAGTATAGGTGGATATATCCGGCAGAGAGGTAACATTTCCTGTAAAAAATTAAAACTAAAATTTTGTTGCCATTTATTTATTTTAAAACAATGATTAGATGTAATAATTGACTAGTTTTGATATGTAGGAGCCTTGGGGTGTTCAAATCAAGTGTGCGCAATAAAGCGGCTCCTGAGGGTTGCATTGCGGAGGGCTACATAGCAACCGAGTTGGTGGCGTTTTGTTCGATGTATTTAGAGAACGCACTGACATTCCACAATAGGCTGCAACGAAACCCGGATGGGCCTAAAGGGGCTGGAACCTGAGTCGTTCTCAACCATCTCACATTGACACAGATTCACCGTTACATTCTGTTTAACTCAGATGACTTCCTCCAATTGCGGACGTTAGTATTGTGTAATGAATATATGCATGCTCATATCATGCAACAACGTTAGTTGTGAATTAAATTTAATTGATTTTATTTCAAAATGTAGGCTACACAAGGATTCGATAAGACAAACTGCAAACAGGGGGCGAACGATCACGGACGATCATTTGAGAACCCTACATTTTGAGCAATTCTACAATTGGTACTGTGACTACGTAAGACTAATGTCACCCCTTGTAAATTTCATAATATTTCCTCAATGCACTAACAAAACTTCGTCATTGTGTATGACTCGTAGGTCGATTGTTCGGACGATCAACTTCGGAAGGATATGGGTGTCAAACTAGTAATGCATTGTAGAGGACCGATGGTCTCAGCAGTCCAATATAACAGATATGTGGTAAACGGCAAGTTCTTTCGAACTGTCGTACATGATGTGGGAAAGAGGTCTCAGAATAGTGGCGTGTGCGTGCCGGTTGTTGATGGCGAAACATAATACAGGAAAGTAACTCAAATACTTGAGGTGGAGTATTACGACAGGACAAAATATGTTCTGTTCAAGTGTGACTGGGCGGACACCACAAGGGACAGGGGGTACAAGGTGGACGAGTATGGCATAATGCTTGTCAACTTCAAAAACCTTGTCCATAAGGGGGAGCTGATTAGTGATGAGCCGTATGTACTAGTTTCCCAAGTGGAACAAGTTTTTTACGTCGAAGATGAAAGGAACCCAGAGTAGGCTTGCGCGGTGAGGAAGAAAACCTAAAAACGTATACGACGTTGGTCAGGGTCAAACGCCTAATGATCCTCATGCCAACTATCACGAGATCGAGAGTGAGCCGCTCACTTTAAACAATAATCAGATGTACGATCTGCACGATGACATCCAATATGTTTGACCCGGCTTTGCACCAATCGAGGGGTATGTCATTTCATATGAAATAAATATTTTACATTTATTGGTTTGTTGTTATTTGTTAATTTGTTCATTGATTGGGTGAGTATTTTTGCGTGCGTCCAATATCTTATTAATTTGTTCACTTATTAATTTTTGCGTCATATACGTAATGAATATTTCTCACACTATACACATAACTAATTGGGTGCGTGCTGTATTTCACAGGTTAATATGAGTACTCGGGGGAAGTCAAGAGGACGGCGTGGAGCCGCTTCTGGGTCGAGATCACACCATAGCCTGACAGATAGTGAGGCACAGGAAGTTGCTATGCTTCTGCAGCAGCAATCAGGGTATCGACCGATACTTTCGGATAATGTAGACAGGTAGTTACATGCCAGAGACGATCATGCCTGTGACATAATCGCCACTTCAGCTGATATATCCCAAATACTTGCGGAGCAAAGAGGTCCGACAGGCCTTACACAGTTTGGGTATCGATATGAGTCTAATCCTTGCGACCCTGATGCCTTCATGCGTTTGCTATCCCTACCACCCACATTGCTGCATGGCTTTTTCAATCAGCAGCCAAACAGCGGCGCACCTGTGGATGATAGTGACACACAGAATAATGAAGACATGGATGATGGGATAGGTGAGCAGCACGATGACCTTGCTTGGCTAGTATTGACTATTGACCAGGTTCGTACGATAGGTATGTATGTATGATATTCTGAAGCATAAATATGTACATATTTATGCATGATGGTACATATAGTTAATTAGTACATAAATTCAAATAATATATGTTTAACCATTTGTGTGCTAATATATACTTCATCATTGCAGATAGAGCGGGTAACTTTGAAGTGTTGATCGTAAAAGACTCGCACAAGTTGTGGGACATTCCTGATGGAAAAATGGTGGTCATGGAGTATAATGGCGCATGGCAGCCCGTAGGACAAAGCGGCAAAAAATTTAGATGGATGATGGGGAGAACGTGCAAGACCGAGACTTTTATCAAGCTATCCGACAACTGGAAGGATGTACCAGAACAAAGCAAGGAAGATTTATTTGAGTCATTGATGGTAAGTGTAGTTTAGATGTTCGTAATTTATGATTTGTAGCAGTTTAAAATTAAATTTTGTGAAACAACAAACGCTTTAATATGATAGTTGTTAATTGATGTAGAATTACTTCTTCATCATGCCTGGGTCGGATATTGCGGCAATTAAAAAAGATGCTTTTAGAGACATGGGCGAGAAGCAAAAGCTTTTGAGGCACCGATTAAGGAAGAAGCTCATGATTCAGAGCGACGACACTCCTGGGATAGTGGCGGCAAGGATGGCTCACACCATTTCAAAGTACAACCCCATAGATGTGAAAATATTGTTGGGGAAATGGTGTAATCCAGATTATCAAGTAGGTTATGACTTCGAACTATTTGAATTTCGTTAATTGTAATTATTGTTTGATGGCGTAGCGATTAATTATGTCTACATGTTGGGTTCGTAGGCTTATTGTGCGCACATGAAAGACATATGTGCACAGAATGAAACACCGCATTACACATGCTTGAAGAGCTATGCAAGGGTCGCACATGAGGAGGTACTACTCTTACTTACCATAACTATACATATTTGTGATATATTGCATAGTATATATCATAAATATTTAATTGATGGTTTGAATTTATTGCAGTTTATTAGTTCAAGCAAGGCTCCTACGTGAGCGAAGACGTATATTAAGACCCATACAAAGTTAGATGGTAACCGCTCAAATCCGGTGGCCGCAGAGGGAATTGTAAGTCGCAGACACCTTGTCGTGAATTTTTTTTTATGTATTAACTTATTGAGTCTTAACAATTGTATATAAATGTGAATGCTCATGTATAGGCCCGAATGGAGGAGTTATTGCAAAATGACCCTGCAGAGCTGGTAGAAGGGCCCCGAAGCACAATTAGGTGGACACCTGATGATGCTTATGCTCAGGCGCACGACAATAAGCCTGAGTATGCGGGTCGTGTCCGAGGGGTCAGCAAGAATATCTTGCCCGCACACAGCACTAGCTACTCATACTATACACCGTCCCAAACACGGTCGCAAAACCGGGGCGGCCCGATAATATCGCGCGAAGAATTTAAAAGAGCCATTCAATCTAAGAGGGAGAAGCATAGAGAGCAAATGGATGAGAGGCTGACGCAGCAGAGTGAGGCGATTACTGCGGTGGTGACTACGCGGGTGGCTGAGCAAGTGGCTGCTCAGATGGCAGCGTATGAGGCTCGGATTCGCAACCTTGAGGGGTCGAGACGTATGGGCTCCGATTCGGAGGTGACGACTATCCGAAATCCGCAAGATTCGGAGTTTCCAACCCGAGTGATTGTGAGATCCTCAGTTGATAGCCGATTAGGTAACAATATATTTTTATTGTTTTTATTTGATTAACACGGTTATCTTATGAGTCAAATAAAATTTGTTCGTATCTAACACAATTGTATGTATATAACACAATTGCAACGTAATATGTGTAGATGACGTAAGAGTAGAAGCTGAGGACGATCACAATGAAACCCAACATCAGACACCGGTTGGTTAGAAGTCTCGTTTGTCAATACATTATACCCATCGTTTAGGCACCTCGTAAGTATATATATATGTGTGCTTGGAGCTTGAATCTTTGTATAGTTAATCTTACCATATTTGTTGAAGCTGTCTCATTGAATAAACATGTATTGTTTGTACAGTTAATATGTGTTTGTGCATACATAGTTAATATGTATGTCGAGGTTGTATATGTGACAATTATTCAATTGTTTTCTCACTTACTTTGACATTGCTCATGTACTAGGAGTTTAAAATATTATATCACAAATGTCAATTAATTAGCTGATTGATTGTTCGTTTTATCTTTTGCAGTTAGTGCGGGGAAAATATGGGGTCACGATGATTTGTGTATCCGGTGTTTGTTTAAGGCTTATGTTTTTTGTATTTGTGTATAACGTTAGTTGTATTGTATTTTACTTTTTATTACATATTTGCACGTTAGTTGTTTGTATAAAGTTAGTTACACTCTATTTTAGTTATATAACGTTAGTTGTATAACGTTAGATTGTGGTTATACAATATGCTGGATTTTGATTATTGGGTTGAATTTTGATTATTGATGTTGAGGTTGGATTATTGATTATTGATGTTGGATTATTGATTATTGATGTTGGGTTTCGATTATTGGGTTGTTGTTATACTTTAGTGACGTGACATAGACTGCCACATTACCACGGGTGGTAATGTGGCAGTTTGTGCCACGTTACCATAGGTAGTAACGTGGCAGATAATGCCACATTACCATACATGGTAACGTGGCAGCACGTTACCACCCGTGGTAACGTGGCATTGCCTGCCACGTTACAACTTGTTGTAACGTGGCTTGTTGTGCCACGTTACCACCCATGGTAATGTGGCATTATCTACCACGTTACCATTTGGTAACGTGGTAGAAACCAACACGTTACAAAACTTCAAATAGTTACGTCCAATATCGCAACCCGCCATACACGTTACAAAAAACACGTTACAACTCTTTAGTAACGTGTTAACCCCATATACACGTTACTACTGGTCCGTGACCAAAAAAATTGATTCTTGTAGTGTGGAGTAGGCGGCCAAAGCAATGGAGGAGGTTGGGCGCTAAACAAAATCTAAAACAAAAACAAGGAAAAAAGGGGAAGCGAGGAAGGGTGGAAGAAAGAAAGAAAGGGGCCTAAGGTTTGCAGGCAACATCAATCTCCAATAATCCAATCTTGCTATAATACCATGTTAAATCATCACTTTTCTCAAAAGTTTAAGCTTTTAAGAAAAGTTAAATTTAATCACTTAATCATTACTTTATCATTGATCAGGAAAATTATATGTTATGTGCTATCCCTAATGAGGTTGCTATCCCTCTTCAGCTTGAACACCCACTTGTTCTTCAATGCTTTTCTTCCTTTAGGAAGTTCTACCAACTCATAGGTATCATTTTTCTGCAGGGAATTCATCTCTTTTTGCATGGCTTTTACCCAGCAGATTTTATCCTTATGAGATTGTACTTCTTGGAAACTCTCTGGCTCCCCCTCTTCAGTAAGCAAAATATAATCTGAAGTAGGATATTTGGATGACGGTCTATGCTCTCTCGTAGATCTTCTAACCTAAGATCTTGAATCTTCCTCATCATGAGGATGCTCCCCCTGCTCAGTATCTTCATCATTATCAAGCAACTCTGGCTCATCACTGGGAGTCAATTCTGGTGTAGCATCATGCAGAACTTCTTCGTCTGGAGTATGCTGAGAAGGACTGTAAGATAAATCAACTATATCTTCAATCGCAGCTTTAGACTTCTCAGGTTTATCTGCATCACCATAGAATTGGTCTTCATAGAAGACCACATCTCGACTTCTGACAATCTTCCTCTTGATCGAATCCCATAGCCTGAATCCAAATTCTTCATTTCCATAACCCAGAAAAATACAGGGAAGTGCCTTGTCATCAAGCTTCAACCTGTTCTCCTTTGGAACATGTGCAAAAGCCTTGCACCCAAATACCTTCAAATGAGAATATGAGACATCTCTTCCACTCCATACTCTCTCCGGTATGTCGAAACCCAAAGGAACTGAAGGTGAACGGTTGATTAAATAACAGGCCGTCAGAGTGGCCTCTCCCCAAAATGACTTGTCTAATCCAGCCATTTTGAGCATGCATCTAACTCTTTCTACAATGGTGCGGTTCATCCTCTCCGCAATACCATTGTGTTGTGGGGTGCCTGGCACAGTCCTTTCATGCCTTATTCCATGCTCTGAGCAAAAGCTTTTGAATTTCTTCATAGTATATTCTCCTCCGTTGTCAGTACGGAGACACTTCAATTGCTTTCCAGTCTCTCTTTCAACCATGGCATGGAATTGTTGAAAGATATCAAAGACTTGATCTTTTGTCTTTAATAGATAGACCCACACTTTCCTTGATGCATCATCAATGAATGTGACAAAATATCTATTGCCACCCAAGGTTGGAACTTCGATAGGTCCACAAACATCTGAGTAGACCCTCTCCAGAATAGTAGATTTCTTTTGTAAAGACGTTGCAAAAGAAACTCTATGCTGCTTCCCGAATAAACAGTGTTCACATGGATTAAGAGCTTTTCCTTTGTCAATAGGAATGAGCGACTTCTTTGCCAAAATCTGCAGCCCTTTCTCACTCATGTGACCTAGCCTTTTGTGCCATAAATTTGGAGATGAAGTATCTTCCATAGCGAACAGCTCATCACGACACACCTTCATATGTGTCTTGTATAATGAACAACAAGACTTGCCTTTAGCCACCACCAAAGATCCCTTGGTGAGCTTCCAAACTCTTTTGCCAAAGTAACTTTCATACCCTTCTTTATCAAGGATATTCCCAGATATGAGATTAAGACGCAGGTCGGGAATATGTCGAACATCCTTCAAAATCAATGTACACCCGACATTGGTTTGAACACAGATGTTACCAACCCCAACTATCTTCGAGTTGCTAGTGTTACCCATTCTTACCATACCAAAGTCTCCTGCTTTGTATGATGTGAAGATCTCCTTGTTAGGAGTAGCACGGTAAGAGACAGCGGTGTCTACAACCCACTCCTCATCATTACCCGCAACATGCAAACAATCCCCAGCGCCATAAGATAGAACTACCACATCTTGCCCTGAGCAAGTGGCTGTTGTATTCTTTTCATCATCTTTCCTTTGGCTGAAGTCAGCTTGGTTTGGTTCTCGCTTCCAAGCATAGCAATTTCTCTTCATATGACCCTCCTTGCCGCAATGATAACATTTTCTTCTTTCAATGGACCTCCCTCTTGACTTTGACCTTCCTTTGGATTTATCACGACTCTTGAAACCTCTGTTTTTGCTTCTACCCCTGTTCTCTGTGACAAGAGCTTGTGCACTGTCTGTCCCAACAGCCTGTCTTCTGGTTTCTTCATTGAACATGCTGCTTGTGACTTGCTCCATGGTCATCTTGCCATCAGGAGTTAAGTTACTCAAGGACACCACCAAGGTTTCCCAGCTATCTGGTAGAGAGCTCAAGAGCATCAAAGCTTGTAGCTCCTCATCAAGAGTCATCTTCATAGTGTTCAGTTGATTTATGATACTCTGAAAATCATTCAGATGGTCGGAAACTGAAGCACCCTCCTTAAACTTCAAGTTAACAAGTTGTTGAATCAAGAAGGCTTTGTTTACGACTGTCTTTCGCTTGTATCTTGCTGTCAGCTTCTTCCATAATTCACAAGCATTGGTTTCATCGGAAATATGATGGTAGACTTTGTCATCCACCCATTGCCGAATGAGACCAACTACTTGTAAATTTAATTTCTTCCACTCTGCATCTGAAGTCTCCTTTGGCTTGGCTGTGTCACTTTCAATTGGAGCATACATATCTTTATAGTAAAGTATGTCCAACATCTTGCCTTTCCAAAGAGCCAATTGCTACCATTTAGGCTTATCATTCTGCTGCTTGTACCCTCATTTTAAAATTGCACAACTGTAACATCCTCATATAGCGGAAAAACTGTAATTATCAATACAAAAAAATACTGTTAAAATACTTTTCTTTATACAAAAATACCCAAAGCTATGTCGTACAAGGCATTTATACAAATCTATCCGACAGTCTAAACTCTAGACAAAACTTAACCAACTTGGAATCTCTGTACATCTCAATATGAATCTCTAATCACAACTGCATAATTACCTTGATTTTCCATTCCTGCAAGCACTACAAAAAAACTGTGAAGTAGTGAGTCAATTGATTTCCGACAATATAAATCATTGTTGAATCATATATATAGCAAAATGCTAGACAAGTTATAAAACCACAAAAATCCGTATTATTGGATATCAATATCATACTCAGTAAGTAAGAATACTTACAGTGGATTACATGAATGGATCATCAAAGGTAATTACTTGAAACCCGTTCTGCTGCAGTTGGTCCATACCCATAACAATCCTTTCACTGACTTTCTCTCTCTCTCTCTCTCTCTCTCTCTCTCTCTCGCCTAAACTCTCTTTCTTCCTCTTCAGCTCTCTGTCTTAAATTTCCCATCTCACTCTCGGTTTCTCTTGTGTTCTTTCTTTCTTGTAGCGCTTGGTCTCGCCCTTTCTCTCTCTGTTCTGAGTAAACACTCTTAGAAAGAAGAAAGACCGAGTAAAAAGCGGAAGAAGGAAGAATATATATGCAAGAGATGGGAGAGGAGATGAGTGGTGAAAATTGTGAAGGAGAAGAGCTCTATTTATAGGAGAAAATCAAATACTATTCTACCTTCAATTTACAATTATACCCTCATTTTACTATTTCACCAACCCTATACTATTTCACCAACCCTATACTATTCTACCTTCTTATTCTACCATCCTTATACCTACCATTTACTATCCTATTATATCACCAATTATTACAATCATACTCCAAATTATACCAATCAATCATCAATTATCATATCTCTTAAATCCCCCAATAAAATAATCAATATAAAATCATCATCATGATATAATAACCTCAAATAAATATTCATTCCAATAATATTCATAAGATCTAATAAATTCCTCAAGAATAAATATTATTACCTAATATCATCAATAAATATCTCAACCTCAAAGTAAGTGCCATTACCTAATATGAATATTAATATAATCATAGCATCAATTTAATATCTCTAAAATAAGACTTTAAAAATCTGGGGTGCTACAACAACAATCTTCAAATGAAAGACGTCGGTGAATAGTACCGTATTACTGTCAACCTAGCTCTGATACCACTTGTTAGGGATGGCCACACCCTTGACTCAATGGTTGTGCAAACTCCACAGAATAATAATGGAATGATAAATGCAAGAGATTAACACACAGTATTTATGTGGTTCGGCAGTAGGCTTACATCCACGGAGGTAACTCCAATCAATCCACTATAAACAACTTGTTACAGTGGTGTTTACTCAAGTTATGCAAAACTTGAGTTAATACAGGAGTAAAACAATACAGAGAGAAACAACCTCTATTGAAACTAAAATACATTCTCAGTGGTGTATTAAAACACTCTTTTCTTAACTCTCTCTCTGGAGTATAACTGAGGCTCTCTTGACTTCTCTTCTTGTGTGTGTTGTTCTTGATCTTCCTCAAGCATGTTTGAGGCATAAGACCCCTTGGCTATTTATAGCCAAAGTTAGAACCATCTAGATGATGATCTTAGCCCCCAAGTTAGAATCTTCTAGATGTATGAACTTAGCCTCCAAGGTAGAACCATCTAGATGATGAAGACAAATTGAGAACCTTCTAGATGAATAGAGAATCATCTAGATACATCTTGAAGAGAACCTTCTAGATGGATGGAGAACCATCTAGATAAATCTTTGAAGAGAACCTTCTAGATGGATGGAGAACCATCTAGAATAATCTTTGTAAAGAACCTTCTAGATGGATAGAGAACCATCTAGATAAATCTTTGTATGACTTGCTTCATTTTGTTTAATCAAAATCTTATCTTAAGTAGGGAAAAACCTTGTCGGCAACCAACACCTATGACCCTGCTCCTCTGCAAGACTTTTGTGTTGCAGCTAGCACTTCCACTGATGCTGGTATATACACATTCTTGTTATTATTACTATTTTCTCTACAAGTCATTTGAAGCATCTGAGTTGTTTTTTTCTCAACCCATATCAATGTAATATTATAAACCATTATAATGTAATGTCTTGTGATATTAACAAACTTTTCTTTGTGCAGTATTTGTGAATGGAAAGTTCTGCAAGGACCCAAAGCTTGTCAATGCCAATGATTTCTTCTTCCAAGGGCTAAACATTCCAAGAAGCACTGCAAATCAACAAGGGTCGAATGTCACTCTTTTGACCGTGGACCAAATACAAGGCCTTAATACATTAGGCGTATCCTTGGCTCGCATTGACTTTGCACCAAATGGCCTAAATCCTCCCCACATTCACCCTCATGCCACTGAGATTTTTGTAGTCGTAAAGGGTACCTTGTATGTTGGGTTTGTCACATCTAACCCTAATAACCATTTCTTCACGAAGGTTTTAAATTCCGGAGACGTCTTCGTATTTCCAATTGGCCTCATTCACTTTCAGTACAATGTAGGAAGTACCGATGCTCTTGCATTTTCCGGTCTCGGTAGCCAGAATCCAGGGCGCATTAGCATCGCAGACACAATATTTGGATCTAATCCTCTCGTCAATGCTGACGTTCTCACCAAAGCCTTCCAATTGGACAAGAATGTGGTTAACTATCTTCAAAAACAGTTTTCTTCCAACAACATTTAGAGAAACATTTGTAATAGAAACGATGAACCATTAGATGGTTCATATAAAAAGTTTGCCTTGTTTTGCTAGTTGTAACATAGTTTTAGTAGTTATAATTAAATGGAATGATTTCTTATGTACAAGCACTTTCTTTCCTTTTTCGTAGCATGCGTGTTTTGTTGTGTTTTTCTGCATCTGTCACGATGTTGCAGACAGAGTTTTTTAGGTTGTGTGGAGGTTTAGTTGGTTCTGCAAATTTTTGCTGTTTAGGGGTTTATGTATATAGCCTTGGCTGAAGTGTAATTCTGTTTAGAATTTTGCTCACTTGATATATACAATATTGTTATTCATTCATCCGAGTAATTTTATAAGTCATTTTTGTGCCACTCTTGTGTCCCTAAAAAAAGGAGCTAACTTTTAAAATTACAATTCGATCAAAATACAATAATAATTAATCATAAGGCTAGTGGTAATTTTAAGAGCCACATCATCTTTGGAAGGACACAAAAGTGACTTTTAGCATTACTCTATTCATCCAAACAAAAGCAAACAATTGATGTTGAGATATTTGATCGCATCGGTGGGCCTAAGTATCGCTTACTAATTTGGTTTAAAGGAAGCTGAGTAATTTTAATTTAGTAGTAATTCGAAAATTCATATCAATTTTTAAAATGATAACAAAATAGTCCATAGCGCTTTACTCCTCTTTAATTATTCATGATAATAAAAAATTGTTCATGTGCAATTACACTTATTTAAAAAAGTAGCTGTTTGCTCTAGGAAACCATTAAATCTGACCAACTATCAAAAAATTATTAATACGTACGTACAGTGACACGCTTTTTCTAGCATAATAAAAAGGGATTAGCTAATTAGTTAGATAAGATCAAATTAAAATAAATAAATAAATAAATAAAATAATACCAATACGCACAATTAAATCACTATTTATCCCAAAAATTTAAGTTGATAGAAAGAAGTATATTTAATCATTTAATCATTGTAGCTAATGGAACAAACATAATTAACTCCACAAATCCTCACATGAAAACCAAAGCAACGTTCATATTCTCCACAAGGCAAGTGCGTGACCTGCAAGACCACAATCCTCACAAGGAATATCAAGCAACGGCTACATCCAATATAAGGCAAATGAAATCCTACAATTATAACAAACCAAATCAGCCCAATGGCTAGTGCTCAACAAGAAAGGAAAACCAAGCAATTTGTCATTTAATTTGTAAAATACTTTCCTTTGTAAATCTCTCAAAGAATAAATGGAAAATACAAGACAGCAACCACACTGAAATATCAAACTCTTCAGTAGCATGCATAATCATAACAAAAGATAATTAAGCCTAATTAGTTAGATAAGATCAAATTAATCATTTGACTTAGGCATTGGTGCGAGTAATAGTTATATTCCTCCCAAATGAATTCAGATCCAGAAAGAGGCAGTGCACATAATAGGCAAGAAATTCAATACAAGCGCCTGATCAAGGTCCTCATTCTTGCCCACTACAATGGGCACCAAAGATGTGGGTGTTGTTAAATCATCACTTCTCTCACAAGCTCATACTTATAAGAATTGATGAATTTGATTATTTAATTTATATTTTAATACTCTCGGCAAGGCAATTATAACAAAGGATATATTTGTGACAGCATTACAACTTTGACAGGTACTACCTTCCTTCTATTTTCAGCTTACTATGTTGGTTCTGGCACTTCTGGGTAGCCTGGGTAGGCAACAAAGTCAAATTCTGATCAGTACCGGCTCTATGCGTTTAAATCTCAGGAAAGCTAACAACCCTAATCGTGACTTATCATCAACGTAAAAATGGAAGGCTTAGTTTTCTGTCTACTTACCATTCTCTACCGCTTAAGGCCTAAACAAGATGTTGGTAGGCATTCTTAAATGCCAACATATATCCATACGAATTAGTGAAAGAACTACCAACTGTTACACCTACTTAGTGGTTAGGTTGGTTATGTAAGGTTGTGATTAGTCTGTCCAAGAAGAAAAACATGTTTCATTCACTCCCGGCTATAAATAGACATGTTCCCATGCAACATCTCTCACTCCTCACAAGACCAAGAATTCAGAGAATATAGAAGCTGAGAATCGTAGCCACAAGAAGGATGAAAGGGGTTCCTAATTGCCTTGTAGCTTTAGCACTCATGGCTTTGGCATGCTCTGTTGCCTCTGCCTATGACCCTTCTTCTCTGCAAGACTTTTGTGTTGCACTTAAAACTTCCACTGATGCTGGTATGTACACCTTCTTCATCTTCTTTTTCTTCTTTTTCTTATTCGTATTTTCTTTTATCTGGGTTATTACCAAGTTAATGTAATCATGCTTGGAGGTATTACTTAAATGGGCCTTTTTAATTTCTGAATCACATGCTATATATAAATCATTATAATCTAAGTGTCCTGTGATATTAACAAAATTTCCTTTGTGCAGTGTTTGTGAATGGAAAGTTCTGTAAGGATCCAAAGCTTGCCAATGCCAATGATTTCTCCTTTCAGGGGCTAAACATTCCTAAAAATACTGAAAATGCACTCTGGTTGAATGTCACTCTTTGAATGCAGACCAAATACCTGGCCTCAACACACTTTGCACATCCTTAGCTCACATCGACTATGCACCGTACAGCCTAAATCCACCCCACACTCACCCTCATTTCACAGAGATTCTACTAGTTGCAGAGGGGATCATGTACGTTGGCTTCGTCACATCCAACCCAGATAACCGCCTCTTTACCAAAATTCTGAACGCGTGAGATGTCTTTGTATTTCTAATTAGTCTCATTCACTTCCAGTTTAATGTAGGAAAGACCAATGTTGTAGCTTTTTTGGGTTTTGGTAGCTAGAATCCTGAGCTCGTCATCATAGCAAATGCTGTCTTTGGATCCAATCCTCCCATCCATCTTGACGTTCTCACCAAGGCCTTCCAAGTGGACAAGAATGTGATTGAAGAGCTTGAGAAACAGTTCAATTAAAGAACTACATGTTTTCCTTGTTGTAATGTCCTAGCAATATATAGTTTTATATGAAATAAAGTGTGGCATGTTTTCCTTGTTGTAATGTCCTAACAATATATAGTTATAATGAAATAAAATGTTGCTTATGTACTCTCCCTTTTTTTTCGATGCAGCATGCATGGTAACCAAGGTATAGTGAGTGCACGATTAAACTTAATAAAATTTTGAATT
Source organism: Corylus avellana (assembly GCF_965113065.1). Classification (NCBI taxonomy): domain Eukaryota; kingdom Viridiplantae; phylum Streptophyta; class Magnoliopsida; order Fagales; family Betulaceae; genus Corylus; species Corylus avellana. The sequence continues at coordinate 21,348,320 of NC_142491.1, read as the reverse complement.
CACAAAGCATTTGGGATAGCACTTCTAACTTCTCTTGACAGATGCCCAAGGGCATCCTCTTTTCTAAAAAAAGTAGATTGATAAACATTGGAAAAAATAAATAATAAAAAAGGAGAGAGAGCATATATATTGAAAAGGTTGCAAGTAGTAGAATGTCGTCTAATATTTGTACATATTATTTATTGGGTAATATTATAAACTACATTTTTATCCAAAATTATCCAATAATGTTGACTTCATGATAGTCTCAACCAATACTTCAATCTATTGTTGTTTAAAAAGTAAATAAATAAATTGTGGTCATAATGGACTGGGAAGGATGGATAATGAAGGTAACTGAAGAAAGAGGAGAAAAAGAGAAAACATGTTTGTACTTGTGGGAGAGAGAGGTAAAGTAAAGATTGTTAATTAATTTGGCCATTTCTTGAATTTGAACTTTGACTTTATAGTTTTTTCATCTTTCTTCTCGATCTCCCTTTGCCTTATATATTGCACGTGTTGGCTTTTCGAGAGAGTTAGAATATTAATTTAAATAATTAAAGTTATATTTTTTTTTTTTTATAAACTTAAGCTTTTGGAGCAAATAATAATTTTACGGTTGATTAGACATGAAACCTATTATTTACATCATATATAGCAATATTCATTCCAAAAATTAGATAAAAAAAAAAATGGTAAATAGAAACATAAATACCAAATTAAAACCACACTTGCATGCTTTTCAAAAGTTTTGGTCATATACAACCCACCTATTATGATATTGCGCAGGAAAAGCGAAGAAAAATGAACAACACAACTTCATGGAGCTTCTGGAAGGAAATAAAGATTATGTAGAGATATTGGACCTTATAATACTAGCAACCTTTTGAATCCTTTTTTATTATTTATTTATTTCAATGTTTGTTAATTTATTTTTCTAGAAAAGACGAAGGTGAAGGGCATGTATCAAGAAAAGATAAAAGTGAAATCTCAAACACTTTGCGAATTCAACTTTTTATTTTTTTATTATTATTCTTATTATTTTTTTTTTTTATCAAGGTGATCATGGCTTCACCTATGGCAGTACCCTGGCTCCGTCCCACTTTACGTGTCGGTTGCGAACCAAGTGTAGAGGTCCAACTAGGATCCATCAGACTAATCCCTGCTCTAATATATATATACTCCGCACCACTCAGAGCATTGAATATTGAATCGCTGGTTTTGTCCAGGTGACTGGACCCAAGGGACAGGTAGCACCTAGGGAGTTTTGAACTCGAGACCTCAATGAGTAATATTCCTAGAAGCCGCAAGCCTCCAACACTAGGTCCTGGCCTTGGGGTTAAGATTAGAATTTTATTAAGTTTAATTGTGCACTCACTATACCACTACAAAAAAAATCCTGCAATTAATGTTATTTTTTAGAGAACACTATTAATGAAAAAAACAACACCAATGAATTAACCTTAGTTTCCATGCATGCTATATGTCGAAAAAATAAAATAAAAGGAGAGTACATAAGCAACCATTTTATTCTATTATTATTATATATTGCCATCTCCTTACAAGAAGCGAAACATGGAAAAGTACTTTATTCAAACAGTTAGGGCTAACGGTTCATGGCGGCCGTTACATATAGTTCTCTAATTATTATGCTGCAAACTTTTTCTGAAGTTCGTCAACCACATTCTTCTCTAATTGGAAGGCCTTGATGAGAACATCTGGATTGATAGGAGGATTGGCTCCAAAAACATTCTTTGCTATGACGATGAGCCCGGGATTCTGGCTGCCGAGACCAGAGAAAGATACAGCATTCGTGTTTCCAACATTAAACTGAAAGTGAATGAGACCAATTGGGAAGACAAAGACGTCTCCCGGGTATAGAGTTTTGGTGATGAGGCGATTATCCGGGTTGGATGTCACAAAGCCAACGTACAGAGTACCCTCTACGACTACTAGAATCTCGGTGGCACGAGGGTGAGTGTGAGGTGGATTTAGGCCGTATGGTGCAAAGTCTATGCGGGCTAGGGATACGCCTAGTGTGTTGAGGCCAGGTATTTTGGACACGTCCAAAAGAGTGACATTCGACCCGAGTTGACTTGCGGTGCTTCTAGGAGTGTTTAACCCCGGAAAGAAGAAATCGTTGGCAGTGACAAGCTTTGGGTCCTTGCAGAACTTTCCATTCACAAATACTGCAGAAAAAAGTAAAAAATAAAATAAAAAGTTAGTTAATATCACAAGGCACTTACATATTTAAGTAATCCCTCCTAGCATAGTTAGAATTGATATACGTAGATCCAAACAATCAAGAAGAAGAAGGTGTAGATACCAGCATCAGCTGTAGTGTTAAGTGCAACACAAAAGTCTTGCAGAGGAGCAGGGTCATAGGCAGAGGCAATGGAGCATGCCAAAGCCATGAGTGCCAATGCTACAAGGTAATTAGGAAACCCTTTCATCCTTCTTGTGGCTACGATTCTCAGCTTCTGTATTGTTTGAATTCTTGGTTTTGTGAGGAGTGAGAGATATTGCTGCATGGGAACTTATCTATTTATAGCCGGGAGTGAATGAACCGGTCCATGTTTTTCCCTAGATGGAGCCTCTAAGACATGTTTTTCACTAGATAGAGCCTGTAAGACGTTTTTTTTTTTTTTCAACAATCACGCGCGTAAGAGTTGGTAAATCTTCAACGTAAGGTTACGATTTTTTATTCAGCGGTTGAACTGGCCATTACTTAACCACTTAAATTTGCAGAGATTAGAAATATTGCAGTCAAATTCGACCACTTCAATTAATTAAGGAACAGCGGAAAAGATGTTCTAATGTTGCTTTTATAAATATAAAGATTGTATATTAGAAATTAATTGAAATGCCTATGTATAGTTGACCGTTTAAAATATATATTAAGCTGCGAAATAAGGTAGGAGAAGAGCAGCCAGCAGGGCCATGACTATTACGAGCACTTAATTATGTTTTGAGTTGTGAAATTATTATAATGATTTGATGCATTCTACGCAAATTTAGATGTTCAAACTGCGTGAACAGCTCCAAGTCACATGATGTTATCTTATCTCATTAAGATTACCTTGTTTTGCTACGCTAGAAAAAGCTTTCCCAGATACTACCATTCTCTAAGGCGCATTTGGTATATTCTTGTCTTGTCTATCTACTCTCTCTTTTTTTTTTCTTTTTTTTCTTTTTCTTTTTAAGGTTTGAAAGGTTTTTTTAAGTTGTTGGAGAAATAAATTCATACATCCATGCGCAAGTTAATGATTTTGGTGTATTTTGTTTACAACAGAATATCTAACTCCAATTAAAGATTTCAGACATGAAGTCTGCTCTCTTTAGATGTTAGATGCAGCTTAATTTCCTTTCAAGGAATTAGAAAACAAAAGCATATTGGAATAGAACATTTAAATATCGAGCTATCTCCTATATGTACTATACCAATAATTTTAACATTAGGAAAATGTGTCCTATATGTTTCTTAAGGACAATGTATCCTATATGTACTATACCCATAAGTTAACATTAGGACACATTTCATTTTGTCCTCTCAATCTGCCAAATTTCAAGTTCTAGCTGTCATATGCCCTCTCTGATCAACTCATACACAATACGGGATTAATGTACTGGATCCTCTTCAATTCATTTGGAATGGAGAGGAGCTGGTTCTTTAAAAAAGAAGGGCAAAATTGTTCAAATGAACTGGAAATAATCTAAATTCCACAACACGCTGCATCCAATGTGCATTTATTCCTTTCAATTATTATTGAAAATGACTAATTACCTTAAGTTTGCTTTTGATTGCTTTGACACCTTCTGACATATCACTTTAAAAGTTTTTAAATTGGCTTACCTGAAAGTTGTCTCATGTGAAAAGGGGAAAAAATGTATTATAATTACCATATAGCTAAAGGCCTCGCTTGTTTTTTTGGATAAGAATTTTTTCAATTTCACTTGAAATGAAGATAAAGCACTTTATAGTCTTCATTTAATATTGTTGTACGTATGCAATGATGTAAATGATGGCATATCATTTAAATTTTTTAAATGGCATTCCAATGTATTTGTCACATAGCCATCATCTACGTCGTTAGATACAAAAACAGGAAATCCTAACTATAAAATAAGATATATCTATTTCACTTGAATTAATAGAGATGATTCTATTATGTCTCTTTTAGGGTGGGCAATAGGACACAAAGTAACTATTATATATGGGTTCAATAAACTTTTAAGGGAATGACGGGGGGCATTTGCTTCCTCTCGCCCTTAGCTAGCTCCACCACTGCCCACATGTACATTAGTTAAGTAAAATATTAACCATGTTTATATAAACTCTTTAGCACTCTTTCCTTACAAGTCGGTTTTCAAGAGTGAATTCTATTTAACGTTTGTTACAATTGGTATCAGAAAAAAAAAACTAAATATGTTACGAGTTCAAGTCACAAAGAGGGCAACCTATAGGTAGGATTAATAAGTCTAAGTATTATGTACGAGCTTAGTGTTAAATTATTGAATTGTGATAGATGAGTTAAGCTGACAAAAGGGAAAAAAGGCTATCACCAGGTTAGTGTCATAGAGCCAGTTGTCTTAGATGTCGGATTCAAAAGAGTGATAAAATGTTACGATTCCAAGTGCTCCACATTGATTAAGTGCAATTTTAACCATATATATATAAGCTCCACCAACTCTGAGGAAAGAGAAGAAAATGAGGAAATGTGGTGTGGGAGAGAGAAGCAACATAAAGTTGGGTAAGGCTAAGTTCATTGTCAAGAAAGTATGCACTTAGGTCGGTTTTGATTGAATTCATGATACCCTGGCCTCCATCAACGCTGGTTCGATGGCATCTATTTTTTGAATCACAGAACCAAAAAATTACAAAAACCTATATATCATGATCAGATACCGACCAATGTCAAGGGATTTTCAGTTCGATTATATAGTTACGTTTTCAGAACATTAGCTCACCCCTAGTTTAGATCAAATGATTCAATCTGAACACATTACTTAGTCGTATTTGTATTATACAATATAATATGTCCATTGGTAAATAATATATTTTTCATGTTTGCTTAGATTTAATGCTTTCCTAGAACTAACTACCATGCCAAAGTTTTTTGTATTTTCTTGCCTTTTCCATAATTTCTTTTCTTTGTTCTAGTTAGAGAGAAGTTAGAAGTGATATTTCAAACACTTGGTGGATTCAAAAGTTTATTAGGTCGCTCTGCCTTAGTTACCAAGCATGTTACATCGAAAAAAAAAACACAAGGAGTTCATGATAAGCAACCATTTAATTTCATTATCATTATATATTGGTATGACGTAATTACAACAAGGGACACATAGCGAACTTTATTCAAATTAACCATCTAAGGGTTCATTGTATGACGGTACAACAAGCCAAACATGGTAAACTTTATTCAAACCATCTAACTGTAACAGAATACTTCTCTAGAACAAAAAATGGAAATGGAAAAGAAAAGAATCAACTTCTTTATTGAATGGAATTGGCCAATTCGAGATGGCTAATCTCCTACAATTTCTGCCAAATGCAAAAAGACTCCCCTCCCTTGCAGTCCACCAGCCTTTATAAGGCTTAATCAGTTGAGGCAATTCTCTGTTTACAATTCGGTTTACAGTTTTAGTTCCAACTAACTACCATATCCACACGTGCACAATCTCCTAATAGAATTAACTACATTAACTACATAACAGACTTCAACTGCTCTTCCTTTCCAGCTCATCTTCTAAGCTCCACTTCACTGCCTGCCTTCTGTTAGGAACTCCCTGTGACATAGCCTCTCCCTTTAAAGCACATTGCCCACAAGGTGCGGATAAGACTGTTGCATGTGAAACAATTCCTCCTAAGAAGCACCATCTTCAGTTTGACCCACCCATTGAACCAAAACCTCAATGACTGCTCTATTGTCCTTCCTTTTACTTCTTCGAGCCAGAATTTTCAAAGGATCAGATAAGATAACCCCCTGCATATCAATAGGAGGTAATTGAGGAAGAATAGAATTCCTGTTGCCAAGCTTTAGTTTCAACTGAGAGACATGAAAAACTGGATGAATGTGAGCTATCAAAGGTAAATCCAACTCATAAGCCACCTTCCCCACTTTGCGGATAATTTTGAAGGGTCCATAAAACCGACGAGATAACTTCAAAGACCTTCTAATGCCCATTGACTGTTGTCTATAAGGCTGCAGCCTTAGATAAACCATCTACCCCACCTCAAAAACTCTTTTAGATCTTCTTAAATCCACATACCTTGTCATCCTCTGCTAAGCTTGCCACAAATTGTCCTTTAACAAAGACAAAATTTGCTCCCTGGAACGAAGGACTTCATCAACAACTTCTAATCTTGTTGTCCCTGGAATACAAGTAAGTAATCGTGGAGGAGGTAAACCATAAACAGCTTCAAAGGGTGTCATTTTGATAGAAGCATGCCATGTAGTATTATACCAATACTCTACCCATGGCAGCCAAGACAGCCACTATTTAGGTCGATTCTGCACAAAACTCCTCAAATATGTCTCAATACACTTATTCACAATCTCAGTTTGCCCATTAGTTTGAGGGTGATAACTAGTGCTAAATTTCAAAGTAGTGCCTTGAAGTTTAAACAATTCCCTCCGGAAAGCACTAGTGAAAACAGAGTCTCTATTTGATATTATGGAAGTAGGCATTCCATGTAATCTTATGATATTCTAAAAAAACACATGAGCTATTTTAATTGTTGTATAGGGACGTGAAAGAGCAATAAGGTGGCTATAGTTAGACAATCGGTCCACCACCACCATTATCACTGATTGCCCTTGAGAAATAGGTAACCCTTCAACAAAATCCATAGATACATCAGCCGAAATTCTGCTAGGAATAGGAAGAGGTTGTAACAGTCCAGCAGGAGACATATTCTCATACTCAGATTGTTGGCAAACCTCACATTCCCTGATAAACTTCTTGAGGTCTTTAGTCATCCATTTCCAATAAAAATCCCTTTTGGCCCTCCGTAAAGTTTTATCAAACCCTAAATGTCCTGCCATCAGATCACCATGAACAAAGTGCAACACTTGTCCTCTTATGGTTGGAGAACTCCCAATATAGATTCTCTTTTATAGAACAGCAAATTATCCCTAAGGGAAATCTTTCTAAATCCAGCTCACCTTTATCCCATTGCTCCAATAATGCTTTCAACTGCAAATCAGTTTGATACTCAGCTCTTAAATCCTTAACCCAACTGACAATAGGTATGGACAGAAGAGACAAAGTCAACTCAGGTTCCCAATCCTCCATTCTTGATAGAGCATCCGCCACTCTATTATCCATTCCCATTTTGTACTCCACTGTAAAGTCATAGCCAATCAACTTAGTGATCCATTTCTGCTGAAACAGGGTACCCACCTTCTGCTCCGAAAGGAATTTCTAACTTTGATGGTCTGTTTTGACAATGAATGGCCTCCCAACCAAATAAGGTCTCCATTTTTAAATAGCTGTTACTAGGGAAAACAACTCCTTCTCATAAGTGGACATATTACCAGCTTTCCCTTTGAGGGCTTTACTCAAGAATGCTATTGGCCTACTAGCTTGCATTAACACTGCTCCAATTCCAATACCACTAGCATCATACTCAATCACAAATGGCTAGAAAAAGTTAAGAAGAGCTAGGGCTGGAGCTGCTGTCATGGCAACCTTGAGACTGTTAAATGCACCAACGGCTAATTCATCCCAAGAAAAAGCATTTTTCTTTAACATAGCTGTCAATGGGGCTGCAATAGATCCATACCCTTGAATAAATTTTCTGTAGTAACCCATGAGTCTCAAAAACCCTCTCAAAGACTTAAGAGTTTTAGGAAAAGGCCACTCAACCATAGCTTGAATCTTTTCATGATCAACCTTAACTTCTGAAGCAGAAATCACATGTCCAAGATACTCCACCTCGTCCCAACCAAACTTACACTTAGACATTTTAGCATATAACTGATTCTTCCTCAGTAAATCCAAAGTCATCCTTAAATGCTGCCTATGAGTATCCAAATCTTTACTGAAAACTAGAATATCATCACAAAAACTAAGATGAACTTTCTATGAAAGGTTTAAAAACCAGATTCATAAGGCTTTGAAAAGTAGATAAAGCATTAGTAAGGCCGAATGGCATCACTAAAAAATCATAATGGCCCTCATGAGTGCGGAAGGCAATCTTATGAATATCCTTCTCTACCACCCTAATCTGATAACCAGATTTTAAATCCAGTTTAAAAAACCATTGAGCTCCCCACAACTCATCTAACAACTCGTCCACAACTGGTATAGGAAACTTGTCCTTGATAGTTATATGATTCAAGGCTCTATAATCCATACACATCCTTCAGCTGCCATCTGCCTTCCTCACAAGTAAAACTGGAGAAGAGAAAGGGCTCTGACTGCATCTAATTACTCCAGACTACAGCAACTCTTTCGCAATCTTCTCTATCTCCTCCTTTTGGTAAAAAGGGTACCGGTATGGCCTCACTAAAATAGGCTGTGCACCCTCATTCAAATGTATTGCATGATCATGAGATCTTTTAAGAGGCAACTCCTTAGGATCTGCAAAAACATCTGCAAATTCTTCCAGTAACTGAGCTATAGGACCAACTTCTTTGTTTTGCTTCCTTCCATCTTCATCCACTTGCATTTGGTTACTATCATCACCAAGAAGCTGCAATAAGACACCCTTGTTCTCACCTCTACTTAGTTTAAAAGATTCATCATCTTCTACACACAGATTCAGATTAGCAGCCAACCCTTCCAGCAAACAAGTTCTTTCCTCATACACAAGCTGCATAGTGAGATTTAGAAAATCCCACAATATAGGCCCTAAAGTCCTCAACCACTGAATGCCAAGTACCATATCACAACCAGCCAAAGGTAAAATATAAAAGTCAAAAACAAAAGTATAATCTTCCAACCTCACCTTTGTGTTTTTACATTTACCAGGGCTTACAAGCTCATCTCCATTTGCTACTTTAACTTTAATAGATTCACAATTCACAAGCTGAATTCCCACTTCCTTAATCCTTTCGGAATCAATCAAAATTATTATCTTGTGATTGGTTGTCATACCTACAATCCTCAGCGTCTTAGGAGTAGGATTTCCAATAATGGCATGCAAAGAGATTTCAGGCAATTCTTCTAAAAAAAATCACCTGGATCTGGTTCGTCTTCAACCTCTTTCAACTTGTTCACCTTCTCTTCAATCTCCTCAATCAAGAACAATCTTGGTGAAGCACAAAGATGGCCATGGCTCCACTTACCATCACAGTTGTAACATAACCCTTTTTTTCCTTCCATCCATCATCTTAGCATTAGAAATTTTTTGAACTGGTAACACTGGTTTACCAGAAATAGGAAGAGTAGCCTTATTCTGGTTATTACCATTAGCAGCATTCTCAAGACTCTTCTGTTGACCAAAAAGATTAGTTTTTCCTCCCAAAAACCCATTACCCTTACTTTCTCCCCCAAAACTTCTAGCAGCATTATTATAAGGGAGTGTACTCCACTATGGTTTAGCGCTTTTTCTGAAATTGAACGCATAATCCTCCTAGATTTTTGCTAAAGAATAAGCATCAACTAGAGCCTTAGGTTTAAACATCTTTACTACCAATCTAATTTCATCTTTTAATCCCCCCCCCCCCCCCCCACCCAATAAAGCAACTCAATTTATGTGCTTTAGGTAAATCAACTACTCTATTAGCTAATACTTCAAATTGTTTCTTATATTCCTCCAAAGATCCTTCTTGTCTCAACTTTGACAATGTTTCCATAGGGTCATCATAAGACCCCATACCAAATCTAGTCTGTAATGCTCTAGCAAAATCATCCCAAGTAGCAAAAGAATTTGATTTATGCAATTCTTGAAACCAAAGTAAGGTTGTACCTACCATATGAAACGCATAAATCTTCAACGTCTGAGAATCTAATGTAGAGTAGTGATCAAAGAATTGCTTAGCCTTGTAACACCAATTCAATGGATCCTCCCCATTAAATTTTGGAATCTCCAATCGAATAGACTTAGTATGGAATCCATCTCCTGCATGAATCCCTTTGGCTCAAGTCCCTCCTTTTGAACTTGAACCAAAATTGGCCTCCATAGTATCAAAAGATACGCTCTTCTCCTTCTATTCTGGTGCATGTCTAATTTCCTGTAACCATCTCATTACTTGATCAAATCTAACATCTAGCTTATCAAATTGCTCATCTTGCTTCCTTACTTGTTCATCATGCTTCCACTCACTACAATCAAGTCTTGAATTCATCTCCTCATGAATGACTTTGCAATGTTGCTCACGAGCTGACAATTCAGTCTGCAATTGTTTAAACTCCTTCCTAAATTGCCCAAAATCAGAATCTTGCCCCATAGATCTAGTTTTCATGAAAAGAAAACAAATGGCTCTTGATACCAATTGTTACAGAATACTTCTCTAGAACAAAGAATGGAAATGGAAAAGAAAAGAATCAACTTCTTTATTGAATGGAATTGGCCAATTCGAAATGGCTAATCTCCTACAATTTTTGCCAAATGCAAAAAGACTCCCCTCCTTTGCACTCCACCAGCCTTTATAAGGCTTAATCAGTTGAGGCAATTCTCTGTTTACAATTCGGCTTACAGTTTTAGTTCCAACTAACTACCATATCCATACGTGCACAATTTCCTAATAGAATTAACTACATTAACTACATAACAGACTTCAACTGCTCTTCCTTTCCAACTCATCTTCTAAGGTCCACTTCACTGCCTGCCTTCTGTTAGGAACTGCCTAAGACACTAACGGTTCACTGTGGCTATGACATATAGTTCTCTAATTCTTATCCCACAAACTTTTTTTGAAGAGAGTCAACAACATTCTTGTCCAATTGGAAAGCCTTGATGAGAATATCTAGATTGATAGGAGGATTGGCTCCAAAAACATTCTTTGCTATGGTCATGAGCCCAAGATTTTGGCTACCGAGTCCGGCAAAAGCAACAGCATTGGTCTTTCCAACATTAAACTGGAAGTAAATGAGGCCAATTGGAAAGACAAAGACATCTCCTGCATTTAGGGTTTTGGTGAAGAGGCAGTTATCCGGGTTGGATGTGACAAACCCAACATACAAAGTACCCTCCACAACTACTAGAATCTCGATGGCACGAGGGTGAGTGTGGGGTGTATTTAGGCCGTACGGTGCATAGTTTAAGCGAGCTAAAGATATGAACAGTGTATTGAGGCCAGGGATTCTGTCTAATGAACCATTGCAGAGTCAACCATGCAACTCCACTCCACACGGCAATAATCTGTTGTAATATATGTGTGTTACAAACAATTGTTTTCTTTTCTTTCTTTTAAGCTCTTTTATTATTTGCTTAATACTAATGGTTTTTTAGAAATAATTTTGTGACAAAGGCCATTTACTTTTTCATACGTTTTTTTTAACTATGTCATCAAATCTATTGATTTTCAGTTTTATTGTTTATGACCGTTGGTCATTAACAATTCCATGGGTTTTTATTTCTTCAACAGTTTTGACCATTTACAAGATTTTATGGCATTGTTCATTAACAAGGTTTTACGGTTTTCTTCAATCATTTTGACTGTTTGGTCATAATGTCTTTCAAGACTTTGGTTAGGAACAAAAAATGTGAGCTTCCTTTATATATATATATATATATATATATATATATATTACTTCTATGTTTTCAATTATGGATTTGTTGTTCTACAAGAAAAGATCTGGGTTGTTCTATTAGTCTCGTTCTTGGAAGTGCGTCCTTAACGAAGGTAGATGCTATAGTCTAATCCTATGAGGTTGCATGTCAAAGGATCCGATCGCACCGAGTTATTCACTCCGGGAGGCACGAATCAACTTTTAAGGACAACGCTCTTGCGTGATTCTATAGCATTGTGAGATCTTTCCATACTTTACTTTTCATCTCTTGTATTTTATTTATTTTATTGTTAATTTTCATATTGTAATTATTTTATATCAATGAGAATTTATGCACCATCCAAAATTATTTCCAACAATCTTAAAGGTTGATTATGATGGTTGCACAAATATTTGATTGTAAGAGTTTTCAATTATTTGAACTCAATTTATTGATAGTCAAATAATCTTTTATTGTTTGGTTACTATTCTTATAATAAAAAGAGTTAAGCCTTTTTGTGGATTTTTTAGAACTTAGCATTTTTTTTGTTATGTTGTGCTAAGTTTGGCTGGAAAACATCCATGTAAATTAATAAAAATAATTGTGAGTGATTACTCATTTTGTGATGGAGAAAATACATAGATATTGCTAATTGTGTGCAGAGAATATCACTTTGCTAAAGATTTTTGCAGGTAAGCACATAGTAAGAGGAAGAGATGTGGTGTGTGTATTGAGTCGATTGGTTCTCACGACACCTAGTTGGTATGTGGTGACGACAATCTATTTTGGAAGATCTTGGAGTAAAGCTGTTGGCTCCGCTGTGAGTTTTAAACTCTGATTCATAGGTCTTATTTTTTAAGACATAATATACATTTCATTTATTAAAATGAAAAAAAATTGAAGTTATGATGGTGCTCCTTGATTGAATTAAAGCTGGTGCAAAATTTTATAATTACATGAATTTTGTATATGATAAGTGGTGGGTTCTATTGATTCATCTATTTCAAAAAAGAAATAGTATCTAGCATTTATGTTAACTATGACATGCTATATTAGTATAACCACTTTAAGTTATTTTGTTATTCCTCATATATATCATTCAGCTTTCAAATTTCTCTGACATGATGGTTCAGAATAAAATATATGTGATTATTGAGGTTCATTTGATACATGATAAATTTATCATATCATAAGAATGATATCATTGGCGTATTTATTAAAATGAGCCAATAATAGTTGATTATTATTTTGTTGGGCTTGATACTTTGCATATTTATTGGGGCTTCAGTTAAAAATATTTTATTTTTAAAATCTTGATAGAACTTGAAATATGCAACCCCTATATGTATAATATATAAGGATCATGCTGAAAAATCACAAGTGGTGATTAGTATTTTTAAAACATCTTTAGAACTATCAATTGACAGAAAAGAAAGAAGAGTAAATGATAGATCATACTTATAAAAAAATGGGCTCATAGAAGTTATTTCTTAAAGTTCTTGTGAGCTATTAATGGAATTTTATTTTCTTGTGATTACTTGATTTATTTCATTCAGTATGATAGATTTATACATGTAAATCTTGGCGTCACCAAGAAAATGAAAAGAACTGATGAATGCTATTATTGTCAATTTTTGGGCTATCCACCAAAGCGTGGGGGGGAAGCCTTTATTTTGTTTGTCATATTCATAAGCATTATTTGAAATATCTCGAAGTGTGGGGGTATTTGACAAATGTTATGTTACCCAAAACCTAAAATGAGGAAACTTGGTTTTAAAACCTACGATTGTGATTTTATTGGTTTTACATGTAATAGTTCATGCTATAGATTCCCTACTATCAAGAGTGATATTTTAGATTACAATAATATTATTGAATCTAAAAAAAGGTTATTATCTTTGAGCATGTGTTCCTTCGAAAAATAAGGAAAGAAATTATTTCATAATTTTTTGGTGCTTCTAATAAAATTGTTGATGATGTGTAAGAATTGAGAAGAAGCAAGCGAGCTAGAACGAAAGGAATCTCGGTATGGATTTTATTGCTTATATTGTTGATGTTGATCCAATATGTTATGGTGAAGCAATTAAATCTATTTTTGATGCATTTTATTTATTTTTAATTTAATTGGTTAGAAGCTATAAATAATTGAAATCAATTATGTCTAACCGTGCTTGGGAACTCATTGAGTTACCTCCTAAGACCAAATCAATTAGTTATAAATAGGTGGTTAAGAATAAGCTTAAACCGGATGATACAATAGATAAGCACATGGTAAACTTGGTAGCTAAAAGCTACAAGTAAATGTATATGTTGATTATTTGATACTTATTTTCCGGTTGCTAAAATTGTATCTATTGTTATGTAATTTGCCATTGCTTATATATAAATTTGTTGTACATCAAATGGATGTCAAAGTTTTTTTTTAAGTGATGAAGAGATTTATATGGAGCAGCCCGAGGGACTAGTAATCCCCAGTCAAGAATATAAGGTGTACGAAATGGTGAAATTCTTGTATGGATTAAAGCAAGCTCCTAAATAATGGCAAGACAAGCTTGACAAGGTGATGTTGTCTAATGCATATTTGATTAATGGTACAAGTACATGCATAGCAAGTTTTACAATAATGAATGTGTCATTATTTGTTTTTGATATATTGATGACTTGCTTAATTTTTTGAACTAACATTGATGTTGTGCATGAAGCTAGATTATTTCTTGCATCTAATTTTGATATTAAAGACATAATAAAGCTAATGTCGTGTTGGACATTAAAGTTATTAGAGATAATGATTGCATTATTTTATCTCATACATATTATGTTGAAGGATGCTTAAAAGATTTGAGCACTTTTATTATCCACCTATGTCTATACCATATGATTCCAAAATACACTTGGTTAAGAATCATGGTGATGGTGTTTTTGCAAGAAAAATATGCACAAATTATTGGAAGCTTGATATATATTACATATATTGTTAGTAGATTGAGTAGATATACTCATAATCATGGTATTGAGCATTGAGATGCTATCTCTAAATTGTTGAGATACTTTAAAGGCACAATTAATTTTGGTTTGTCATGTTGTGATTATCCTGTTATATTGAAAGGATATTGAGATGCTAACTGGATTTTTTATTCAAAAAAAAAAAAAAAAAGCAAAGCCTACTAGTGCCTATGTGTTTACTCTAGCTAGAGGAGCTATCTCTTGGAAGTCCTTAAAAAAGAATTGCATAGCAAGGTTTACTATGGAGTCAGAGTTAATTGCCTTGGAGAAGGCAGGAACTGAAGATGAATGGCTAAGAACCTATTGGTTAATTTATTTGTCTTTATAAGCTAACACAGTTCCACCTATGTGTTTATTGGGATTTTCAGGCTGCCAAAGCTCGAGCAAATAATTTATAATGAGAAAGTGCACAATATTCTGAGGTAGCTTATTGAGACCGGTGTAATGTCCATGGACTTTGTGAAGTCATAAAAGAATTCTGCAGATTCTTTGACCAAGCTACTAGCAAAAAGGCTAGTGAGAGAAACATCGAGAGGGATAGGACTGATACCCAAATTATAACGCTGTGATTGATACCCAACCTCTGATTGGAGATCCCAGGAATGAGGTTTAATGGGAAACGAAGTCACAAGTGAAATGAGGTGTGGTATTGTCAATTTATGTTTATTAACTATCTTGTGGAGAAGATTAGTAATGGGTCCATCCCTATGGTGTAAGACAGTACAAGATGCAGAGTGATTAAGGATGAGCTTAAAGCTCTTAATGGATCCATAGTCCCTGATAAATGCCGAATGTTGCACATTCAAGCCCCGTAATTTACATATGTTAATTCCTTAGCATTGTTATTTGTTTGATTTTGTTTTGTTTTTGTGTTTCAGGTTTTATTTGACAAACCATTGGAAATTGGGCTTAAAAAGGGCAAAAGCTGGGCATTCTGGATCTAGGATCGAGCGCAGCTATTCCTGAGCTCGAGCACACCTGCAATCGAGCGTCTGCAGCCAGGGATCGAGCACATGCTTGCGCTCATGCCTATAACAGCTAGGCTCGAGCGCAATATACTCGAGCACACAAAACTTCAGATCGAGCGCACTCGGGCGTGTATTGCCTGGCGGCAATCCTTTTCTAGCGTGGATTTGGTTTTCAGTCTCCCAATTGGACTGGGGGACTGACCTCCGATTTTCTGAGGGTTTCTAGGGTCTTTAGGGTTTTCCTAATCCCTATAAATAGGGCTCTAAACATTGTAAACAGACACACCGCTTTCTAGAGTTAAAATTTCAGTAAATTGTCTGTGGAGCTTAGAAGATCATGAGCGGCTAAACCAATTGTGGGGTATTGATGTAACCCTTTCCAAGCACAATGGTTTGATTGTGTTTAATTTTTACTTTTCAATTTATGCATGTTGATTGTATAACTATGAGGATTGCTACAATTGATTTTTGTTCTTCATATTAAATGCAATTGTTCTTTAATTCCAATTCAATATTAGTAAAATTATTTATTTACTATTCTTGAACTCAAATCATTCTTATTTTCTGTGATTATAAGAATGATGGTTATACAATGGTTCTTAATTGGCATGCAATCAATAGGGTTAGATAGACCATACCTAGGAAAGATGGATCGTACTACGCCCTAGTTTAGTGTAATTTAGGTAGACGATCCGTGCCAACCGAAGATGGGTTATGCTATTCCATTGATTGTATGAAATTATTTTCATGTGTTTTCTTGTTTAAATTATAACATGCATAGAATGAATTGCTAGAATTAAATATGGTTAACCATTGATGTGCAGATCGTGGTGAAGTCAATACCCTACTCTCTCTCTCTCTCTCTTATATATTTACTCTCTTTATTTTCATGCACTTTAAAATCACACAAACAAATCAGTCTCTTTCGAATTAAGTTAATTTTAATCTTTCAAATTTTGATAATAAAACCCTAGCAATCCTTGAGGTTCGACACCCTCAATATAACTCTATCCTACAGGATTCGTTCTATTGCGAGTGGTAATTTTATAATTGATATTTTTGGTTACAAAAATACCACATCAGTCCCTACCTGTTGGGATGGGGTGTTCCCTACACAGACTCTTGATGGATACTACTGATGTGTGCCAAATATTGCATATTTGAACCCCATAATTTACTTGTGTTAATCTTTTAGCTGTGTTATTATCTGATGTTTTGTGTTAATTTTGTATTTTTAGTATTTTGTAGGTCATTGAAGAAAAACTACTTTTCGGAAGAAAACATACTTTGAGAAGACCTAGATAATGTGGTTAAGTTTAACCAAATCCAAGAAATGGTTAAATCGGATTAAAGATAAGATTGGATAGAATTTCGGATGGATTCAAATTCAGATTCTGAATACGTCTCAGTATTTTGACCCTAACTTTTCGCTCACATATCCGATTGAGGTTATTCAAGCGGTATTGGAAAGCTAGCCCAAAATACTACAATTCATTGTGAAATAGGATTTTCCTAATTCGAACGTTTACTATTCCAAAATCGTCCTGCAATTAAATGGTACAAACCTGGACGAATTGTATCCGATTTCAACTTGTAAAACCCTAAGTTTTAGGTCTATAAATAGGGAATTATCATATTAGTTGGAGAGGCTACGAATTTGAAGATTGCAGAGGAGAAAGAAGAGAGTTTAAGGTTTTCCTAACTTTTGAATCTCTACTTTGTGATTCTTATTTGAAGTACTCGATTTTACATTATGAATTCAATCAATTTTGTTTTGTCTTTCAATAACATAAGAGGCTAAACCTTCAACTAAGGTTGAAGATGAAGCCTCACTTATGATTAACAACTTTGTTTCGTGTATGTAATATTTCCCAATTGAATGGTTTAATTGCTCTATTGTTTTACTTCTAATCAATTGGATTGAATAACTCTTGGATATCTATTGTGATTCAAGGATATACTTGATGATTTAAGATTATTCAATACAATTGATTGCTTGGTTTTCTTTGTTAAAAATTGGATTTCCCCTATGATTTATTTTCTGGATACAATTGATGTTTTGATAAAGATTGGATATTTTCTTGTGATTTACGGATACAGTTAATGATTTGATTGAATATCGGATTTCTTTTGTGATTTGGGTTATGAATGGATATATGGGATCTTTTGATTAATTCTTTAAAGCAATAGTAAAACAAACTTAAGATTTATATGTGAGAACTTTGGGGAATATTATAGATCATGAAATTATGTTGTTATGAATTTGTGAGTGCGGATTCCGAAACCTTAGTGCTTCGTCATAAGATTTCAATCACTTTAAATTGCTCATGCTTTTGCATTTTCATTCAAACAAAAAAATCTCTCAAAAATTTGGAACTAGACTAGGGTTTAATTAATTTAGATTTAAAATTGCTTTCAAGAATACAATTCCCTATGGGTTCGATCTCGCACTTGCAATCCATTAACTACAATTGATTCGTGCACTTGCGAGTTAAATAAATTTGCACAACAACTACCTATATGAGTGTGGAGTTGCTATCTCCCATGAGACTTGGGTATGTCTCTAGAGCACTCATGAAAGCCATTTTATGGTGTAGTAACAAAAGATGCAGAGTGAGTAAGGATGAGTTTAAAACTCTTAATGTGTCCATAGTCCCTACTTATTGGGATGGGATGTTCTCTACACACATTCTTGATGGACGCCTCCTATGTGAGTGTGGAAGTGGTGCCGCATCCTATGAGACTTTGGCAAGTCTCTAGAACACTCATGAAACCCAGATGCGCATGGCCTGTATAAGGCGCCAACCCGCTATAGAACAACCCAATTTTCTTTATTTGATTTGATTTGATTTTGTTTTTTGGAGAAAGTTATGTGGGTGATAAGTTTGATTAACTTGTGAATTTGGTTAAAAGAGTTAAACTCTACCACAATTCATTAAGTTCTTATTTATTTATCCTAGGTGCGGTTAAAACCTTCAGGTACCACATCGATGCATACTTTCAATCTCCTTTATTCTATTGTTTGTAACATGTGGGGGATTGTTGTAATATATATGTGTTACAAACAATTGTTTTCTTTTCTTTCTTTTAAGCTCTTTTATTATTTGCTTAATACTAATGGTTTTTTAGAAATAATTTTGTGACAAAGGCCATTTATTTTTTCATACGTTTTTTTTTACTATGTCATCAAATCTATTGATTTTCAGTTTTATTGTTTATGACCGTTGGTCATTAACAATTCCATGGGTTTTTATTTCTTCAACAGTTTTGACCATTTACAAGATTTTATGGCTTTGTTCATTAACAAGGTTTTACGATTTTCTTCAATCATTTTGACCGTTTGGTCATAAAGTCTTTCAAGACTTTGGTTAGGAACAAAAAACGTGAGCTTCCTTTATATATATTAAGCCAATTTTTCTTGGCAATGTGAGAAAAAAAAAATACAAAAAGGAGCACTTGAGATATATATATATATGTATATATATTAAGCCAATTTTTCTTGGCAATGTGAGAAAAAAAAAATACAAAAAAGGAGCACTTGATATATATATTACTTCTATGTTTTCAATTGTGAATTTGTTGTTCTAGAAGAAAAGATTTGGGTTGTTCTATTAGTCTTCGTTCTTGGAAGTGCGTCCTTAACGAAGGTAGATGCTATAGTCTAATCTTAAGAGGTTGCGTGTCAAAGGATCTGATCGCACCGAGTTATTCACTCCGGGAGGCACGAATCAACTTTTAAGTACAACGCTCATGTGTGATTCTATAGCATTGTGAAATCTTTTCATACTTTACTTTTCATCTCTTGTATTTTATTTATTTTATTGTTAATTTTTATATTGTAATTATTTTATATCAATGAGAATTTATGCACCATCCAAAATTATTTCCAACATAATCCACACAAGGAAACTCCAGTAACGGCTACCCACTCAACAAGGCAACAAACTCCACAAGGAAACTCAATCACACGAAATGGCTAGCACATCTACCCAACGGCTATTACTCTCAATAAGGGAACAAATCAACTACATTTAAATATGTATTATTATTTTCCATTTTGTATATTCAAACCACTTGTATAAATACCCTATGAATGAATAAGATACACAAGTAGCAAGTTTAACCTTATTCTCAATTCTTTATGGTATCAAAGCAGTAAGAAAACGACTCACGTCGTCCTTAGCTTTGTTGCCTCTTTGAATCCTTTTATCAAACACCCTAACCGCACCCTCAAATAGCTTCTTCAACCTCAAACACAAACACCACCAAAAATGCCACTACCAACATCCCTGTCACCCCTGTAACCCCCCTATCAACAACCCACCTGCCCCACCTCAAAATATCCCTGAGGCATCACTTTCTCACTTTACCCAATCTGTCCCAAAGCTCACTATGACCAACTTCTTGGTCTGGCATGGTCTCCTTGAGCCATTCCTCCAAGGCCACGACCTCTATAGGTTTATTGATGGCACCAAAACACCCCCTCACCCATACACTTCCACCTCCCCTATTGGTTCCATCACCATCTCCACCGATCCAGAAACCATTCAATGGTTTCACCAAGACCAATTAATCCTGAGTATGCTCATGTCCACCATCTCCAATGAGTTGCTGCCGCAAGCCCTTGGTTGCCGCACAGCCCAAGAGCTTTGGAATGCTGTTGAACAGACATTCACATCCGCCTCCAGAGCTAGCACCATGACTCTTCACTATCAACTGGCCACTGCAAAAATGGGCAGTTCTTCCATTGTTGATTACTTCCATCGTCTCAAGCATACCGCTGCCACACTAGCTGCCACCGGCAAACCCCTCAACAACTACGAATTCACCACCTATCTTCTTGCGAGTGTGGGCCCCAGAATACGACCCTCTGGCGACCTCTGTAACCACTCGAGTTGAACCCCTCACCATGGACGATCTGCTTGGTCATTTGCTTGCTCATGAAGCACAGCTTGAACATCATAATCAATCTGACTCTCTTTCCTACTGCCAATGTAGCTACCTGCAGCACCCATCTCCACTGTGGCCGTGGTGGTCATCGTGGCTTCTCCCACTCCAACAAGAATTTTCGATCACGAGGGTGTGGTCAAAATTTCCTATTCTCTACATCTGGCTCCAGCAATTCCAGTGGGCTTTTAGGCTCACCCAAAAATAACCCCACAATGGATTCACGGCCCACATGTCAAGTTTGTGGTAAAATGGGCCATATGGCTCTAGCATGCTATCATTGGTTAGACCAAGCCTACCAATCTGCTGGTCCAAGCCTTACGGCTTATGCTGCCTCCTGATCCTACTCTCCGGATATCAATTGGTATCTTGACACCAATGCCACTCACCACATAACCTCCGATCTCAATAACTTGAACAGTTGAACCTTCATTCGGAGTCGTATGATGGCCCTGATCAAATTCAAGTGGGCAATGGTACCCGCCTCGCCATAAAAAATATTGGCGCTTCTAAACTCTTTCCCTCTAATTTTATTTTACTCAATGTTTTGCATGTTCCTCAAATTACGAAAAATTTATTATCTGTTCAAAAGTTTACTTATGATAAGAATGTTTTTCTGGAATTTCACCCTTCTTATATTTTTGTCAAGGATCGCAAGTCCAAAAGAATCCTCCACCGCGGTCTAAGTAAAAATGGATTGTACCACTGGTTTCCTTCTTCATCAGCTGCACCTCCAAGAGCCTTCTCAAGTGAACGTGTCTCTTTTATGGATTGGCACGCGCGTCTCAGTCATCCTGCGGATCGTATACTTTGTCATGTCATGTCTCATTTTAATCTTCCTATTTAGTCCAATAAAAAGCTATCGGTTTGCTCTGCCTGTCGGCGTGATAAGAGTCATCAACTTCCATTTTCTTTATCCTACCATCAATCCAGTGATCCCCTTGAATTAATTTTCTCTGATGTTTGGGGTTCCTCCCCTATTTTATCTAATAATGGTGCACGCTAATGTTATTTTCGTTGATCATTTTAGTAAATTTACATGGTTTTATCCAATTCATTGCAAATCTGATGTTTTCACCATTTTTCCCAAGTTTTAGGCATACGTTGAACGCCTTTTTGACCATAAAATAAAATCCATTCAAATCAATGGTGGTGGTGAATATCAAAAGTTACGCCACTTCTTTACCACCCACGGTAGCCATCATTGCATCACGTGCCCCCACACTCATGAACAAAATGGATCTGTGGCAAATACCGCCACATCGTTGAAATGGGCCTCACTCTCCTAGCCCATTCTTCCGCTCCTCTTCATTATTGGGCCGAGGCTTTCCAAACGGCCTGTTACCTCATTAACCAACTCCCCACCCCCGTCCTCAACCACGAATCACCATTCCAAAAACTTTTCAACTTACGACCTAACTATACCTTCTTACACGTTTTTGGATGTGCTTGTTGGCCTCACTTACAACCTTACAATAGGCACAAACTAGATTTTTGATCCACCGAATGTGTTTTTCTCAGCTACAGTCCATCTCATCGTGGCTATCAATGTCTCCATCTTCCATTTAAACGCATCTATATCTCTTGGCATGTTCTCTTTGATGAATCCTCATTTCCCTTCTCCCATCTCTCTCCTGCCTCCTCACCGCCCCCACCCCAACAAACACTTCTTTATCCCCTAGTACTAAACCCCTCCCCACACCCCCTACTCCCAACGCGGTGCTTTCTCCCACGGAAATCCCCAATGCTCAACCGATTGAGCCATCTTCCTCCACTCAATATTTAGCATCTTCGCCAACTAACACTATTTCTTTTTCTTCTCCACAGGCTCACGGTCCCTACCAATGAGGATCCACCTCCTCCTCGACATGCCATGCAAACTCGCTCCAGAAATAACATCTTCAAGCCCAAGGCACTCTCCGAAGGGCTCATCCGTTATCCACTTCCCAAGGCTCTTCTCACTGCTGCATGCTCCGAAGAAGTTGAACCCACATCGTACTGAACAGCTGCCCAACATCCTGCCTGACGTGCTGCTATGAACACTGAATTTGATGCACTCCTCAACAATGGCACTTGGACCCTTGTCCCAGCTACCTCCGACATGAACATAGTCGGCTGTAAATGGGTTTTTCATCTCAAACAAAAAGCTGATGGCACCATCAACCGCTACAAAGCTTGTCTTGTTGCTAAAGGATTTCATCAACAGCCTGGAGTTGACTTCGGTGACACTTACAGTCCAATCGTCAAACCTACTACAATTCGCCCTGTCTTGTCCCTTGCCATCTCTTCTGGATGGCCGGTTCGCCAGATTGATGTTCAGAATGCCTTTTTACATGGTTGGCTCTCCGAAGATGTCTACATGGCTCAGCCTTCCAGTTTTCTCCATCCCCAGTTTCCCAACCAGATCTGCAAGTTACACAAGGCCTTGCATGGCATAAAACAAGCCCCTCATGTTTGGTACTCTCGCCTCAGTGACCGTCTTCTTGAGCTTGGTTTTGTCAGTTCTCACTCCGACTCTTCTTTGTTCATTCACCACACACCTCAACACATCACTTATGTCCTTATCTACATGGATGATATCCTCATTACCAGCTCACTCCCTCACGGGACAACAACTCTTCTCCAGTCTCTCCAAGTAGAATTTGCAATCAAGGACTTAGGTCCTCTTCATTTCTTTCTCGGCATGGAAGCTATCCCTACATCCGAAAGACTCATTCTCTTCCAACAACGTTACATCCTTGATCTCCTCCACAAAAGCAACATGTCTGATGCTAAGCCGGTCAAGACTCCAATGTCCACCGCTCACTCGCTTTCCCTCTTCTCTGGTGATCCACTTAGTGACCCATCCTCTTATCGCAGTCTTGTCGGAGGCCCTCAGTATCTCTCTCTCACTCGCCCTGACATCTCCTTCACCGTCAACAAGGTCTCCCAATTTATGCACTGGCCCACCTCCCTCCATCTTCAAGCTATCAAACGTATCTTGCGCTACCTCAAGTCTACCATCTCCTATGGTTTACTCCTTCGCCGCTCTCCATCTCTCCACCTCCAAGCCTTCTCTGACGCTGATTGGGCCGGTTGTCCAAATGATAGAAAATCAACCAGGGGATTTTGCATTTTTCTTAGCCCCAACCTCATCTCTTGGTACTCTTGTAAACAGCGAACTGTCGCCCGCTCTAGCACAATCTGAATACCGTACCCTTGCCATCACTACAGCTGAACTTATCTGGCTTCAATCTCTCCTTCGTGATCTCCGCATTTCTCTTCCCGCTCCACCTACTCTATGGTGTGATAACATTGGCGCCACCTATTTGACTGCCAATCCTGCCTTCCATGCCTGCACCAAGCATAACTTCGAAGCTTTCATTTAATTAATGCATGGTGAACCGTTCTTTAGCCATGCAGGCTATAGCTCAATTGGGTATACTAAGGCTGCACCCAGATTTGACCACTTCCACTAATTAATTGAGTATAAAATTCTAATGTTGCTTTGGCCAAAGCCCACATGTGGTTGTGACGCAGGATGAAAAATAAATAATTTGAGAAGATTAGAGTTGATGAGTTAGGACAATTTGTTCTTTAAGAGTTGTGATTTTGTTGTTTAAGTTTAAAATTAGTAGGAGCCTAAGCTATAGGTGGGCCATGTGCGGTGCATACAACGGGCATTTTAGGTTTTTCACCGTCTAAGCTTCTCTTATCATTCGTTGTAAAATTACATGCTGACTTCTGTTTTTCTTGAGTCCTTTTAATTTTAGAATATTCTATTTTCCTTTTCTCATTTTGTTTTTCTTTTCTTGTGGGTTTTGAAGGAGAAACGTGAAGGCCAGGGGTGGTGTTGGTTTGTTCATCTAGATTAGGCCATAAGAATTAATGTACATAAGTAACATAACATGCGTTAACAAACACGCTAACAATTGCTAACAATATGGTTAGTAATTTTGTCTTTTTTCCTAAGCATTCTTAGTAATGTGTTATTCATGGCAATCTATGAACGACATATTAGATACCTAACCATACCAAGGCTTAAACCATCACGACTTCCAGTAAACTGATCAAAGTCACGCCAACCCTTTACTAGATAATTATTTTCATGATTAATTATCAACCCAATAGTTTAAGGGAATCTGAGAACTACTTAAGGCTGTGTTACCAACAAACCTAGCTATAGACAAAATTCTCACGAACCAGTATTAACCTAATCACTCAAGAGAATTAAGGGACTATTGGAGGGCTCGGTTACCTACGGTCCTATCGTCAAAATTCCCAAGAACGACTATCGACTGAGTCGCTAAAAGAAATTGAGATATTACTGGAGAGCCCGGTTACCAACAGGCTCCCAGTCCCAGTGGCCACCTATCGAAGAACCTAGCTAAAAGGCCTGCCTAACCACATCTCAAATAACAATCAAGCATCCGAGAGTGCACCCTTGCTAACATGCAACACCAACAATTGATTCTTCTCTACTAGCTCAGCTAACTGCCTACCCATGCCTTGTGCCCCCTTACAAACATATTTAGGGAGTGAATCTCAATGTCAATAACAATTTATTGGCAAGAATTCCTAAAATCTTAAAAAGGAAGGGCAAAGATGATGGCCTATATAAAGAAAGACAGGATATTCACGCAGGTACGCCTATTTTGCATTAACAAGATCGACTCTGCTAAAGTTCCCTCTCCATACACAGCAATTGACTTAAGCAATGGAGTGATTTCTCCGAATTTAACCCCGGCGAACCCCTCTAACCTTTTTTCTTCCTACAGTTTTCATTTTTTTAGTGAACAGCATGTGGTCAGTATATTAAAATTTGGTGAGGACATTAGTCACATAACGTTTGAAGTGGTAGAGGACAAAGGGCAATTTGTTTTACTCTTAAAAAAAAAGAACAATTTAGTGACATGTGAATAATGACTCTTTATGCCCAAAAAAAAGCCGCTATTCAATTAGTGACTGTTGAATAGCAACAGTTGGTAAAAGACCATAAACATATGGTCTGAAATCAAGAATAGTGGCGTTTACTATACAAACGACACTAAATTGTGCGCCCCCCCCCCCCCCCAAAAAAAAAAAACTCTTTAGAAGGTGACGTTTAAACAATAAATAAAGGTGACTTGCACTGTTCAAACGACCTCTTTTGAAAGGTGACGTTTGAACAGTCGCACATCACCTTTTAATGTCGTTTGAACAGGGCAAGCGACATTAAAAATTATTATTATTATTATTTTTTTTGAAAAAAACTAAATCAAAAAAATAGAGTGGTGGCTAGGTGACTGAGGGTGGCTCGCCTCCACCCCCAGCCCATGGGGATGGGGGTGGCGCGCGGCCACCTCTTAGGTGGCTCGCTGGCCACCCCTCACCCTAGAGGGTGGTTGCCAACACTCTTTTTTTCTTTTTTCTTTTTTTATATTAATTTTTCTCGATCAATGTTTTTTATTTTAATCTCCAATATTAGGATATGTCTAGCTTATAAGGGCAATTTCAAGCGCCAAATTTTCAAAAATTTGTTAATGTTGTTTTAACACTATTTAGATAACACCTTCTAACGTGTGAATAATGTCATTTTAACAGTAAAAAAGACACATTTTAGTGACTTTTTGCCAAATGTAACAATCCCAAACGTCATTAAACCCCTCTTTTTTGGTAGTGCGTGTTTATTAACACATGTTATGTACATTAATTCTTATGGCCTAATCTAGATGAACAAATCACCACCACCCCTACACGTTTCTCTTTCAAAATTGATGTAGACTACAATGCCTAGGAATATATGAGGAAGATCCGAATGGATAAATGTGTGAAGACACCCCAGAAGATGGTGATACGATCCCAGACTCGCACAGCAAAAAAAGTAGCCTCTGAAAATGCGATCAATCGCACCTTGACTGTGATCGAGCGCAGTTTCCCTGCTTTGGAGGATGAAGTTCTTGGAACTGCGACCAATACTCCATGTTTCGGCGATCGAGCGCATGATTGAGCGCAGAAGTCCTTGGAACTGCGACCGAACCTACGATCGATCGCAAGATCGAGCGCACAAGTCCCTGGTAGTGCAATCGATCGCACTCTACCTGCGATCGAGCGCACTCAGGGCCTTCTATGTTATTTTTCTGTTGTTATTTGTTTTAAACCGACTTAGTTTACTTGTTTTACTAGGATTAGGGTTGTAGGAGCCCTAATTCCGTTCTTTATTAGTACTAGAGGTTCCGGGGCTATAAATATATAATTATAGCCTCTTGAAAATACAGTTTATGTTATTTGATCAGTTTTCTTTCAATAAGAATTACTCAAATGAATTTTCTTCATATTTTCCTTAAAACTCTAGATAGACTCTATTATTTTAAGAAGAATTTCAGATCCTTGATAAACTCACGATCTAAGAATTATTTATCCTTCTTCTTGTATTGTTTTACTCACTTCCACATAGTCAGGCTGCATCAAAAACCCACAAGAGAAGAAAAACAAAATGAGAAAAAGGAAAATAGAATATTATAAAATAAAAATACTCGAGAAAAACAAAAGTCAGCATGCAGTTTTAGAACCAATAATAAGATCGACAAGCTTAGACTGAAAACCCTAAATGCCCGTAGTATACACCGCACATGGCCCACTTTTAGACTTAAACAACAAAATCAGACGTACTCTTAAAGAACAAAATATCCTAACTCATAAAGAACAAAATATCCTAATATCTAAGCATTAATGCAAAGTTTAATTGCGAAATGGACAAAGTAACATTAGAATTTTATACTCAATTAATTAATTGAAGTGGTCAAATCTGGGTGCAGCCTTAGTATACCCGTTCCCGTTCGAGCTATAGCCCGCGTGGCTAAAGAACGGTTCACCCATGCATTAATTAAATGAAAACTTCAAAACCGTGAAGACATACCAAGTCTTATCTAGATAAGATCTTCTCCGTGTAAGTAAAAGCATGGACTGGTTCGGTGAATTCGCTCCATAAATACTCGTGTTCCCATGCAACAATATTCTTTTCCTCTCACCCAAGAAAGAATACACAGAATACTAAAAACGCAAGAGAAAACTGAAACATCATGATGAAAGGTGTTACTAATTTCCTCGTAACGGTTGCCTTGTTGTATTTGGGATGCTCCCTAATTGCCTCTGCCTATGACCCTGCTCCTCTGCAAGACTTTTGTGTTGCAACTGAAAATTCCCCTTCTGCTGGTACTTACCTCTTATTCTTATTCTTATTTCAATTGTTATTACTACTACGTTTTGATGGCCCCTTTTCATTTCTGCATCACATGTTATCAACCCATGTTAATTGTCATGAAAAATGTCCATTTCTGATGGTTAAAATTCTTTCTTTATGCAGTATTTACGAATGGAAAGTTTTGCAAGGACCCAAAGCTTGTTACAGCCAACGATTTCTTTCTCTCGGGGCTAAACATTCCTAGAAACACGTCAGATGCACTTGGATCGAATGTCACTCTAGTCAACGCGGACAAAATACCAGGCCTCAACACATTAGGTGTATCCTTGGCTCGCATCGACTTTGCACCATATGGCCTAAATCCTCCCCACATTCACCCTCATGCAACTGAGCTTTTTGTTGTCTTAAAGGGTACCCTATATGTTGGCTTTGTCACATCCAATCCGGATAACCGCCTCTTCACCAAGGTTTTAAATGCGGGAGACGTCTTCGTGTTCCCAATTGGTCTCATTCACTTTCAGTTCAATGCAGGAAGTACCAATGCTCTTGCCTTTTCCAGTCTCGGCAGCCAAAATCCAGGGCGCATTACCATAGCGAACACAATATTTGGATCTAATCCTCTTATCAATCCTGATGTTCTTGCTAAAGCCTTCCAATTGGACAAGAATGTGGTTAACTATCTTCAGAAACAGTTTTCGTCAGAAAACATTTAGAGTAACATATGTAAGAGGCTAATTAAGAGCCTCGATGAATCAATAAAAACTTGTTTTACGTGTTTTAACTTAGTGGTGGTAATTATAATGAGATGGTTTCCTAAGTAAACTTTC
The DNA here is from genome assembly GCF_965113065.1 of Corylus avellana. Classification (NCBI taxonomy): domain Eukaryota; kingdom Viridiplantae; phylum Streptophyta; class Magnoliopsida; order Fagales; family Betulaceae; genus Corylus; species Corylus avellana. The sequence continues at coordinate 21,319,772 of NC_142491.1, read as the reverse complement.
TTTATGTCACTACAAAAAAACCATTTTTTACTGACAGGAGTTTTCTGACGTGTTCTAGTGTCCGACACGTCAGAAAATTTTTCTGACGGGTCGTTTCTGACGCGTGTCGAGTGTCAGAATCGTAGGTGTCAGGAAAAAAAATTTCCTGACGTGTGACTAGGCAACACGTTAGAAAATTCTGACGTGTTACCCACTCACACGTCAGAAAATTTTCTGACGTGTCATTTCTGCCACGTCAGAAAATTTTCTGACGTGGTAGTTCTGACACACGTCAGAAAATTAAAAAATTAAATAAAAATTAATTAATTTTTTTTTTAATTTTTTTTTCTGGAATTTTTAATTATTAATTAATTAAATTTTTTTTTTTTTTTCTTTTGAATTCCTCTGCACGCACGGCAGCTCCCTCACGCTGCCGTACGTGCAGATCTGTGTTTCTCGAGAAACACAGATCGATCTGATCTGCACCAGCTCTCATTTACTCCTCTTTTCTCCTCTTTTCTCCACGCACCAGCTACACAAGATCTGCACCAGCTCCCTCACGCACCAGCACATTTTCTTCAGCTCTCATTTTTCTCTCTCTCTCTTCAAAAAATCAATCTGAAAAACCCAGAAAATCTTCAAAATCGATCTTCTCCTCTTCTTCTTCTTCTTCTTCTCTTCTCCTTTTTTTTTTTTCTTTTTTTTTCTTCTTCTTCTCTTCTCCTTTTCTTTTTCTTCGATCTGCTGCATGCTTCTCAATTTTTCCCCTTCACCTTTTGTTTCTCTTCATCCTCTAGAGGTGCCGTGCAGACTGCAGAGAAGCAGCTGGGAAAAAAAAATGTGCTGCAGGGAGATTGAGACAGGAGAGAGAATGTGCTGGGAAAAAAAAATGAAGAGGTAAAAAATAATAAGTGGGAAAAAGTTGAGGGGGAAAATAAAAAGAGGGAAAGAAAGAAAAATAGGGGAATACAAGGCTGCAGAACAGAGAGAGGCGATCGAACAGAGAGAGAGAACACGTACTGCGCGCTTCCGGAAGTGCCAGCTGGGGGGAAAGAAAGAAAGAAAGAAAGAAAGAAAGAAAGAAAAAAAAAAAAAAAAAAAAAAAAATTCGAACTCAAAAATCGCGCGCCAGCCTCTTAATTAAGAGGCATGGCGCGCTGGCCTTCAGGATGGGACGCGCGGCGCGCGGTTCGGAGCGCACGCGTCCCTTCCTGACGCCAGGAATGCCTTATATATATATATATTTATAATTATACCTACTATACCTATAATATCATATATAGGTATAATTATAGCTATATATATATATCTGATAAATATATATATTAAAATATCTGATAATTTTAATATAATTTATAAGTAAATAATTTTAATATCTGATAATTTTATATAATTTTAATATAAATATCTGATATATATAATGATTTTAGATATTATGATTTTAGATATTCTGATTTTAGAATAAAACCAATTATAATTATCTGATTTTAGAAATATGAGTATGCGCCACGTCAGAAAATTGCTGACGTGGTGCTATGCCACGTCAGAATTTTCTGACGTGGTATATCGCCACGTCAGAATTTTTTGACGTGGTAATATGCCACGTCAGCAATTTTCTGACGTGGCATATTACCACATCAGAAAATTCTGACGTGGCGATATACCACGTCAGAAAATTGCTGACGTGGCATAGCACCACGTCAGAATTTTCTGACGTGGCATATCACCACGTCAGAATTTTTCTGACGTGGTAAGTTCTCACACGTCAGCAATTTTCTCAATTTTTATTTTTAAGAAAATTAATGAACCTCCCGACGTTGTGGTGTTTGCCACGTGAAAATTTTTCCTGACGTGTGAATAGTAACACGTCAGAATTTTCTGACGTGTTACTATTCACATGTCAGGAAAAATTTTCCTGACGTTTTATATATAACACGACAGAAAATTGCTGAAGTGGCAAAAAATTTACACTGTAGCACACGTTAGAAAACCCCCTTTTTTTTGTAGTGTGTTCTTTGTTTTTTTTTTTTTCTAAGCATGGAAATCAAACTAGATTAGTCATCTTTGTTGATGGCGAGATATTTGATCTCATTGGTGGGCACAAAGATTGGGTGTATTGAATTTTTGGGTTCAAGTGATTTTTCTTGACCACAATTAGAAATTTATCGTTAGTGAAAAACTTAATAGACTCTAATTTACGTCCACAAAGGAGTTTGAATAAGTGTTCACCAACAATATATGAAAGTTAAAAATATTAATCACGCAACAATTCACTAAATATATATATAAAAGTTGTAAGTCAATGAGACACAGATATTTGATTACGAAGAAAAAACCTTTTAAAAAACTCTCTAAAAATAAAACCTCTCAACGACAACCTTAAAAGTGATAGTTTATTGAAAATTGAAATGGCTGAAGCACCTCACCTATGTATAGTTGACCAGTAAATTCTCTGCCATGTAAAATATTAAGCTGCAAGATAAGGTAGTAAGGGCCCAGCCCACCAGGATTGCTCCTATGCATTAATTCCAAGAGAATATTGTACATGTGCTCCAAGTCAAATGATGTTATCTTATCTCATTAAGATTATCTTGTTTTGCGATGCTAGAAAAAGCTTTCCCAGATACTACCATTCTCAAAGGCATTTGGTATATTCTTATCTACTTGTTTTTGTTTTTTTTCTCTACTACTTATGGTTTCTCCGGATTTGAAATGTATGTCGGTATTTGGTGGAAATAAATTCGTGCAATTTAATGTTGCTGGTGTATTTTGTTTACAACAAAAGATGTATATGCGAAAGAAAAATAAAATAAAATAAAAAGAAGAGGTTAGAAGAGTTTGTCGGGACTGGATTCAGTCGGATCACTCCAACGCTCAAGTCAGTTGGTGTATGTGAAGATGGAATTTTAGTATTGTTAAGGTAAAATGAGCGTACATGAGTCTTCTTCTTCTTTTTCTTTTTCTTTTTTTTTTTCTTTTTAGCATGAGGGCATGACAACCAGGCCCAACACCAATGTGATGGATGGTTACACCAATCAAGTGACGATCGACCAGGCCCACCTACACTCGTGAGAACACATAAATCAAGAAGCTCCCAAAAATTCTAAAGCAATAAATAAAGATGACATAAATCGTTTTAGATAGCTTAATCTGCTGGGGACCACGTCTCATGAAGCGGTGATTACTAGTTCGAATTATCTTCCTCCCTTTTGTGCGGACATGTCAAAAAAAAAAAAAAATTAAAAAAAAATAAAGAAAAGGACATAAATCATTTTATACAAGTCAGGCAATCAAATATCAGTTTCAACAATTTGAGAAGTCACATATGAAGCTCCACCCTTTTCTTTGTCCTAAACATTAATGCTTTTAGACTCTTGAGGAGGAGAGGGTGTCTGATGGTGTAAGGTTAACAATTTGTCAATAAATAAACATATTCCCACACTTCTGGTGATTCTTGCAATGAATCAGCTTCATCTCTTTTCTTCTTGGTAGTTTGTCGCTATTGTATAATTTCTTCCTTTCAAAGCTGGAATGCTTTGAAAGTGTCTAAATGAGCCAATTTCTGTGCACACACTAGTGTAGCTAAATGGGCCGCTACCCACCTAATGTTTGGTAGCATTTCCTTAGGTTCTCCTACTCTCACTTATTTACGGATTAAGAGTGAGAAAGATCCTCCCTTTTACATCTTTTTCCCCTTTCATTTTTTTTTTAAAAAAAAAGTTCATTACTTTTTTCCTCCATCAACTACAATGTATTTTCACTTTGCCCCCATGAATTGACAACCCTACTGCCCGACCTCAACAAACTACCATTTTGTGCCCAAAACCCCTCTTCTGTCAGTCAAATGCACTAACTCAAACGATCAACCCATCACTTTACCCCCATGAACTACAACGCATTGTCACTTAATTTGTCCCCCTTAAACTATAATGCATTGTCACTTTGCCCCCATGAACTACAACGCATTGTCACTTTGACCGACTAAGTTAACGCTTTTGACTGACGGAATGGGGATTTTGGGCACAAAATGGTAGTTTGATGGGGTCGGGCAGTAGAGTTGTCAGTTTATGGGAGTAATGTGACAATGCGTTGTAGTTGATAGAGAAAATACATAATTACCAAAAAAACAAAATTAAACATATCCCCAAATATAAAATTCAAAAAGGGGCGTTGGGGGTGGGGAACTTGCCTTCAATTAATTGCTAAAGAAGACGAAGATCTGCAGCGAATGATTTAATTGGTGTACCGTCAACATGTTTATAAGAAACCCCCAACTGAATTTCAGGGAGATATTCCGACCACACATCAAGCTTGGTGAGAGATTCAACGATGAAAATCCATTGATCTGGCAACACTATTCCAACGCTACTGTTCTTGATGCATGATTTTAACACATGACATGTACAGTATCAGCAATAATGAAGGGCTCCAACCTCTCAGCATATCTCTTGTGTGTTTCGACTTGTTCCCTAAGCATTTCAGTGCCATAATTAAAACCTAGGAACTTGAATCTGTATCTGACAATAAAAGATGAAGCTTTTGAGGAAAAGTATCCATGTGCCTTATGGTCCAATTAATTCCTCTCTTAGGCAGTGACATGCCATGAAAGATTTGGAAAGCTCAGCCTCTCTAAGCCCATCCACTACTTGATGGGAGTCAAACAACAAGTGAGCACGATCAGACACCAGTATCCTTCCCTTGCAGGGAACCCCATTCGATTCCAGGCTATTAATTTCTTCAAATAGCCCTTGAAGATGCACCACAACTCCATTGGCTGAGGGAACCAGGTGAATGTTAAACTTCTTTCCCTCTGCATTGTAGATAGTATGTCCAGCATTAGCCCCACCCTGCTTTCAGGAAAAAAGATATTGCAATTAAAAGACATATTGGCTGATCAGGAACCACCAACACGAGACCTGACTCAGCGAGGCGATCCGACTTTGCCGTCCCTGGGTGCTGGTTGTCATCTCGGCCACGCTCACCGCCACGGAGGAGCAAACTACCAAGTTCAGCCGACGAGGGGAAATGAGCCAGTGCTCGCCCCTCAAGAAGGTCCTCCGTGGGCCCGTGACAGGCCTCAAGAGTATAGCTGATCATTGCGACAAGTAAAAATCTAATTAAAGTGTTGAACCATCAAGGGTGATGGTTCAATGGCCCAAGTAAATTTTTAAGTGGTTAGGTAAATAATAGAGTGTGGGTTTGAATCTTCGCAATGGAGATCGAGAATCCTCATGCTTGATTAATATAAACTACCTTGGTTTCTATTGATGCCATGGTAGAGCAGGTAGTTAAGCTATGGTTCGGCTGGTCGTTAGGATGTACCTGCAGTTTTTGCTGTCTAGGTCCCTCCTAAGCAGTCCTCCGCAGGTTGGTACTACTATGGCCACACCCAGCGAGAATAGTTATTATTGGTCTCTCCCTCCAACCTTTTTTTATTAGAAAAATAATAATAATAATAATAATAAATTAAAGTGTTCACAAGTGTCCTTTTAATGTCAAAATCAAGTAAGGAAAACAAATAAATCATATTGAGAAATTTACAACTAATAACAAATTTAGTCCATCATATCTAAGAATCGTATTTCTCAAGATGGAAGACTTTTTCCCAAAAAGGTCTTAACCACAAGGTTCGAGATAGATCATCTTATCCATGCATGGCGATGCTCTACATTTCACACGACGCACATTCAACATAGTGTTCGGACTCGTGTGCCTTCCATAACCTAGGATCTTTGAGCCTATTGTGTACGATTAGCTAGAATTGCAACGGCAAAAGGATTAGACGTTGCACATTAGAACAAATTAATTAGAACAAATTGCATACCATCGTTGAAAAAAACTTATAATATTTCATCATAATCAAATTTCAAAAATATTTTCGACAAAACATCCTGGGAAAGAATTGTAATCATATATAATAGCTAGAAAAAAAGAGAGAGAGAGAGAAGAAAAAAAAAAAGGAGAGGACATAAGCAACCATTTTATTTCATTATAATTATGAATTGCAATTACATTACGACAAGGGAAACATGGCAAACAAACTCAATCCAAACCATCTAACGGTTCATTGTGCTATTACATATAGTTGTCTAACCGAACTGTTTCTCAAGATATTTAATAACATCCTTGTCCACTTGGAAGGCCTTACTGAGAACATCTAGATTGATAAGTGGGTTGGATCCAAAGACAGCTTTTGCTATAGTGATGAGACCTGGATTCTGGCTGCCGAGGCCAGCAAAAGCAACAGCATTAGTCTTTCTTACATTAAATTGGAAGTGAATGAGACCAATTGGAAAGACAAAGACATCTCCTGCGTTTAGAACTTTGGTAAAGAGGCGGTTCTTTGGGTTGGATGTGACAAAACCAACGTACAGAGTACCCTCTACAACTACTAGAATCTCGGTGGCACGAGGGTGAGTGTGGGGCGGATTTACGCCGTATGATGCAAAGTCTAAGCGAGCTAAGGATATCCCTAGTGTGTTGAGTCCAAGTATTCTGTCCACATTCAAAAGAGTGACATTCAAACTAGTTTATTTGTAGTGCTTCTCGGAACGTTTAGCCCCCGAAACAAAAAATCATTGGCAGTGACAAGCTTCGGGTCCTTGCAGAACTTTCCATTCACAAATACTGCACACAAAAAAAGTTTGTTAGTATCACAAGACGCCCTTACATATTTAAGGAATCCCTCCTAGCATAATTACATTGATATGTAGATCCCAAGAATGAGAAGAAGAAAAAAAAAATCAAGAAGAAGAAGAAGGAGGTGTAGATACCAGCTTGAGTGGAAGAGTTAACTGCAACACAAAAGTCTTGCAGAGGAGCAGGGTCATAGGCTGAGGCAATGGAGCAAGCCAAAGCCATGAGTGCCAAAGCTACAAGGTAATTAGGAAACCCTTTCATCCTTCTCAGCTTCTGTATTCTGTGAATTCTTGGTTTTGTGAGGAGTACTGAGAGATGTTGTATGGGAACATGTCTATTTATAGCCGGGAGTGAATGACTTGGTAAGCATTCAAAGTGTACGGTTAATGGAATATTTAATTGAGTGGGTGAACCGGCCGTTATTTTAAGCACTTACAATTTGCAGATAATAGAAATGCAGCCAAATTCGACTACTTCAATTAATGGAGTATTGCAGTTCGAATGTTGGCATGTTGCTTTCTCCCATCCACAACAACCTTAATTAAAGTGATAGAATATTTGGAACGGACATGGCTGAAGTAGATATCAAATGATTTCTTAGGTAACAAGTATGTACCATTCTAAGGCATTTTGGCATATTGTTGTCTACTCCTATTTTGGCATGAAGAAGAAGCCATAGACCACACCCCACTCTCTAACTTCCACCGTAATGCCAGCTGACGGATCATCTACTTCCCTATTTTGTGTTTTGTTTGCACTCTCTTGACTCAAGAATAAGGAATCCCAACAAATCATGAAACATGTTTTGCTTGATGACGTGGATGAGATTGGCAATATTTATGTACTATACTTTATGGGCGTAGGTAAAGTCAAGCTAGTGCTACGTAATGTATTCTTATCCCATTATTCTTATCTCACAATTATCTCACTATGTTGATATGACATTGTCAATTCATTATTAAATTTTTTTTTTTTTTTTCTTTTAACAATTGATAATCTAAAAGTGAATTGATAGTGTCATGTCAATATAATGAGATAATGGTGTAGTATGTACGATTACTCTTTTAAAAAATTTACCTTTTATTTTAAGTTGATATATATAGTTGACCACACACAGTTAGTCCAACCGAAAATAGTAGCAAAGACAAAAACCAACATGGGTAATTCACTCAAGGTACTAGCAGAAAGCACTATGCATGAAGGTACCATTAAATGCATAGGACTGTTATTGTTTTATTTATTTATTTATTGACATATCCGCACAAGAGAGGTAAGGGGAATTCAAACTAGTGTTCTCTATTTTATTAAGCATGATCTCAACCAATTGAGCCACTTCTTGGGGACGGACTATTATTGTTAACGCAAATTGATTTGGTATGGCAAGCATTAGAGGTTAAGATCCCAATATGGAAGTTAGCTAGTATATTCTCATGATGAATCACTTCCCTTGGGGGGGGGGGGGGGGGGGGAGCTCCCGCAGGTCCTCCCTTAACAAGCTAAGTTTATATAGGTAAGACCATAACTGAGGAATTTACGGGTTTTATGGTCTTTTCCCTTATGTGTCCATCGGTAAGTGGGCCTTTAAGGGAATCGAAAAATCTTCAATTCAAATGAACTGGAGATAAACTGATTGCTTAATTTTTAAAGGCAATATCGTGTTTTTACTTTCTTTTCTTTTTTTTTTTCTTTTTTTGACAATTTGACTCTTAAAAATTAAGGAACCGACTCCTCTCCCGTTCAAATCCAATTTCGCCTTTAAGAGGTCCAAACATACTTTCAATAAACGGTATTACACCATTTGCCAAAACATAGGCTTTTCAATTGAGCCTACCAAATGTAAATTTCTTATGAAACAATATAAATATTTTTCACCCAAAAACATATTGTACTATGAGCAGTATATTCACTTTACTTAATCTACTATGAGCGGCAACTTGACTCTTGTGCCAGAAACATCTTCCAGCATACAACGTAGAAGACATTTAAGGTGTTGGTAGAAGAGAATATGAGTAGCCTTTCATGTTTATTAATGTTGTAAATTAAACACAGTAGACCCATTCAACAGTATGATTACCATTTTTCAAATTCAAGTCTTTCAATTCTTGTGGGGATAAGCCGGCCACCAAATCGATCTGTCCTAATTATATTCTGAATCACATGGATGCAGACAAAAATTACGTAAGAAATAACCCACAAACAATGGGGGGCCTTAAGAATTTTTTTTTTTTTTTTTTTTCTAACAAATTTTGGGGCTTCTTAAAAAATTTGGGAGTGATTATGGAACCAAATGTCTCAAACATGTGGGTTCAACATCTTCAACAATTCGAAACAAGTAAGCCCATAATTTGCTCTCAGCAAAATTTAAAATAGCTTTAAGGGTTTGTTTTGGTTTACGATTTAAAACAATGGATTTGAAAATGTGCAACTTGATAACTTAATTTTAAAAAACCTAGTTAAGTATTTGGCAAAATTGCAGTTTAGGCTTTAAAATATGAGTTTTCCTATCACAGTTTTTTTTAAATGCAATCCCAAATGATCAATTTTTTACGATTTTGTTTAAAATCACATTTTTTGTCTACAAAATCCCAATCCCAAACGCACCCTAATTGTAGTGAATCCTCATTCTCTCCATGTCTAAGGCACTCGAGTGACAATTTTATCGACTCTAATGTGTCACACTGTTGGAATTTATTAAGTCAATTAACAAATTTTGATTTTAACAATTAAATTTTTTAATGGTATACCTCAAAGTAGGGGTGGGTATCAGTTCGGTTCAGAAAGTCATTGTTGGTCGGTTAACCGAATTGTTGGTTAATTCACTGAAAGCATTTTGATCAGAAAGTATTTCAAAAATTTCAGTTAATTTTAGTAATTAGTTAATTTTGATCGGTTAATCGGTTAACCATGGGCCTTTTTAATTAGGCCAATGATATTTTAAATGGGTCAAAAATTGGTTGTTTTGGAGGCCCAAAATTATTTTTTTGGCTAACAAGCCTAAAGTAACTTATTGAACTTGTTTTTTTGGGTTAAAATCAATCTTGGGGGCCCAAATAACATGTACAGGCCTGGAGCTTTAACGATAATAAAGATCTTTAATGAGTGTAACACTTTCCTAACATACATTTTCTGTGAACAGTTCTTTCTGCTCTCATGGTTTTAAATATTCACAAATTGGTTACAAGGTTTAACAAAGGCCCACTATGGATTTTTTATACCGATGTCGGTTCGATGCGGTTCGGCTAATCGATAAAAATAATTTTATACCAATTAACCGAACTGAACCGACGCCGATATAAAAAATTCATACTGATTTTCAAACCACAAAAGTCGATTGACATTAATTTCAGTTTGGTCGTCGTTGGTAGGCGGCTAATTTGCCCATCCCTACTTCAAAGACCTCTAAACTCATTTTGATACCACATGAAATTAATTGTAAATGAAGTAAACTACACAGACTAATTTTTTAATTTTTTATTATTATTCAATGCGAGAGAGGGAGAGTTTCTTCTTCTTCAATGCATTGAGAAACATGCTTAGGAATTAAGACGATGCGACTCGGGCCGGATGCAAGACCTTTTCATAACAGGCTCAGTGAGAAAGACCACATATTGGATCTTAAATCATAGCCGAAGCAACCACTTTCGGCCCGGCTCAACCCATATATAATACAAAATTCAAGAATCGATCGCTCAAGGCGACCTGACCCAACCCAACCCTCACTTTCACTTCTTGTTACATGCACCTAGCACGCAAAAACAATGTGACACAAATTTTGGGCGTGACTTGTTTTTTAAAATCCGTATGTAACCTAAGAATACTCGAGAGTTTATATACACAACGAAATTTGTACTTAAACCATGTGGAACACTTAGAATCGTAATTCAACTCGTTAAAAAAACATAAAAAGAACACCAAAATAAAACCAATAATTAATACAAAGTAATTTTAGGAACTATATTTTTGTCTCATAAGCATCTTACAATGTTACTTGGCAGTCCCAACTAGAGGTGTAGTGCCCCAGAATTTTCAAAGTTATTTAAATAAATTATTTCGATAATGATATTATTTTAATATCCATTGTAGCGAAAGATTTTAATTCTTGAAAAATTTATGGTGCTACAGAGAGTGGTAATTAAAGAATGGTAATTGGTGAAATAATATGATAGTAAATGGTAGGAAGAATTGTATAGGTAGATAGAATAGTAAAGGTAGAATAGTCAATGGAAGGTATAAGGAGGGTAGAATTTTGAATAAGAAGATAGAATAGTCAATGGTAGGTATAAGGAAGGTGGAATTTTGAATAAGAAGGTAGAATAGTCAATGGTAGGTATAAGGAGGGTAGAATTTTAAATAAGAATGTAGAATAGTCAAATGTATGTATACTAAGTGGGTAGGTAGAATAGTAAAATGAGGGTGTAATTGTAAATTGAAGGTAGAATAGTATTTGATTTTCTCCTATAAATGGAGCTCTTCTCATTAACAATTTCACTACTCCTATCCCATCTCTTGCACATATTCTTCCTTCTTCCGCTTTTTACTCGGTCTTTCTTCTTTCTAAGAGTGTTTACTCAGAATAGAGAGAGAAAGGGCGAGACAAAGCTCTACAAGAAAGAAAGAACATAAGAGATAGCGGACTTTAGAAATTAGTTTCAAAAGATATACTAGTGGTGTTAGTCAGATTGAAGCAAACTAGATTCCTTCAGACCACTTTTAGCTTCAGTCTAGATAAGTAAATTCACTACCTCTTTTAAAATTTCTTCATGTCATGCTATTTATTTATTCTCGTATCAAACTGTAAATGATTATTTTATTTACCTGTCATAAAGATATGTTGCATGCATGAAGCATTTCTAAAAGAATTATCTAGAAAGTTTCTATTTCTTTAAACGCTTTCTAAGTACAAGAAGTTTATATTTGAAAAGGTTTCCATTTTGAGAAAAGAAAGTTGAGAAATGATGATGATTATAAGAAAGAAAAATGACGATAAACCCTCCTACATGTTACCCTAAGATGCATCAAAAGAAGTACAAAGAAAAGTACAAGAGATGAGATAAATGTTTATGAAATGAGGGCACATGTATGGAGGAGAGTATTTTTGGCCCCAAGATAAGTAAGAATGAGAAGAGTTCGGTACCGATACTCGGATGGAGGCGAAACCACTGAAGGAGGCTATGCCAGAAGGTGGTATTCCATCAATCAGACCGTTGAGTGCACCAAGAAAGAGTTAATTGACGGTTGGGCATGGCTGTGGCCACAGTTCAGTGCCATGGTCACAGGACCCGCAACCCTCGTGCACAGGGGTAACAGTGTACATGGGCCCTATTATAAGAAAATGATACTATAATTTCAACGATGATATGCTATGATGATTTACAATGATGATTTATAATGATGCATTATGATGATAATTTATAAAGATGATTTACAACGATGATCTATTACTAGATGTAATAGTATGTATATGTTACGGGAGATGCAACCGTACATACATATATTATTATGGCTAGAAGTATATTTATTTGCGAAAATAATTTTTTTTTAAACTGAAAACAATGAGTAAAACTATTTATGGTTGTGGATTTTACTTGCTGGGCCCCCTTTGGGCTTATTCAGTTTTATTTCTTGTTTTCAGGTAGAAAGGACGCTAGAATGGGAGGCCGGAATGGGGGCGGGAATAATTATTAATTTTCAAAGTCTTTTCATATAAGTTATTGTAATAATATGATATTCCGCAACTAAAGTTTAATGTTTTCTAATTTCGCTTGTAATAAAATCTCTTAAAAAATGTTTTATACATTTATCGTATCCTTTAAAATCAAGTACTCTGATAGACCTTATAGATCTTTGCAAAATTTTTGTTGTAAAAGAAGAAAAGTGGCAACCTCAATCTTAACGGGCTGGGGATGTTACAAGAGGTATCAATCCGGTCCAGTTTTTCGGTTTTTGGCCAAAACCATGACCGGAACCAGGGTACCCCGGTTCTTAGATTTGGGAAATCGGAACTGAGAACCGGGTCCCGATTACCAGCTGGTTCCAATTTTTACCTGGTTCGATAACATGTTTTTTTTTTAAATTGTTTTTTTTTTTTTTTTTTTTTGAAACCTCATGAAAAAATCATAAGGTTTCATTTCAGAACCATTTAATCACCTTAATATCAAATTGACAAATACCCAAAGCTTAAAGAAAAGAGAAATTTACCTTTGAAAAACTGTTAATCCATTCGGCCAAACTCACTGATACAAAACTCACCAAGAAAATCATCAAGCAAAAAAAGCAAATCTTCAAAAAATAAAGCACACAAAAGCAATCTAACGAAAAAAAAATCCATACCATATACAAAAAGTGGAAAGGAAGAAGAGAAACGGAGGAAAGATGAGAAGAGGAGGGAGAAGAGAAGAAAATGGAAAAGGAAAGAATGAGGAGAGAGTACCAGAGAGAGAGAGGCGGCCCTCGGAGGATGAAGAGGAAGAAAAAAAAAATTAGAAGGAAAATAGAAATGATGAGAGAAGACACAAATAACCCTCTTAATTTAACTATGACAAAAAAAGAATAAGATCTAACTGTAAATCTAACACCATCATACAAAAAGTAAGTGACGTGAAATACCCAAAAACCCGGTCAAACTAATTCAAATTCATTATTTCCTTACTAATTATACTGAGTGAACTTAATACCAAAGGGCAAAATAATAATTTGGCACCATCAAAGAAAAATCACTATTATAGAGGCATTGGCTCTTTTATATATATATATATATATATATATATATATATATATATATATATATATATAATATTAAAAAAATTATTATTATATATAAATGCACTCGGTTCCGGTTTCCTGGTTTTTACCAGGTGCCCAAAACTGGGACCGGAACTGGGGTCCCCAGTTTTTGATTTTTTTGCAACCGGAACCAGAATCAGCTCCCCGGTTTCCTAGTTTTCGGTTTCCCGGTTCCGGTTCTAGTTCCCCGATAAGTTTTGACACCCCTAGTCCCAACCAACCAGATCATTCCTAGTCCTAAAAAAAATTAAAGATTAGTAAAAATTATCACGTCAACATTGAGGTAATTAGAGGATAAAAATGTGATGTATACAATTTCTCAAACAAAATAGTTGCCCCGGGAAATATTTCCTTATCAATTTTCATTTCTTGCTCCATTTCCTGCAATAAAAATAAATAAATTTAATTAATTAATTAAAAATAAAAAATAAAAATAAAAATATTTTTTTTCCTCGACTGTTTTTCTTTCCTACGTACCTTTCCTTACCCAACCCCCGGCTGTCTTTTTCAAACAAAATGGTGACATAAAGAAGCTAAGGCCGGATTCAGGACTCCATTTCATTCTTTGTTTATTATGTTTCATATTATATTTTTATATACAACGTTTTCAAAGAGGTCCTTTTAATTTTCAGGTATATATATATATATTCAGGTCAATGCTTAAAAGGTCTAACTTAGCTCCTTTTGCAAAGCAGAAGACGAATTAACGTTACGAGGACGGAAGGGCCAAGCACTTTTTGTAACTCTTGTATATGAAAATGAAATATTAGACATTCATGATAGAATATATATATATATATATATATAGGATTTTTATTTTAGATTTTTTCTATTACGTTATTTACCATTTATGTCTGATTGTAATTAAATCTTAAGATTTGATTATCTTATTTACATTCACACCACTTAAATTAATCACATTTTTCTTTACATCTGCCAATTCTCAATGGAAAATATATTAATCTTGGCCAACTTTGTGGTGCATATATTAATCTTGGCTGCTTCCCTAAGTTAAAAAAATAAAATAAAATAAAATAAAAAAGGGCACGCTTGTGTGTGTTTTTACACCAGTGCAAATTCCCGTCCGGTGCAAAGTATCACTTTCATACAGATCAGATAAGACTCCAGTAGTTTCGTTGGCCAAATTTGTTCCAAAAAAAAATTCAAACCTTATATTTGATTGAAATACCACTAAAATCAAGACCCTTTGTTAGTTAAGCCACGATCATGTTTGTTTGAACTATATATGAAGGGACAGAGGTGTTGTTTGTTAAACAACACAGCACAACGCCCGACCTTTCCAAATACTATTTATTTTATTTCTAAAAAAAATTAATATCAAAACATTATATTATACTATTCACTTTTTATTTCACATCATTTACTTTTTACTATTACTTAAATAAAAAAAATCATTACGAAACAAAATTTTTTTACTTTTTAATGTTACTTTTTATTTTTTTATACTAATTATTACATTCATTTTTTTTCCTCACCAAATGGTTGTTGTTTAACTAACGGTACCAAAGTAATGATTGCTAGATTTGCAAAGCAGTGGGGATAGATGCGAAAGCAAAAGAAAATTCCTGATGTGCACCACCCCGTTGACTTGATGCAAAGCATAATTTCTAATTCATCATTAACAAACACATTTATATTTCAACCCAAAAAATCTATTCTTCTTTTTAAGAAAAAAACAATATACAACAAACAATTAACATCTGGGTTCCCCTCTCAAACTACCTAATTCCATAGAGGGATTATTTTAATTAGCACTGATCATCATCTTCCATTGATGAAAATATTCAAACCTACCTCCCCATCTAAAACAAAACCATTCATCTTTTTTCTTTTTGTTTTTTTGTTTTTATTTTTTATTTTTTGGTTTGCAGCTTGCTAAAAGAACAACTATGTTTTTTTTTCCCAAGAAAAGGGTGATGAATATCATACATACAACTTAAGCAAACTAAGAAGTTTCGAAATATTAAACCATTGCATTGCATGATTTACAGCAAATTAATGCAAAAAAGAATCCACGTACGAGGGGATACAGTTTGTATGAGAAGTACTATTTACATTAGAAAACAACGAAGACCTACAGAGAGGGCAGGTGAAGTGATTTCGCTCTAGCCACCGTTCGATGCACTGCAGATGGAAAACATGGCAACATCTGGACAGTTGGCTCACAACATCCTCCCTCTCAAACTCCACTAAGCAAATAGAGCACATCTCTTCCACATTGCACCTCTGCATGTCTTCAAACCTTGCCGCGGGAAGATATGCAGGCTCACAGAAGCTCTCCACAGGCCGCGAAGTGGAGAATAGAAACCCCATCATCACCATCAAAGCTCTCTTGAGTTGCAGGAATGGGATCCAAATGCATGTGTAGAACACAATGGAGGCCATGCACAAACGAGACTGAGAAACCAGAAGGCAAATCATTTTTTTTTTCTTTTTCCTTTTGTTTGTTTTGTGCTCTCTACTCTGATGAAAACGTTCCTTTATATAGCAACAAAAGCTCTGTATTTCTTATTGTTTATGAATAAATTATTTGTACCACAAATTCTCCATAGCCAAGCTCTGACTTTTGGACTTTTTCTAATCCATTTGTTAGTGTTTGAATTTGTGTGTGTGTGTCTTACATAATATTTAAGTCGGTGTTGAAGTTTGATATCCGCGAGGCAGCAGGGCCGGCGCCGACCCCACATCCTCAGAGTCTTCTTGTGTTTATTAAAAAATAACAGAACAGTACCTGCACAGAGATGAGGTAACGTAATAAAGCATGTTGGTTTAGCCAGGAAAATTGACAATTAATTATTTAAAAATCATAACATGTGCGTAGCGTTTGGATCCATGCTGTTTAAGGAACTTTCTTACCTCCTATGTATATATGTGGCTTTTAAGTTAAGAGTAGTGATTTAGTGAACACTGGCGTGCATAAACAGTGTGCACGTCAGTGTTATAATATTATTTTATTATTAAAATAATATTTAAACAGTAAAAAAAAATTTAAAAAAAAAATAATATTATAACACCAGCGTTTATGCACGCCGGTGTCCACTAAATCATTACTCTTAAGTTAAAGTATTCTTTAAATAATTAAATTTATTATTTTTTTTTTTTTATTATAAGTTTAAACTTTTAGAGTAATTGGTAATTTAATAGCTTTGGATTCATACGGTTAAGAACTGTCGATGGAGTACTTTTGGCTGGCCCATCGAGGCCCCTGGCGCATCACTATATGGATGGGTTGTAACCGAGTCACCTTGAGAGACCTCCAAAGAGGCTTCGTTGCAACCCCAAACTAGGCGAGGTTGCAGTTGAGCGCTCTTGGGAGACTTTGATGTAGGACATGCATATATGTCCGTGGCCCACCAAAGACTAAAGGAGTTTTTAATTTTTATTTTTTTATTTGATTTTCTAATTCCTTCCCCTATTTGGATTATGTTTATTTTCTCTATTAAAATTATGTTTACTTTCTTTATTAGGATTAGATTTACTTTCTCTTTTAGAAGTAGGTTTACTTTATTACAATGATTTCTCATCTATAAATATGTTAACTTATTATGTAAAACTCACTCATTGAATTATTATCAAGTCAAAAAAGTTTGTCTCAAATACTGTGCAGAATTTTATCTTTTTTTTAGCTTGCGGGCTTGTTTTATCTTTTGGGTAGAAAACAAAGACGTTTCTCCTTACAGAATCAAAGGCATTACTCTTTGATTAGTTACCTTAATCTTCCGCTACGTCAGACTTCCAAGCTCCTCTAGATGTCTTTATGCAATTTGTGATAAATTTTTAATCAAGTAGTTAATAGTGTTCATTCTTTACACCGATCATCGAGCACTGAAGTACATTAATAGCCGGTGAAATATGAAGCAGTTTACTTTTTCTTTGAAGCACTCATAAGCATATCCACCCATTCAATGTGAGTTAATCCACGTACCCATCCAATAGAGGACTAACTTCTTTTTAGTGAATGAATTTCAATTTTTAGCAATAGATCATTAACTTTTGTTATGCTTCAAAAACTTCTCGTCGTTTAAGTTTCTCTATGAAGTTGGATGCTATTTCCATTTATGTTTTATATTAATTTGGTAATGTTTCTATAAGATTATCTCACCTTTGATGACCAAGCCAAGCTCAAAATATCCAATAATTAGCTCATTTGACTTCTAATTAAATTATTAGCATCATTATAAATAAAATGATAGTATAGTCAACGAGAACAGAGTCTGGGTTTTATATTTTAAAAAATGATAATATCGCCATCAATTAATGCGGGAATAAATAATAATAAAAATTGACATTTTTATTTAATTGATACCGAATCAAACTATGAATATTGGGTTTTTTCACAAGTAAAAAAATCAAACCAATATGATCAGTAGCAGGTTACTCAAACTTATTCATTATTATATTCTAAGTCAATTAAGCTGAAGGTTGTGTTATATAATTTTTATTAAATCTTCGGTGCTGTCATTACGAATTCAAATTATATATTGAACAAATTCCAAACCATGGTAAAAAATAAAAATATTAATAAAGTGAAAAAAAAAAAAAAAATCATTCAAATATATATTTGTCCTCATCACGTGCATTGACTGCTATGATAATCCTAAATTGACGCCGGAAATGGTTGATTTTTTCGTAGTGCCTACTGTCACCCTTCTTAAGAATAATTAAGGAGAAACTTCATTTTAAACCTCGAAACTATAACATGTTTTGAGAAGACTTCTATAAATTTTAAAAATTCTCAATTTCATTCCATCAACTGTCAATTTGATGCAATTTTTACCCTCCTTTGACAATTTTTAAATCTTAATTAACATTTAAAAATTGGCCATAATACCCTTGAATTTTTTATAAAATTTTAAATTTACCCTTAATTTCAAATTAAAAATTAAAATATATATATATATATATATATATATATATATATATATATTATCAAAAAAAAATCACAAGGTGACCCACAGTTGGGACACCTTGTGACCCTTTTTTTCAATTTTTTTTTTTTTTAGAAAAAAAAAAAAAAAAAAAAAAAAGAAGAAAATCAAATGGTAATTTTGTCCTTTTAGGGGTTTCCGTTAGAGGCAAAAATTGACGAAGGGGGTAAATTGCATCAAATTGAAAGTTCGAGGGGGTGAAATTGAGAGTTTTTGAAATTTATGAGGGTCTTTTCAAAACGCGCAATAGTTTAGGAATTCTTTGTGAAGTTTTCCCTAAAAATAATGTTATGTACCACATTTTTATTATGATGAATAGTTTTTTCTTAAAATTACTCTACTTTTTCAGCTGGTCAATGTGCACAAGCTATAGGAATTATATATTTCAACAAACAAAGTCATGCTGGAGGTAATTAAGCGAAGGAGAAACGCGGCGTCACATGCATTGGTGGTGGGTAGTTTACTTTTTTGCAAACTGTCATGCGTTGATTAATGGGAAATATTATAAGCAAAACAGGAATTGGAGATCGAGTTGCTGTGTTGCCTAGGTTTGACTAGCTAGCTTCATCCAAATTAAGATAAAAATAATGCCGACCAAATCGAGTTGTGCTTCGTAGGGGGAGATGTATCGTCTTCCTCACTCTGCTCCCTTCAATTAAACAATAACCGACCACAACCACCCAAGAACCGACGGATCAAAGCGTGCAGCAACGCCCAAACCAAATTAATCACACAACCTACGGTAACTTTCCTTTTTCTTTTTTCTTTTTTTTAAAAAAATTTAATCTTTAAAAGGGTCATGTCATGGTCTTTGAACATGTAAAAAATATATATTTTTAGAAAGTCTATATGTTCTTCTCATGTTCTTCTCCCATACAATTTTAAAAAACAATTAGTTGTTGAATATGTAAGACCCACACCTTTCACCATGTGAATCTTACGGATTTAATAACTGATTTTTAAAATAGTTATATGAGAGAATGACATGAGAAAGACAAATAGTTGTTCTCAATTTTTAACTAATGCTACATACTTACCTCTCCAGTCTCACTTCTGTACCACTAGTTTGATGTGACAATACCTATCAAACCTTGAATCAACCTTTATTAGAAAAATAAAAAAATAAAATCTAAGAGTTAATAGGACTGCCACATCGTCCCAATAATATTTGATTTTGATTTTTGGATCGGAGAGTATCCAGTTCATGGGTAGGATTTCTAAGAAGTTATCTTAGGGCTACAAATAGGACACGTGTCCTACTAATTAAAAATAATAATAAAATATTATTTAGAATTGTTTTTTTAAAGCAAAAAAAAAACAAAATAAAAAAAAATAATAATAGGGGTGGCTTACCACCTCATCTTGGCAATAGGGGTGGCCGACCACCGCTTTTTTGCCCTAGGAGTGGCTTCAGCCGGCTGAAGCCACCCCCTATGGCCAAGATGCCAGCCACCCCATTATTTTTTGGGCAAAAATTTTTTCCAAATCAGTTTGGAGGAAATATCTTTCATCCCATTTAAAATAGTGTCAATTGTCTATAAACATTTAAAATGTACATTAAATTTAGTCTAAGTTAATAAACTGCTATTAATGACGTTAAGAATTTAATGTGCATTTTAATTGTTTATAGACACTTGGCACTATTATAAATGGGTTAGAGGATATTTCCTCGAGATTGGTTTGAATGAAATTTTTATCATTTTATTTTGTTATATATATATTTTAATTATAAATAATATTTTATTATTATTTTTTAATTAGTAGGACACGTGTCCCATTTGTGGCCCTCAGATTTTTGAGCCCTAAGATTTCTGAGAAGAAATTCTAGCCATGAACTAGATAATCTCCAGTCCAATTTTGGACTGGAGATGATCCGGATCCAATAATATGAGAGTGAAATAAAAAATGAGTATTTAAAATTATTTCTTTTCATTAATGCTACTAAAAAAAATATGTGCTTCTCATATGGTATATGATAATAAACATATGACACTTTTAAAAAGTGGGTTTGAGAAGTGTTCTTACTACCCAACTTGTAAGAAATTTGTATCCAATTTTTATAAAAAAAAAAATAGTGTAGAGTTGACCATCTATATGTACTCCATTCGTGACCAACTCTGTTGGAACCGAAGCATCCAAAATGAAGAAAATTAAAAGAACAAGAAAAAAATGAGCAAGATATATATACTATAGGACTAATTACCTAATATACTACTTGAAGAAAGTTTTATCCGACTCATGATTTCGAAACTTAAGTACACACAGCATTTACATCCAGCTATGTAAATTTTTTTCATCCAATTAAAATATATATTTTTTACTACTTTAATTATTCACATTCTTTATTTTATCTTCGTCATGTGCATATCTTATCAAGAGTCATTTCTTTTTATTTCTTTTAACAATTGGTGAGTTATTGTAATTATTCAAAACATTGTAACAACTCACCAATTTTTGGCTAAAGTAGTTAACCGAATGCAGCTATATTTTCATCCAAATTTACATTCCGACTAACCAAAATAACATTTGACCACCCCAATGTGAATACTATGAATCATAACTTGAAAGAGAATAGAGACATAACTTTTCGCAAACAATATTGCCACTCAATCAGTGAGAGATTACGCCTCATGAAGCAGAAGTTACTAGATCGAATCTCCATCCCCTTTTCCTTCCCCTTATGCGGACATGTCAACAAAAGAAGAAAGAAAAAAACTAAACCAACTAAAGGTTTTTTTTTTTATAACAAGAAACCCTTCTAAGGCAGAGCCACTTCGTGTACCCAAGTCTGTTAGGTAAACCTTGAACCCGTGTAAAGCGCCCCCTCCATACGAATCAGATAATATTCCAACTTTACAGGCGGGCTAACCCCATGGAATTGTTTGCACCCAAGTAGATTCAACCGCAAGACCTCATGAACTACCACAAAGACTAAAGCTCTTACCACTTGAGCCAACCCCTTGGGGTTAAACCAACTAAAGTTACCGTCGACTCTTGTAATCAAGTGGTACATCTCTATGTGAACCCGTAAACACACAAGTAGACTCATGTATAAAAGGTTCAAAATGTTACAAGATAAAGAAGAATAGGAATACTACAAAAAGCAATTGTTCACTCATTCATATCTCGAAAAGAATAATTAAGCTCTACTATTGACATCTCAATGACATTGAAAGTGCGATTGTTTCCCTCTCTCCAGATAATCCATCCACATAAGGCAAAGAAGAAGTACATTCCAAATGAAATTATTTTTATATTGGCAAAACATTCCTCGACGACAAAAGGTAGACCTCAACAACTCTTTCTGGCATCACCCATTGAACCCTAGATGTGTAGAAGAAAAAAGACCACTACTCTCTTGAAACAGGGCAATGGATCAATAGATCATCAGCCATCTCTCCCTATCCTTACACACACACCAACAATCCAAGATAAATAATACTCATTTTGATAGATTATCCACTGTTAAATTTTCCCCAATGCAGTGGACAAACAAAAAAAAATGCAACTTTCCTACAGAATTTGCTTTCCCAAATTCTCTTTATTTAACTTGGTTAAATTACTAGCTGAGCACACTCATCAGGTCAACTTTTTTATTTATTGTCTTATGTCACAATTCGATCAAAGTGTATTACAGGATCATTTCTATAGAATCATGATATATGAAAACCAATTTCCTTACTACCTCAAGAACTATCCAGCAACTTCATAACAGGGTCTGCAACTGAAAATACTAGCAATAATTTTCCATGGCTTGCATTGACACGCAGCTACAACTCAAAAGTTCAATATGTCAATAATAAAAAACCAGTTGGGTTCCGTTCAAGGCTTAAACCTTAGCCCTAACTAGCTCCAAAAAAGACCTTATCTCATAAAACTTCACAAGGAAAATTTGTTGCAAAAAATTATGAACCTTAAAGAGCCACCACATAGAACAAGTTATTCTGGACTTAATGCAGGTCCTCCAATGTACCCTGATTTCATGCATTCAGGATAAAGACGTACAAGGGTGTATAAATTGAAGGATCCGGCTTCTATGCGGTAGTGAAAAGTACCGCATAGATGCTGTAATTCCAAACAGCGTCGTTTTGTGTATAGCAAAAGTAGATCTCTTTGCAAACGGCATAGTTTTAACTTAAAAAATTGGACTCTTCTGCAATAAGATTCACGCCGTCAACAGCAAACGGCAAACCTTGTTTAGGAGCCTTTCAGAGCCAACTGTGGTTGGCTTCCAAGCAATCACTAGTCCAGCTTCGCCACCTCTGGTGCTCTATCTCATACTCACCTCGCTCGGCTGAGGGCACTCTGATGTTTGGTGTCGAGATTAATATGAATCCTCCTTTGGGATCTTCACATCATACCAAAAGGGTTATATCGAAGTTTCTTTCTATGAAGATTAGGAACGGATCGCTTTCTCCTGCATAAGGTTCATATACAAGACAAAAATCGTTTCCAAGGAGAAGAGCTCCTTCAAACGTAGGCTCAGAATCCATTAATTGAGTAAGGTTTTTGAGGAAGTTCTACGGTTTGGACTCTTATTCAATTTCATTCTCTCTCTCTCTCTCTCTCTCTCTCTCTATATATATATATATATATATATATCCTCCTCAAAAACCATCACTCTTCTCTTTCGATCAGTTATGTCCTTCGTCCTTCATTCTTTATCAAAACAACCAATTTACCTCATTCGTGCCCTGTTCCTTTGTCCCATTCTTTATGCTCATGTGGGTTTGTTTTTCATGTAGATTCAATCTTCTGGGTATTTCTCTTCAAAAAAAAAAAAAAATCTTCTGAGTATTGAAACGGCGTCAAGTCACTTAGTAACTTTTTTCTTACTAACTTGTGCTGTTAGTCTAAAACGGTGTAGTTTTAGACTAACAGCATCTATGCGGTAGTTTTCACTACCGCATAGAAGCCGGATCCTAAATTGAAGACAGGATAATCCCCACGGCATGGGAACCTAGGCATTCATGGAGAGGTAATGTCTTAGTCAGTGTACATCTATATCCATTCTACCAGATGTCTCAACCACTCTAAAGGTAATTTAATTAATTTAAAACTTCAAACATTCACCTATTTCATATTATAAAAAGGAAAATGGCATCCATAAACATAGATTGGCATGGAATATGTTGACTGTTATTCACCTGCTGTTAAATGCTTCACAGATCAACGATTATCAGTTCCATTGTATTGTCTAGATAATTGCCTGTAATTTCGTGTGCACATGTGAGAAGTAAGGAGAACCCACAGGCTATAAGGAACGCTAAAAGAGAGATTACATCAGTACCAAGTGCACCTGTACAGAGATATTGGAAAAATTATATCATGCTTCAGTACCACCACCATTATATTCCTTCTCCTCCTCCGTCCTCCGAAGCGTATCACTACTACTGGGACCAACGCCAGCTCTCTCCGCTGATGCCATTCTCATGTCGCCAATGCCATTCTCCGAAGCGTATCACTACTACTACCACCGCCAATGCCATTCACCCACAAATACCTCCACTGCTGCCCCCCTGCCCTTGCCACGCACCTATGAAAATATCCACTCGCAATGAATGCTAGCTTTGTCGTCACATAAACAAATTTAGCTTTATGTTTGTTCTATATGTTGAATAGCTACAACTTAGAAAGCAACATTCATGGATGACCATAGAAAGCTTCAAACTTAAACAAAATAGAGATAAGGGGATTGTGAAAATTAATGGCCAATAACTATCAGAGTCATCTTTTTAGGTATCTTCAGTCGATCATTCATAAGAATGGGAATATGGAAGAGCATGTTATGCATAGAATTAGCGCAGGCTAGATTAAGTGGAGAGGCAAAAGTATTAGGTAGGCTTCTGCTTTTACACTGTTCAGATTTTGCAGAGAAGGAAAGTTAAGTATGCAGAAATTGGGAGGCTTGTTTTAGTTGTTCTCTCTGCTGTTAATGAGGTTTTGGAAGAAAACCAAATAAAGTGTCCGTCTTGCAATAAAAAAACGATTCCTTGTGAAATTAAACCATAAAGAAATGAAAACACAATCCATTACCAAGAAAAATCCATCAAACACATAAAGCAAAAGAAATTATAGCCATAAGTAACACAGAGAACTTCCATTGATGGCACTTCACATAATGGTCCTAAAAAAAAGGCAAGGAAACACATTCAGGACAGGAGAGGAGAGAAAGAAAAACTTACAGAATCTAGAAGAAAACTCAAAAACGAAATGGCTTCTCTTGGGTTTCGTTCCCGAAGATTGCTTCCCAAACATGTGGGTGCGCTGGTTTTTTCTCCATATACTCTTTAATAGCTTTGTTGTTGACGAAAAATCCTTTCTGGGTTAACGTTGCAATTACAGAACGAGCTTCTTCAACACCCTTATTCGAACACAATCTAGTAACCAAGCCCAGAAAAGTTTGGACATTCGGAGAGTGACCAGCCTCCAACATCTCGACACAAAAGGCAACGGCGTCGTCCAAATGGTCGCACTGATAAAAGCCCTGTATCAACACGGAGTAAGAGACGGCATTGGGAGAAATCCCATTGCTTTGCATTTTCCTGAAAATCCTTTTGGCATCGTCGAACTTCTGGGCCTTGCAGAAGCCTTCCACGACGGCGGTGTAGATAACCACTTCAGGAATCGTACCCTTTTCGCGCATCAACCCGAAGAGCTTCATGGCCTCTTGAACAAGCCCGTCTTTGCAAAGCCCATCGAGCATGGCCACGGCATTGGGGATCAGACCCGTTTCCTTGAGCTTCCTGAAGATCTCCTCGGCTTCTTGCGGTGGCGGCGGAGATGGCGATGTCTCCGCCTTTACTTCTCCTTCTTTTTCTTCTTCTGGCTCTTGTTTCGCACCAACTCCAAGCTTCAATTTATCCAGAAACTCAAAGTCGGCTTTATTGTTAGCGGCAGAGAGTCGTCTGTTATTGTCGAATTTGGGATTTGCAGGGCCTCTCAAAGGCCGGTTAGGAATGGGCTCAGGAGGACGCTGTTGGTGGCTATTGCGGCGGCTATTCTTGTCACCATCATCGTCGAATCGTCCTCTGACGCCGACGGCATCTTCCAGGGAGCTGGAGCTCAAACGGCATATTCTCCACCAACATGGAAGTGGCCTAGAAACAAGCTTGGAAATCCGGCTCTGGACTTGCAGTGCTGCCATGCGCGAGTGAATTAAGGAATGGATTGGATGAGGCTAGGGTTTAGGGCTTTTGTTTCCCCCTTTTCTTCCGGCTTGCAATTTTTTTTTTTAACAAGTGCTTCCATAAAATTTTATGATTTAATGTCCCGCTTAATTAAATAAGTCGAACTAATATTTATTTATATAGTTTTATATTCATACGTCGATATTATTAGAACTCGACGTGACATAACTTTTCATACTAATTATGTATTTAATATAAATTTAACATAAAATTAATAAACTAAAGTTAAAAGATTTAACATGATCACATTAGAATTTATTTATCTAATCTTATATTAATATCTCGATATAAATAGAATTTGACACGCAAACACGAATTTGCATGTTGTGGTGTAAATTAGGTGGTTTGCATCCTCCAATAGAAAACAAACACCTCAATTTAAAATATCAAAAAATAATATAATTATTCACATCAAATAATTTATCTCTTAACAAAATATCTCATAGAAAAAATATTCATTAATAAAACCATTGAAGTCACCATCTAGTGTTGTTTTGGGGACTCTAGAGTTAAGGGCTCGAAAATAGATGATGAGCGTTAAGTTAAAATGAATGGAAAAGTTCATAAAATTAATTTGCATTAAAAATATGGTATTTTCATCTCTTTATTTTTGATGTTTTTATTTAATGTGTTAAATTTAGATCAAACGCTGTAAAATAGAGTTTTAAACCAGGTGCAGATAGAAATGACTCTATTGAAACCCAGGTAAAGGGGAGGGTAGATCGGTCATTTACCAGTTGAGAAGGAGGGCAATAACGGCCAAACAAAAACAGGAGGAGCAAATAAAGAACCAGATAAGGCTCTGTTTTTGTGCACTCTCCCCAGCTGCCTCTTCTGCCTCTTTCTCTGCCTCCGGTGGCGACCGAGTTATGATTAAGCGCAAGTGGAAAGCTTCTTTGCATTTTCGCTGTTGATTTTGCTGTGGCTGCTGCTTAGCGTTGTTGATCGAAAGGTAAGCGGCTCTCTCGCATCTTGGTAGGGGATATGGAAATCTGTAGCAATCAACGTGGTGGTAGTAGCATCACGTGGTTCTTCAGAGATAGAGGGTTTGATGATAAAAGTATCCATGAAATGTTCAAAAAGTGCAAGCGCCTTGAGGGTGTGGAAAGGGAGAGAGCATCCGAGAATTGGGATTACCTCAAAAGCATTGGCATTCAGGAGAGAAAGCTCCCTTCAATTGTTTCAAAGTGCCCCAAGATCCTTGCACTGGGTCTCCATGAGAAGCTTGTTCCCATGGTTGAGTGCCTCTCCACGCTTGGTACAAAACCCCAAGAAGTTGCTTCCGCCATTGCCAAATTTCCTCCCATACTCTCCCATAGTGTGGAAGAGAAGCTCTGTCCACTTCTGGCATTCTTTCAGGCACTTGGTGTCTCTGAAAAGCAACTTGGCAGAATGATATTGCTCAACCCGAGGCTCATCAGCTACAGCATTGAATTGAAGCTGACACAGATAGTGGACTTTCTTGCCGCTATTGGCCTGGCCAGAGATGGGATGATTGCCAAAGTTCTGGCAAAAAACCCATTTATTATGGGTTATAGCGTCGATAAAAGGCTACGCCCCACTTCAGATTTTTTGAAATCAGTAGGTCTTACAGAGCAGGATCTTCAAACAGTGGCAATGAACTTCCCTGAAGTTCTCTGCAGAGATGTGAACAAGGTGCTGAGACCCAATTTCGCTTATCTAAAAAGATGTGGGTTTGGAGATGGACAGATAGCATCTTTGATAACTGGTTTTCCCCCTGTTCTGATAAAGAGCATCCAAAATTCTTTAGAACCTCGGATCAGGTTTCTGGTGGAGGTAATGGGGAGACGGATTGATGAAGTCACTGATTATCCTGACTTCTTTCGGCATGGCTTGAAGAAAAGATTGGAGTTGCGGCACAAACTTTTGAAAAAGAAGAATATTGCTTGTAGCTTGAGTGAAATGCTGGACTGTAATCAAAAGAAGTTCTTAATGAAGTTTGGTTTCTTTGAAGGGCATGCCTAAGGTACTCTGGCCACATCCTTCTGTAATTTAAATATGCCTTCTTGAAAATTGAATGCAATTAACTAGTATGTGGGTCTAGGCGCATCCATGAAAAATGTTGACTTCAGCATTTGATCAAGCATTTAGTTACTTTCAAATATAGCTTAATCGAAAGTCCTAACAATTATGTGGTTTATCTGCTGATAACTTCAATGACACATTGCCCATTGTCTAGATTTTATGTTGTTTTCTGCTTTTAGTGAAACCAATCTTTTGCTCGTTCAAGAAACATGTTAAGATATGTGTACTTAGGGCGCCTTACGCATTTAATGATATGTGTCAATTACTTATAAAAATAAAAAAGAAAAAGAAAAAGAAAGAAAGGAAGAAACATGTTAACATATAGGTGCACTGGATCTGTGGGCAAAAAGCACATGATACCATGGTTACAACATCCCTTTTTGAGGTTGTATGAGTATGCAAGAACTGGTGTTGTTATTAGCTTATAACTGGTGGCCCAGAGTGGTTCCAGCTTTAAGCATAAATATGAATGAAATCTTGCAACTTTATAAGTGATGGTTGTTTTTGAAGAGAACCAACCAACTAATCGTGTAGTGTATGCTCCCAGACAGAACAAGATGAACATTTTTAGGACATCAACTGCGTAGAGATCTGCTGAAAAATGTCTTCATATTCTACATGTGCAAAAAATCATCTGCTTTTTTTCTATTTATAAATAATCGAGATATCATATAAAGCGTAAAGTGTACCCAGGTTCACAGAATGTATACATAAGAAAAACACCCAAGTAAAAGGAGAAAAAAGAACAAAGAAATCTTGGTAACTAATCATTAAAGGAGAAACAAAGACAGCTGTTCAAAGATATAAAGTATAGAAGAAAAAAGACTTAATGTCCCCCAAAGTCTTCTTACAGTCCTAAAAACTTGTCATTCCCTTCCCTTCAAAGGCACCACAAACATTCTTATAGTGTTTAAGTAAATGGAGGATCAGATTAGGTGTGGAGATCAAACTCCCCTGTAAAGATGAAGCTTGGATTGTTTCCCTGCTATTAGAGAAATTTGGTTCTCTAAGTTTCCTTGCTAGTGCATATAGATATTCATATATCCGCCAAATAAATTTGTTCCTTCCAACTTCATATTAAAAGTCAACTACAATCAAAACTGCATAAACCAAAAAAAAGAAGAAAAAAAAAGAACGGATTTCTTGCAGAGGACATCTTGACTTAAAAAAAATATGTATTACATCGGATATGAATACCCATTATCCTATATTGCAAGCATGAATCTCACAAGAAAATGCAGGGGTAATAAGGCTAAGGTTGAATTTGTAGAGAATTGAAGAGACATTAGTGCCATATTCAAAACTTACAAAGCGGAACAAATGCGTATCTTTCACAAACAACCTCCCATTATACTGCAAAAGAAAAATGCCTACTAATTCCTGGAGCTTAATTAAAGACGTGGACTCTGAGATGAGCTGAAGCCTTCTGCAATGGTTACAGAACAACCTTTGGAAGACAATGTTGTACTAGAAACTATACTCTCAGTGGTGCTGATGGAAGCATCCATCAAAGGCCATGTGAAGAAAGGTTTGAATGGGGGAACATGAGGGGCCGACATAGTTCCACCTATAATCTGGCATATAGCCTGCGCTTGAGGCTTCTCACTGGCAATGGGATGTGAACATGCCAGTCCCAAAAACAAAAGCCTCTCTGCTTCATCAACCACATACTCATTGTGGAGCCTCCCATCTACAGCTTCTTGAATGTTTCCTTCACGATGCAACATCCAAACCCAATCAACCAAGGAATACAAACGTTGATGGTGATCAATCCCGGTCCCAGGACTTCTGCCACACACTACCTCTAGTACGGCTGCACCAAAACCAAACACATTAGATTCCGGTGTAGCTTTCCCTGTGTGGAAGCACTCTGGAGCAACATAGCCCATGGTGCCGGCGACTCCAGGTAATCCTAATTCAGCATAAGAGTTCCTTCCATTGTCTAAGGCTCGAGCAAGGCCAAAGTCACTCAGGCGAGCTTGGTAGTCGGAGTCAAGCATGATGTTGCTGGCTTTGAGGTCACGGTGCAAGACCTTCTGGTCATACTCATTGTGCAAATAATTCAGTGCTGATGCTACATCTGCTAGTATCTTGTATCGACGTTCCCAATTCAAAGTGTTGGGGTTGGAAGCCTCATAAAGGTGTTTATCAAGACTACCATTTGGCATAAAGTCGTACAACAATAGTAGCTTCCCCTTGTCATAGCACCACCCTTCACAAAGACTACCTATTAGAGAGGTGATCAAGGATATTGAGAAGTATAACTTTATTGAAGCCAATGCATAGCAGAGAATATCAATTGATTAGCTGCATATATCTTTGAAAAAGGGAAGAAAAAAGTAACAAGAAGAAGACAGAAAGAAAATTGTAGAGAAGGTTACCAATTAAGCGAACAAGATTTTTATGGCGAAGGCAGTAAATGATGGTGAGCTCAGCCAAGAAATCATCTTTGCCTTTGATTTTGTCTCTGGAGAATTGCTTTACAGCTATTTCAGTAGCAGTATCATCATCCTTGATATTCAGAATTCCTTTGTAAACAATTCCAAACCCACCTTCACCTAGCCTCATACTCTCATGGAAGTTGTTGGTAGCCTTTTTTACATCCTTATATTTGAATTCCTTGGGCATCTCAGGCAACCAAGTCAAGCTCTTATCAAAAACGTTAGACTCCTCATCACTTCTTCTTCTTCTTCTTTGATTCTTCAGATATAGAACACCGCATAGGGCCAACAATATCACACCTGCAGGGACTCCTACCCCCAGACCTATCTTCAACCAAATCAAATCACTTTCGTTATTTAGAACATCTACCTCTAAGCTCCACTTCAAGACACAATGCAACTCAATCTGGGGATAATTACCTGTAGAAGCAGCAAACCCAAAAGTACGATTGTTGATTCACATAGTTTTTCAGGTTTATAGTCTCGCTGAGAAGAGGTTTTCAGGCTTTTGTTCCCCTTGTTTCGCCATGTAAGCCTCCATTAGCTTGGACCTGCCATTATACTGGACCCAGACAGAGTGATTCGTGCTTACTTCGGGGGACAATTCAATACCATGAACATCAAGAGAGAGTCTTGTTTGATCTAACGGAGTTGATGCTAAGCCCAATATGATTGCATCAGGATCGTAGTCTTGCTTTTCTGTATCAAATTCTATAGCCACGATCCGGTTAGTATGGTTACCATCGGTGGCAGCATTAGTGAGGCTGAGCCATTGCCCGAAACTTGCTGCAGGCATCGTCATAGCCGGGGCTGTGAGAAAGGCAAGACCTTCACCAGTCATCCAGTTCGGCTCTTTGTAAATGTTTATGTCGAAACTTGAGATGAAGGAGGCCTGGTCGTCATTAGACGACCACAGCTTGAAAGGCTTTGAATACATAACGCGGCTGGCCTTTTCAGTGAGTTTGTCGAGTTTGCTGATTGAGTCTGGGGTTATCTGAAGGGCTCCGTAAACAATGGATGACTCCCCTTCAAGCTGTAAGTAATTGTTATCCTTAGTCTGATCAAATACATCAAACGTGAAATTATTCGGCCCTGAAAAGGATGGTGCAGCTTGTATGTCAACCAGATGCAAAAGGCTGAAAAGGATAATTGCAACATTGATACTCATTTCGTTTGAGTTCAAAGCTGCAGATGGGGATCAATGAGCATGAGCAGAGCACTTAACTACCTTCGTCGCACTTAACTATATTAAATTATTTAAATATAATTTTGTAAAAATTTAATTTAATTTAAATTTAGCAACGTGTCAATATTGACACGTTGCTATTTCTTGACGTGTGAAATGTGCCACGTCACTAAATATTGACGTGGCACATTCAACACGTCAATAAAATAATTATTGACATGCCACTTTTGTCACGTAAAAAACTATCCATTTTTTTGTAGTGTTCTCTCATATATTACTACTCCTTGACGTGTCAAATGTGCCACGTCACTAAATATTGACGTGTCAAATGTGCCACGTCACTAAATATTGACGTGGCACATTCAACACGTCAATAAAATAATTATTGACGTGCCACTTTTGTCATGTCAAAAACTATCCATTTTTTTGTAGTGTTCTCTCATATATTACTACTCCGAGACTATAGATTCTTGTCTTTTCTGGTATATATTTATCTGCATATCCATCATTTCTTTGATCAATATTCACCAAAGAATGGTGTAGTTCGACAGTTTTGGCATCAGGAGTCGATAGTTCCACAAAGGCGGCGGTCATTTTGAAAAGTAGGGCCATGGAATGGTATCACCACTCAACGCGAAAGGCCGCTATACACGAGGAAAATGATCATGAGATGTTGAAAAACAAGTCGAGCAAAGAAAAGTTAGGAGAAAGGAAAAGTTGTTTCTTGGTTACTAATACAGTAATAAAAGTTATGGGAAACTTCAGTAAGCCCCCAAACTTCTAGCCGATTTGACGAGCACTTCTTGAATTACCAAAACTCTTACTTAGGTCCTCTGAACTTTGGTTTGCTCTCACTTTGGACCCTTCTGTTAGTTTTCAACGTTAAAGTCAAACAATTTGACTTTTTATGCACATTTTACCCTCAACCAAAACTACGTCGTTTTGGGCTCCAAAACTACACCGTTTTGGGCTCCAAAACTACATCACCACCCAACCCAAAACGACGTCATTTTAAACATAATATTAAAAAATAAATAAAAAAGAAGAAGACCAAATCGGGGGCCAAAATAGGGTGATTGGACCACCCCAGTCTGGGGGTGGTCAAACCACCCTCATGGCCAAGGGGGTGGTCCGGCCACCCCCAAAAGGCCAAAAAAAAAAAGGGGGGCAGGGGGGATCGGGTGCTTTTGGGGGTGGTCGGACCACTCCCTTGGCCAACCACCCCCAGATCGGTCAGGGGGTGGCTCTTGGCCAAAAATGTGGTGGTCCAGCCACCCCATTTTGGCCAAGGTCTTTTTCTTTTTCTTTTTTTATTATTTTTTATATATATATATTTTGCTTTTCTTTTAAAATAAATAAATAATTAATTAATGCCTAAAACAATGTTGTTTTGGGCTGGGTAGGTGTTCTAGTTTTAGAGCCCAAAACGACGCAATTTTGGGATGAGTGTAAAATGGGCATAAGAAATCAAACTGTTTGACTTTAACATTGAAAACGAACAAAAGGGTTCAAAGTGAGAGCAAACCAAAATTCAGAGGGTCTAAGTGAGAGTTTTTGTAATTCAGGAGGTACTTGTCAAATCGACTGCCGATTGGGAGTTTGGGGGGCCTTATTGAAGTTTTTCCTAAAAGTTACAAAAGTTGAATTCTCACGCTCCTGCTCCCCCTTACGTGTGGATTTAAATGCTCCTTAATATTTGAGGTCTAACATATGAAATATTTAATTGAAATGAGAAATAAATAACGAAAACATGATTCAAACTTAGAACATTTGTTATGATGTCATGTTAAATTATCACTTATCCAAAAAATTTAAGCTAATAGAAAAAAAAAAAGATTAAAAAAAAAAAAGAATTTACTCATTTAATTTATGTTCTAATTCCAAGCTCCTAGCCGGTGCGTACAAGTAAGCGGGATTTGGCTGTTATGATGAGACCATTCAATAAGACAAAAGATGATAATAATGGCCATGTGATTGCAGAATTGAAGGCATTCAAACTAACGTGTTTGAGTTTGGAGACATTGACTAGTCTTTCCCCAAAATTAAACGCTAGTCAATTCAAGGCCTTTTCCCTTCCTCAATTCTTAATCCATCCAAAGTCCTTTGCAAAGAAGATTCCCAGAATTCAAAGCATAAAATGGTATGTTCTACAGAAAATGCAGTTGGGAAGACATCAATTTTTTCTTTGAAAAGTGGTAGCCAGCCATCAAATTATGACCCTTATCTACGACACTTGGGGCCGGCAACTTTGTCTACTGATAATAAAATGGGTCATTTTTTTCTTTTCTTTTGTTTTTATTTTTTATTTTTTTATTATTATAAACAAACAGGAAGGGACGATGAAAGTGACTACTTTACCTAAACATGATAATAAGCATGTATCTACATATATTTTTACCGTATTTTTATACCCTAATTTCTTTACACACAGAATAGATGATAACTTGATATTTTTGTAAAAACACTCGAACGTGTTAAACAGATCGGTTAGTAGACGTCGTAAAATTAGGGTTTTTACAAAAAGTTCAAACGTTTTGTGAAACAATCAAATGGAGCAATGTTGCACAGAATGTTCGAACATTGCTTTAAATGATCGAACAGTGGCAATCTGCATGTAATGAAATGTGACTATGGAAAGAAAGTTAGGACCTTTGAAGTTTTAGTGACACCTGATTTTCTCGAGTTTTCGTGGCGGTCCTTTGTGTATTACAAGTCATTGCTGATGGAGAAAATCACGGTGGTGGAAAAATTAATTTCATGATTGCATGCTGAGTAATCTCTAATTGTATGAGTTCCATTTGATAGACCAAATTGCAAATGCTGGTGCATATGGATATGGCATACTGTATAGCTGCCAAAAAAAATTTGTTCCTTCGAGGTTCATATTAAGAGATTACATGGGATATGAGTACTCCCATTAACCTATATTGCAAGCATGAATCTCACTAGAAAATGCAGGGGTAATAAGACTAAGGTTGAATTTGTAGACAATTGAGAATGTTATTGCCATATTCAAAACTTACTAAGCAGAACAAATGGGTATCTTACAAAAACATTCCATTTTAATGCAACAGAAAAATGACTACCAACTCCAGGAGCTTAATTAAAGACAAGAACTCGGGGATGAGCTGAAGCCTTCTGCAGTAACGTTAACAGAACAACCATTGGAAGACAATATTGTGGTAGAAACTGTACCCTCAGCGGTGCGGAAGGAAGCATCCATCGAAGGCCATGTGAAGAATGGTTTGAATGGAGGCACATGAGGGGCCGACATAGTTCCACCTATAATCTGGCATATAGCCTGTGCCTGAGGCCTCTCACTGGCAATGGGATGTGAACATGCGAGTCCCAAAACTAAAAGCCTCTCTGCTTCATCAACCACATACTCATTGCGGAGCCTCTCATCTACAGCTTCTTGAATGTTTCCTTCACGATGCAACAGCCAAACCCAATCAACCAAGGAATAGAAGCGTTGATGGTGATCGATCCCGGTCCCGGGACTTCTGCCACACACTACCTCTAGTACAACTGCACCAAAACCAAACACATCAGATTCTGGTGTGGCTTTTCCTGTGTGGAAGCACTCCGGAGCAACATAGCCCATGGTGCCGGCAACTCCAGGTAATCCTAGTTCGGCATAAGAGTTCCGCCCATTGTCTAAGGCTCGAGCAAGGCCAAAGTCGCTCAGGCGAGCATTGTAGTCGGAGTCGAGCAAGATGTTGCTGGCTTTGAGGTCCCGGTGCACAACCTTCTGGTCATACTCATTGTGCAAATAACGCAATGCTGATGCTACATCTGCTAGTATCTTGTATCGACGTTCCCAATTCAAAGTGTTCTGGTTGGAAGCCTCATATAGGTGTGTGTCAAGACTACCATTTGGCATAAAGTCGTACAACAATAGTAGCTTTCCCTTTTCATAGCACCACCCTTCACAAAGACTATATATTAGAGAGTTGATCAAGGATACTGAGAAGTAGAATTTTAATCAAGTAGAATATCAATTGATCAGCTGCATTTATCTTTGAAAAGGAAATAACAAAAGGACTGCACAATCTAGAGAAATTTGTGCTGATATATATGTTTAAGTGTCGTCAGTTAGAACCTATTAATAATACTTGTGCTTTCCGGATTGCTAACAATTTGAGAAACGAATATGAAAGTGCTCCTTTAGGCCCTGTCCGAGCAAGTCCTGGGCAACCAACACCCCTGTTCGGACAAGTGGGTCTTATAGGACCTCTCTTCTAGATTGCTAGCTAGCAATGTGGACAGCAAATTGCTAGGAATCCAAATCCCCCATGACCAACATGGCATCAAAATTCAAAAATCAGATAACACATGCTGCTTTGCTATAAAGCTTGTGGTGATCTTTGAATACTTTGATGAAATAGGAATTTCAAGTTGTGATAGAATGTCCTTCCAAAAAAAAAAAAACTAATAACAAGATTATAGAAAGAAATAAAGAACATTGAAGAGAAAGTTACCAATTAAGCGAACAAGATGTTTATGGCGAAGGCGGTGTATGATGGTGATTTCAGCCAAGAAATCATCTTTGCTTTTGATTTTGTCTCTGGAGAATTGCTTTACAGCTATTTCAGTTGCAGTAGTATCATTTTCTATATTCAGAATTCCTTTGTAAACAATACCAAACCCACCTTCACCCAGCCTCATACTCTCATGGAAGTTGTTGGTAGCCTTCTTTACATCCTTATACTTGAATTCCTTGGGCATCCCAGGCAACCATCTCAAGCTTTTATCAAAAACGTCTGACTTCTCATCACTTCTTCTTCTTCTTCTTCTTCTTCTTCGCTTGTTCACATATAGAACACCGCATAGAACCAACAATATCACACCTGCGGGGACTCCTACCCCCAGACCTATCTTCAACCAAATCAAATCACTTTCCTTGTTTAGAGCATCTATCTCTAAGCTCCATTCTATGACACAATTCTTCTGAGTATGTGGATAATTACCTGTAGAAGCAGCAAACCCAAAGTAAGATTGTTGACTCACATAGTCTTTCAGGTTTATGGTCTCTCTGAGAAGAGGTTCTTCAGGCTTTCTTACTCCTTGTCTCTCCATGTAAACCT
This sequence comes from Corylus avellana, assembly GCF_965113065.1. NCBI lineage: Eukaryota > Viridiplantae > Streptophyta > Magnoliopsida > Fagales > Betulaceae > Corylus > Corylus avellana. The sequence continues at coordinate 21,283,472 of NC_142491.1, read as the reverse complement.
CCATTAGCTTGGTCGTGCCATTATAGTGGACCCATACTTGGTAATTGGTGCTTGTTTCTGGAGACAAAGTGATATTATGAACATCAAGAGAGACAGTCTTGTTTGATATAACAGAGTTGATGTTAAGGCCAATATGGTTGTCATCAGGATCGTAGTCTTGCTTTTCTGTATCAAATTCTATAGCCACGATCCGGTTACTCTGGTTTCCATTGGTGGCAGCATTGGTGAGGCCAAGATATCCCCCGAAACTTTCTGTAGGCATCGAGGCATCCGGGGCTATGACAAAGGCAAGACCTTCCGCAGGATTCCACCTCGGCACTTTCTCAAGGTTTATGACAAAACTTGATTTGAAGGAGGTAGGGTTGCTGTCTTCGGATGACCACAGCTTGAAGGGCTCTGAATACATAACTCGGCCGGACATGTTAATGAGCTTTTCGGGTTCCTTGATTTTGTTTGCAGTTACATGAAGGACTCCTTGCAAACTGGTTGAATCCCCATTAAAGGTTAAGAAATCGGCATCCGTCGAATCATCAAATGGATCAAACGCAAAATAATTTTTTCTAATGGATGGTGCAGCTTGAATGTCAACCAGATGCAGAAGGCTGAAAAGGATAATAATAGCAACGGTGATATTCATCTTGTTTTACTTCTTTTGAGGAGGAGAAGCAGAGGGTATATATATTTCAAAGCTGCAGATGGGGATCTATGAGCAGAGTAGTTTAGTATCTTGTCTTATATGTTTATCTGCATCCACCATTTCTTTGATCTTTCCTCATTAGAATAATGAAGAGGGCGTCTGGTTGTTTGACAATTTGGCATTAAGAGTCAATAAAAGCAACTTGCACGCCCAAAATAAAAAAGTACAAGGCAGAAATAGAAGGTCGTGGCACTAGGTCGCCATACACTAGCAGTCTAGCAAGATGATGACTAGAATGTTAAAACAATTTGTGGTTTGGGAAAGATTGAAAAGGAAGGTTCTAAAGAACGTTGAACGAAAAGAGTCCAGAATGTAAAAAAAAAAAAAATTTGAGAGTCAAGTTACCCAACACGCATCAATCAATGTATTATGTGGTTTGTAAACATCAAAACACTTGTGTAAATTCACCATTGATGAATGAAAATGATCATCTTATTACCTGTTTCTATACTCGTGTATTATAGTGGCTGGAATATCCACATCTTTAGTCACTTTGGGATGGCCTGGGTGATGCCTAGACGGGTATTTGATTTGCTAGCCTGTTAGTGGTCTTCTGGGCGGAGCCGCGGAGGAGTGCTGCGGTTTGGAAGATGGTGCCTACGTGCCTCTTTTGGTGTTTATGGCAGGAAATGAATAATAGGTGCTTTGAGGACTTGGAGAGGTCTTTTGAGGACATTTTATCCTCTTGTTTTCATACTTTGTATCTTTGAACTGTAGCACATATGTCCCCGTCGTCGATTAGTTATGATGATTTCTTTGCTCGCTTTTCTTTTTCTAGTTAGGCAATCATTTTGTATACTCTCTGTGTACTTTGGGGTGCCTTACGCTTTTAATAAGATTGATTATTACTTATCAAAAAATATATATATATATATATATATATATATATATATATATATATATATATATATCCAGCCAAAACTAGGAAAATATTACAAGTCAAATGATTTACTACGAATTAGCCGATGAACTAGTTGCTAATCACGTACAAGACATTAAACCATGATATCACATGTTAGCCATCAAGGAGAGAATCAGGATGGTGGACAAATGCTTTCATCATTGCATCCTGCATAATCTATAATTTTATGAGTTCCAATATTTGATAGACCAAATTGCATATGGATATGACATACTGTATAGCTGCCAAATAAATTTTGTTCCTTCCAACTTCATATTAAAGTCAACAACAATCAAAACTGCATTCAAAAAAAAAAAAAAAAGATTACATGGGATATGAGTACCCATTAGCCTATATTGCAAGCATGAATCTTACAAGAACATGCAGGTAATAAGGCTAAGGTTGAATTTGTAGAGAATTGAGGAGATATTATGAACAAATGGGTATCTTTCAAAAAACAAAAAGAAAAACCTCACATTATACTGCAAAAGAAAAGTGCCTACTAATTCCAGGAGCTTAATTGAAGACATGAACTCTGGGATGAGCTGAAGGCTTCTGCAATAAGGTTACTCGCTGCTCATGTTGGTTACAGAACAACCTTTGGAAGACAATGTTGAAGTAGAAAATGTACTCTCAGTGGTACTGCTGCTGGGAGCATCCATCAAAGGCCATGTGAAGAGGGGTTTGAAAGGGGGTACACGGGGGACCGACATAGTTCCACCTATGATCTGGCATATAGCCTGTGCTTGAGGCCTCTCGCTTGGAATGGGATGTGAACATGCGAGTCCCAAAAGTAAAAGCCTCTCTGCTCCATCAACCACATACTCATTGCCAAGCCTCTCATCTACGGCTTCTTGAATCTTGCCATCACGATGTAACATCCAGACCCAATCAACCAAGGAAAAGAAACGTTGATCGTGATCGATCCCGGTCGCTGGACTTCTCCCACACACTACCTCGAGTACCACTGCACCAAAACCGAACACGTCGGATTCCGGTGTAGCTTTCCCTGTGTGGAAGCACTCCGGAGCAACATAGCCCATGGTGCCGGCGACTCCAGGTAATCCTAGTTCGGCATAAGAGTTCCTTCCATTGTCTAAGGCTCGAGCAAGGCCAAAGTCGCTCAGGCGAGCATTGTAGTCAGAGTCGAGCAAGATGTTGCTGGCTTTGAGGTCACGGTGCACAACCTTCTGGTCATACTCATTGTGCAAATAATGCAGTGCTGATGCTACATCAGCTAATATCTTGTATCGACGTTCCCAATTCAAAGTGTTGTGGTTGGAAGCCTCATATAGGTGTTTGTCAAGACTACCATTTGGCATAAAGTCGTACAGCAATAGTAGCTTCCCCTTGTCATAGCACCACCCTTAACAAAGACTATATATTAGAGAGGTGATCAAGGATATTGAAAAGTAGAATTTTAATCAAGCCAATGCGTAGCAGAGTAACAATTGATCAGCTGCATATATCTTTGAAAAAGAAATAACAAAAGGAATGGACAATCTAATGACTATTTGATCCATTCATGTGAAAGTATAGAAATTCCAGAAATTTGGTTGCCCTAATTACTTGCACTTCAGGAAACAAATGTGAGAGAGCTCCTATAAGCTCTCATGTCCGAGCAGGTCTTGGGCAGCCCACAACCTGTTTGGGTAGGTAGTCTCCATGAGAGTTCTTTTACTTTTGGGATCCAAATCTCACTTGAACAGCATGGTATCATAATTCATAAATCAGATCACACATGCTGATTTGCTTTAAAGCTTGTGATGATCTTTGAATAATTTGATGGAATATGAATTGCAAGTTGTGATAGAATGTCCAAAGGAACAAAAAAATTAAAAAAAAAAAAAAAAGGTAACAAGAAGTGAAGGTTACCAATTAAGCGAACAAGATTTCTATGGCGAAGGCGATAAATAATGGTGAGCTCAGCCAAGAAATCATCTTTGCCTTTGATTTTGTCTCTGGAGAATTGCTTTACAGCTATTTCAGTAGCAGTATTATCATCCTTGATATTCAGAATTCCTTTGTAAACAATCCCAAACCCACCTTCTCCCAGCCTCATACTCTCATGGAAGTTGTTGGTAGCCTTCTTTATATCATTATACTTGAATTCCTTGGGCATCTCAGGCAACCAACTCAAGCTCTTATCAAAAAAGTTAGACTCCACATCCTCATCCTCACTTCTTCTTATTCGTTTCTTCACATATAGAACACCACATAGAACCAACAATATCACACCTGCAGGGACTCCCACCCCCAGACCTATCTTCAACGAAATCGAATCACTTTCCTCCTTTAGAACATCTACCTCTAAGCTCCATTTCAAGACACAATTCAACTCAATAGCTGGAAAATTACCAGTAGAAGCAGCAAACCCAAAGTAGGATTGTTGATTCACATGGTCTTTCAGGTTTATGGTCTCGCTGAGAAGAGGTTTTTGGGGCTTCGGTTCCCCGTCTCTCACCATGTAAACTTCCATTAGCTTGGAGCTGCCATTATAGTGGAGCCAGACTTTGTGATTGGTGCTTCCTTCAGGGGACAATGTGATATTATGGGGGCCAAGAGAGACAGTCTTGTTTGATATAACAGAGTTGATGTTAAGGCCAATATGGTTGTCATCAGGATCATAGTCTTGCTTCTCTGTATCAAACTCTATAGCCACAATCTGGTTACTCTGGTTTCCATTGGTGGAAGCATTGGTGAGGCCAAGCCATTGCCCGAAACTTGCTGCAGGAATCGAGATATCCGGGGCTATGACAAAGGCAAGACCTTCACCAGCAGTCCAGTTGGGCTGTCTGTTAATGTTTATGAGGAAACTTGAGTTGAAGGAGGCCTGATTGTCATCGGACGACGACCACAGCTTGAAGGGCTTTAAATACATAACTCGGCCAGACCGGTTACTGATGGCGTCGTGGTCGCTGGTTGTGTCTGTGGTTAGCTGAAGGGCGCCCGAATTAATGGATGAATCCCCTTGACGCTTTAAGAAACTGTCATCCGCCACCTCGAATGCATCAAACGAGAAATTATTTCGTCCTGAAAACAACGGTGCAGCTTGTATTTCAACCACATGCAAAAGGGTGATCAAAAGGGTAATAATAGCAACGTTGATACTCATTTCGTTTTGAGTTCAAAGCTGCAGAGCAGATGAGATGGGGAATATCAATGAGCAAAGCAGAGCAGAGTACATCAATTCTGTATCCATCATTTATCTGATCTTTCCTCAGAGAACAATGAAGTGGGTGGGCGGTTGTTTGACAATTTGGCATCAAGAGTCAATAGTTGCAACTTGACAAAGAGATGTTGAACATGAAACCCAATTAAAGAAAGAAAAGTAAGAAGAAAGGAAAAGTTCTAAGCATATCTTCCAACCTGGATGGCTGCTGTACGGATCAATATATTGTTATCTGATATTTTGAATGACTTTGTACAATAAAAATATGTACACCAAAGTCGTACGATAATCACCGATAGATTAAAATTTAATAATGATTGTCCTATATTCAATGATAATTTTAAAAACGATATTACATTTGGGAGGACTGGATTCGAACTTTATTTATATGTCACATTCTATAGCAGCTAATATAAAATAGAGAAATAATAAAAATCATTCTCTCAACCATCTCAGTTTATCATTAAATTTTTGTGGGACATGCTAGATATTTGGATTCCAGATTTGTATATGAGTTGCTACATTTACCAGACCCAGTCCAACGTTGTCTTTGTCAACAAGGTTAAAAAAAAAAGGGGGGGGGGGGGGTGGGGGTGGGCCTGAAGGAAAATAACAAATCCAAAGAAATTATTGATTCAAGATAGAACCGAAAACTTACAGAATTAAACAGAGAAAATACTAATTTACAGTCAATATTAACTGCCATGGTATTTACTTCAAAATTGAAATTTTCTTTTCGTTTTTTTTTGAATACCCATATGTTTCTAAAGCCATAAAACAATAGATTCCATCGCTTTCATTCTCACCAAAATACTCTGTTTCTTTCATACTCTGTTTTTCGTCTTCTTCATCAATCTTCTTATTCTTTAGCTTTCATCGTCTTCTAGTTGAAACCTTGACAACTCCAACTATTCCATTTTGTAAACATCAAACCACTTGTATAAAGTCACCATCGATAAATGATACAAAGGGTGCAAAACAAAATCATCGTAGCACCTGTTAATTTCTATACTTGTGTATTATATTAGACCAAATTGCAGATGCTAATCATGCTATAGTTGATAGCATATGAATATGAGATACTCTATAGTTTCCAAATAAATTTCGTTCTTTCCAACTTCATATTAAAAGTCAACAACAATCAAAACTGGATGCTTAAAAATCTCACAAGAACATCCAGGTAATAAGGCTGCTGAGTTTGAATTTGTAGAGAATTGAGGAGACATTAGTGCTATATTCACAAACTTACTAAGCAGAACAAAAGGCTATCTTTTAAAAAGCCTCACACTTTAATGCAAAAGACAAGTGACTTCAGCAATAACGTTACTCGTCGCCCATGTTGGTTGCAGAAAAGCCTTTGGAAGACAATGTTGCAGCAGAATTAACTGTACTCTGAGTGGTACTGCTGCTGGGAGCATCCATCAAAGGCCATGTGAAGGTAGGTTTGAATGGGGGCACATGAGGAGCCGACATAGTTCCACCTATAATCTGGCATATAGCCTGTGCTTGAGGCCTCTCGCTGGCAATGGGATGTGAACATGCGAGTCCCAAAAGTAAGAGCCTCTCTGCTTCATCAACCACATACTCATTGCCGAGCCTCTCATCTACAGCTTCTTGAATCTTGCCTTCACGATACAACATCCAAACCCAATCAACCAAGGAATACAAATGTTGATGGTGATCGATCCCAGTCACCGGACTTCTCCCACACACTACCTCAAGCATTACTGCACCGAAACCGAAAACGTCGGATTCCGGTGTAGCCCTCCCTGTGTGGAAGCACTCTGGAGCAACATAGCCCCTCGTGCCGGGGACTCCAGCTAATCCTAGTTCGGCATAGGAGCTCCTTCCATCATCTATGGCTCGAGCAAGGCCGAAGTCGCTCAGGCGAGCATTGTAGTCGGAGTCGAGCAAGATGTTGCTGGCTTTGAGATCACGGTGCACAACCTTCTGGTCATACTCATTGTGCAAATAACGCAATGCTGATGCTACATCGGCTAGTATCTTGTATCGACGTTCCCAATTCAAAGTGTTGTGGTTGGAAGCCTCATATAGGTGTTTGTCAAGACTACCATTTGGCATGAAGTCGTACAATAATAGTAGCTTCCCCTTGTCATAGCACCACCCTTCACAAAGACTCTATATTAGAGAGGTGATCAAGGATATTGAAAAGTAGAATTGTAATCAAGCCAATGCATAGCAGAGAATATCATTTGATCAACTGCATATATATGTTAGTCTTCGGTAAGAGTATACTAATAGTTGTGCTCTTTAGATTACTAGTAATTCGAGCAACAAATGAGAAGAACGGGTCTTAAGCAACCCGCACCATTGTTCGAACAGGTGATCTCATAGGAGTTCTCTCAAATTTGCTGTTTGTATTGCTAATAATTGCTAGCTAACAACCCGAGCAACAAACTATTAAGGATCCAAATCCCATGTGAATGCATCATAATTCATAAATCGGATCACACACGCTGCTTTGCTATAAAGCTTGCAATGACCATTGAATAATTTGATGAAAAAGGAGTTGCAAGTTGTGATAGAATGTCGAAAAGAAAAAAGTAACAAGAAGAAGATGGAAAGAGATAAAGAACATTGAAGAGAAGGTTACCGATTAAGCGAACAAGATGTTTATGTCGAAGGCGATAAATAATGGTGAGCTCAGCCAAGAAATCATCTTTGCCTTTGATTCTGTCTCTGGAGAATTGCTTTACAGCTATTTCAGTAGCAGTATTATCATCCTTGATATTCAGAATTCCTTTGTAAACAATCCCAAACCCACCTTCACCCAACCTCATACTCTCATGGAAGTTGTTGGTAGCCTTCTTTATTTCCTTATACTTGAATTCCTTGGGCATCTCAGGCAACCAACTCAAGCTCTTATCAAAAACGTTAGACTCCTCATCACTTCTTCCTTTTCTTCTTCGTTTCTTCACATATAGAACACCAAATAGGACCAACAATATCACACCTGCAGGGACTCCTACACCAAGACCTATCTTCAACGAAATCGAATCACTTTCCTCCTTTAGATCATCAACCTCTAAGCTCCATTTCAAGACACAATGCAACTCAATCTCAGTATTATTCCCTGTCGAAGCAGCAAACCCAAAGTAAGATTGTTGATTCACATAGTCTTTCAGGTTTATGGTCTCACTGAGAAGAGGCTTTTCAGGCTTTGGTTCACCTTGTTTCCCCATGTAAACCTCCATTAGCTTGGAGCTGCCATTGTACTGGACCCAAACAGAGTGATTGGTGCTTCCTTGGGGAGACAATGTGATATTATGAACACCCAGAGAGACAGTCTTGTTTGATATAACAGAGTTGATGTTCAGGCCAATATGGTTGTCATCAGGATCGTAGTCGTCTTGCTTTTCTGTATCAAATTCTATAGCCACAATCCGGTTACTCTGGTTTCCATTGGTTGAAGCATTGGTGAGGCCAAGCCATTGCCCGAAACTTGCTGCAGGAATCGAGATATCCGGGGCTATGAGAAAGGCAAGACCTTCACCGGCATTCCAGTTGGGTTGTCTGTGCAAGTTTATGAGGAAACTTGAGTTGAAGGAGGCATGGACGTTGTCATCAGATGATGACCAAAGCTTGAAGGGCTCTGAATAGAAAACTCGGCCAAACTTGTTAATGAGCAGGTCGGGATTGGAGATGGTGTCTGGGGTTATCTGAAGGGCTCCGGAAACAATTGTTGAATCCCCTTGAAACTTTAAGGAACTTGTATCCGTTTTCTGATCAAAAACATCAAACGAGATATTTTTTGGTCTTGAAGAGGATGGTGCAGCTTGTATGTCAACCAGATGGAAAAGGGTGAACAGGATAATGACAGCAACGTTGATACTCATTTCTCGTTTGAGTTCAAAGCTGCAGATGAGATGGGGAATGTCAATGAGCCGAGAAGTACTTTAGTACCTTCTCTCATATATCAATCTGCGTCCATCATTTCTCTGATGTTTCCTCAAAGAATATGGTGAAGAGGGCGGCTGCTTGTTTGCCAATTTGGCATCAAGAGTCAATAGTCGTAACTTGCACGCCAGTAATGGAAGCGTTGACCGACAGAAATAGAAGCACTATAACTATAAGGACATATCGCATAAGCCCACGTGCAGTTTCTTTCTTGACCAAGTATTTGGTCGCAAAATGATCATGAGATGTTGAAACTTGAAACACAATTCAAGCAAAGGAAAGGGAAAGTTGAAAACTTGAAAGCATATTTTCCAACCTGGATGGCTATTGTGTGGAGCAAGTTAATCGTTAAGGATAATCTCATATTTTTTAAATAAATAAATGACTTATTACAACAACAAATACGAATACCAAAATCAAGGGGTACCCCTTCAAACAAAAAAAAAAAAAAATTGGATTTTCATAGTCCTATGGAAAATCCCAAATCTAGTTAGAGTTTCTTTTTTGGTGTCTACTAAGCTTTCTTTGTCGGGTATTTCCTTCACCGAACGCCATGGTGGTACTTCTCTACAATGAATCCGATCCAGCCATCAACCGTGCCTCTTTCCCTAATCCCTACTGTGGTATTTACTATTTAATTATCTACGATTGCTGCGGTTAATGTTGTGTGTAAGTACTTTTGTTACTGTTTTTTAACTTCAAATCGTCATTTATGACCTCTAATCCTATGGGTCCAATCCTTTATTTGTCTCATTTCAATAATTTTTAGTGGGTTTTTTCTTTTTTTTTTTTTGGCACTATTAGAGTACTCTTTGCAGTCTCACCAAATCCATTTTTTTGGTTATTTTTGTGAGGTAATTTAATCAAAATAGCTTAAATGTACATTTTTTAGTCTCACCACTTTAACAAAAAAAAAGTAGTAAGATAAACAGTACTCACCAAACTTAAAATTTACTATTTACTCACATATTTATTAAACAAATATATTTTCTCTCTCTTCCTTTTTGCCTTTCATTTCTCTCTCATTTTTTTTCTTTTTCTTTCCTTTTTCTCTGGAGCCTCTCTCCCTTCTGTAGTTCTCTTCTCTTCTCTCCCCCTCTTCAATGAAATCAAAGTATACATTATGCCATATAATTGCATTAAATATTATTACCACTGAATGATAGTAAAGATGAAAAAATATTCTTAAAATAGACCATTAACATTCAAAAATATAAAAGTTAGGGAAAGAATAAACAAATCTTTGAAAAATAATATTTAAATGAAATAGTGAAAGTCGATTATTTAAGTAGTGAGACTGCTGTAAGTGCTCTAAAAATGTGAGTTGATAAAATAATTAAAAGTGTACTTTTTGCTATTTTGGTGAGTAAAATTTAGTAAACCGGCTAGAAATGCTCTTATGGTCGTATTGGAGGTTTTGTTGGGTTGCCATCCCTTTTATTTGTATTTTATTTTACACAATATTTCATTCCCCCCCCCCTTTTTTTTAATCTTTTTGATTTTTTTTTTTAAAAAAAAAAATCACAAAAGTTGGATGGCACCATATGCGTTGTACAAAGCATATATTGATTAAATTTTCAATCTGACCTAACTTCTTTTATATATATATAAAAGCTGAATCACCTTTCAGAAAAGTATTAAAATTGCGACACATGGTATAAACTTTTTTTTTTTTTTTAATGTCAAAACCGGATTTTTAATACACTATTTTAAAAACTGAACCAGTTCAGTTTGACGCCGTCTCTTCCTTCTCCCTAACGACGAAAACAACGTTCTCTCTTCCTCAGTTTTCTTTCTTCTCTATTTTCCTGTTCTTCCTCTAAGGCATGCTCTCTCTCTCTCTCTCTCTCTCTCTCTCTCTCTGTTTTTGATCTCTCTTTTTCCTCTTCTTCCAACGTTTTCCTCTTTTTCTATCTCTCTGTTTTTTGGGGTTTTTTAAGCAAAATGAAATTGGGTACGCTGTCTCTTCCTTCTCTCAGCATGGCATGGTGAGTTTTCTTGATTTTTGATTGGGCGATTTTTAACACTGATTTGGACCTTTCTCCACCAACTTCAATTTATAATCAATCCCAGCCTCTCTAGGATTCTCTCCACCGACTTCAATCTCTATATAACTCAACCTGCAAATAGGGTTTTCCCCACTCTCCACCGTCTCTTGATCTCTGTATCAGGTTAGTTTCTTTGTATCTTTACGTTATGTCAACCTTTTCTATCTTTACGTTTTCTTTGATTACTGAGAAATATATATATATATATGAAATTTTATTGTGTTCAGAGATGGGTTTTATATATTAAATTTGTATTCACTTTGAATTGTATTCACTTATCTGATTGTCTAAATTCACAGCACATATTCTTTAATTATGTGTTATTACTCTGTTTTTCTAACGATTATGATTAGTTGCTAACATGTTCGATCTTGGAATTTTTATTTAGTATAATTTATTTTGCATCGGATTATTTGGCTTATTTGGCTAAGGTTTCAATATGTGAAAAGTATGGAATGTAACTCATTAAATGCAAAGCTTTATGCTCTTTCTTTTTACCATGTGTTGTTCTCTACAGCAAAAAGAAACTTGTGTTTGAGTTTCAATTTATGTTGTGTTTTATAGTTGTATTTATGCCTTAGTCAGTATAAGCCCACCTTTGAAATTTTAACATTAGTGTAAGCCCACCTCCCTACTGAATAATGTGTCTGGAGATTTTGGATTGAAACTTATTATTTGCAAAAAGTGTCAATCAATTTGCCTTTGGAATCATGAGGTTAAGCACCCCATCAAGAGAGTTCAGCCAATCAGCCCCAACTGCGAGCATGCACACCATACTTAGAGATTTTCATTCATCTGTGAATTTTTGCAACCTATATAGCCCATAAAGTAGCACATAGAATTAAATGGATGGGGCTGGTGAAAATAAGTGAGAAATAGGCAAAATTTTCAATAGTATTTGTTGTTTACCTTGGTACAGAAAATTTAGGTTCTGCTTTACAACACTCACACCAAAAAGATCATTCTATAAGCTCAACCTTCGTCTTGCATGTTAGACATCCAATATAATACCATCCAAACTTCTTGTTGATTCTAAGGACTTTGCATAAACATGTAATTAATATTTCCTGCAATATTAAGTATTTAAAAAAAATAAAATAGATGATACAATAGTAAGGATCTTATATATTAAGACTAAGTTATTAGATATACACTTGATGAGGGGCTCATACCTTTGTCTCTGGTCTCCATTCCATTTGTTTTATTTCAACAACCGTTTTTCTATTCTGTAAGGCAAGTTCTTTGTCTGGTATTGTTGGTGGCCGTTCCATCTTCAATTCCTTAATTTCCATTACCAGACATTGTTCAACCTATTCATTAAAAAAAAAAAAACATGTGTTAGTTTCCATTAATTTTAGTAAAAAAAATATAATGTGTTAGTATTTGTACTTATCAAAAACTCTGGCAACTTCAGGAATTTCAAGGTTGATGTATACTCTTGTTGCACTTGTTGATGATAAATTGTACTGACCTACAAAAAGTTAAAAAGACAAACACATTAACATATTTTAAGTAAAATATGCATTATATGGTTTTTAAATATCATAAGTAAAATAGTTACCTTTAAAAGTTTTCACAATAGTTGAAGTTACTATTACAATGAATGATCTTGTATTATTATGATATAAATCATCATCTATTTGCAGTGTTGTAGATCCTCATAAAATTGTTTGCAAAGATTTGTTTTTGAAATAGTAGATAACTAAGTTAGAGTGCAATTTCTCAATTTTCACCTTCTTTTCTCTTTATTTGATATAAAGTTACAGCTTTTGGGGTTCAATAGCTCATTGTATGTCATATGCAAAAAAAAAGTATATCTTACTCTTCCAGTAATAGCTGAATTTTTCGCATTTTTGCTAGGCGACCTTTTACGTTAATCTCTTGAATAACTTCAACTAATTCTAATCTGCCAATGACATCTGCAAGTCCATGAAATTGACTTAAATAAAGTTAGTATTGAATTTTCATTTTAAATGATTTTGTATTTGCAAATATATAAAAATAAAAGAATCAATATACCAGTTAAATAAGAAATGTCATCGCAACGACTCTTTATAGTTTCATAATTAGCAAGTTCAAATTTATATTGAGGTATGAAATGATCTATCTCATCAATCTTAAAGACCAATGTTGTTGACATGAAAAGAATTTTTACTCGGCTATGCACTAGACGATACTTTGATTTATATTCCTCTACTATAAAATTTTTGATTCCATAAACACATCGTTCATTGAAGAGAGGTCTGAAACGCTGGGCAAAATTCTTTCTAATACTTGAATGTATTAGTGTTCCTTGAAAAAATTAAGTTTAAAAAATTTATTATTCTGTGTTTGAAGATAATTTAATTGAGAAAAAATGAATACGAACTTACTTTTTCATCCACCATTATCATATCAAGACTGATCAACTCATTGCCATTTGTTATGTTAATTGCGTCCCACATCCGTATAATTCTAACTTTCACATTCCATGTGTCTTTTTTAACTGATATTTGATTCAGAGATGTGTAAGTCATGCTGATATGATTCAGTAACACCTACATGAATTTTATATCAGCAACGCTTGAATAAAAAGAAAAAAAAAATCATATATAAATTAGAAAGTTCATATTTTTTAATTTTTATTTAAAAAAAAAAAAAAAGCAATCTGAATAAAAAATAATAAATAAAACAAAACCACAGGAAATAAAGACAAAAAATGGAAAATAAAAAATACTAATATAAAAATCAAGTAACAATGCAAGATTCAAATCTATACTGAATTTTATCTCTAGGTAAATTGTTGAAGATTGAAATGATTACCGTGAGGTTCATTTGGAATGAATACTTTAAGGTCATTTCTGCTTGTAACTCTAGAGATAGCAACATACAAATTTATAAGGTTAATTTTTGGGTAGCTTTCGACGAAGCAAACCCCATGCACTATCAAAGTTTCCATCAGAAACAAAATTGATGTGCGATAGCAGCAACAAAACATTTCTAGGGCTAATTGGTGGCATATTTGGGTCTTGATGGGGGGAACTTTGATAGTGCATGGGGCTTGCTTCTTCGAAAGCTACCCAAACATTAACCTTATAAAATTTTATGTTGCTATCTCTAGAGTTACAAGCAGAAATGACCTTAAAGTATTCATTCCAAATGAACCTCATGGTAATCATTTCCATACAAAAAATATAGTATGCAAGAAAATCTTCAACAATTTACCTAGAGGTAAAATTTAGTATAGATTTGAATCTTGCAGTGTTACTTGATTTTTATATTAGTATTTTTTATTTTCCATTTTTTGTCTTTCTTTCTTGTTGTTTTGTTTTATTTTTTATTCAGATTGCTTTTTTTAAAAAAATATGAACTTTCTAACTTATATATGATTTTTTTTTCTTTTTATTCAAACGTTACTGATATAAAATTCATGTAGGTGTTACTGAATCATATCAGCATGACTTACGCATCTCTGAATCAAATATCAGTTCAAAAATACACATGGAATGTGAAAGTTAGAATTATACAGATGTGGGGCAATTAACATAATAAATGGCAATGAGTTGATCAGTAAGTTCGTATTCATTTTTTCTCAATTAAATTCTCTTCAAATACAGAGTAATAAATTTTTTGAACTTATTTTTTTTCAGGGAACACTAATACATTCAAGTATTAGAAAGAATTTTGCCTAGCGTTTCAGACCTCTCTTCAATGAAGGATGTGTTTATGGAATCAAAAATTTTATAGTAGAGGAATATAAATCAAAGTACCGTTCAGTGCATAGCCAAGTTAAAATTTTTTCATGTCAACAACATCGGTCTTTAAGATTGATGAGATAGATCATTTCATACCTCAATATGGATTTGAACTTGCTAATTATGAAACTATAAAGAGTCGTTGCGATGACACTACTTATTTGACTAGTGTATTGATTCTTTTATTTTCATATATTTGTAAATACAAAATCATTTAAAATGAAAATTCAATACTAACTTTATTTAAGTCAATTTCACGGACTTGCAAATGTCAATGGGAGATTAGAATTAGTTGAAGTTATTCAAGAGATTAACGTAAAAGGTCGCCTAGCAAAAATGTGAAAAATTCAGCTATTACTGGAAGAGTAAGATATACTTTTTTTTCCATATGAAATACAATGAGCTATTGAACCCCAAAAGCTGTAACTTTATATCAAATAAAGAGAAAAGAAGTTGAAAATTGAGAAACTGCACTCTAACTTAGTTATCTACTATTTCAGAAACAAATCTTTACAAACAACTTTAAGGGAATCTACAGCACTGCAAATAGATGATGATTTATATCATAATAATACAAGATCATTCATTGTAATAGTAACTTCAACTATTGTGAAAACTTTTAAAGGTAATTATTTTCTTTATGATATTTAAAAACCATATAATGCATATTTTACTTAATATATGTTAATGTGTTTGTCTTTTAACTTTTTGTAGGTTAGTACAATTTATCATCAAGAAGTGCGACAAAGTATACATCAACTTTGAAATTCCTGAAGTTGCCAGAGTTTTTGATAAGTACAAATACTAACACATTCTATTTTTTTTTTACTAAAATTAATGGAAACTAACACGTTTTTTCTTTTTTTAATGAATAGGTTGAACAACGTCATGGTAATACCAGACAAAGAACTTGCCTTACAGAACAGAAAAATGGTTGTTGAAATAAAACAAATGGAATGGAGACCAGAGACAAAGGTATGAGCCCCTCGTCAAGTGTGTATCTACGAACTTAGTCTTAACATATAAGATCATTAATATTGTATCATCTATTTTAATTTTTTTAAATACTTAATATTGCAGGAAATATTAATTACATGTTTATGCAAAGTCCTTAGAATCAACAAGAAATTTGGATGGTATTATATTGGATGTCTAACATGCAAGACAAAGGTTAAGCTTATAGAATGATCTTTTTGGTGTGAGCGTTGTAAAGCATAACCTAAATTTTCTGTACCAAGGTAAACAACAAATGCTATTGAAAATAAATGTATATAGATATAGTTAACTTTACTAACAAATTTTGAAATGAAACAGATATAGGATACAATTAGAAGTATTTGATTCAACAACAATCGTTGTGTTTGACAAAGAGGCTGAACAGCTTACAGGCAAAACTGCAAAGGAACTTGCAAACATGCAAGATGAGGTAATGAAACATAAAAAATTTACACTATTATTACAAAATAAAGTAAAATATATATATATATATATATATATATAACCTCTTATAACTTCTTTTTTTTCTCTTTCTATTTTATACAGTATTACGACTATATCTTGCCAATAGAAATTGAAACTATAGTTTTCAATGAATATGTATTCCAATTGCGGCTTAATGATTATAATTTGAAAAAAGGATTGAAAAATTATAATGTTACAAGAATCTTTGGACCACATGTTTCACAAGAAGTTAAGATCCGAAAGGTAACATTTCATTATATGTTTTTTTTTTTTTGCCCCTTTATATCTACACAATATTTTCCTACATAATTTGATGCATCTTCTAATTAAATTCAATAATTACAGGAAATAGAAGATGAACAAATCCCCACTCAACATTCTTCTTCAATGTCTTTTTCTATACATGTTGAAGATGTAAAATCAGATGATGATGACATGCCAAGCAAAATGATTTGTAAACGAAAGCAAGATACTCAACAAAGTAATTTGAAGAATAAGAAGTTTCAAAACATGAGCCAAGTTAAGATCCGAAAGGTAACATTTCATTATATATATATTTTTCCCCCTTTTTATCTACACTATATGTTCCTACATAATTTGATGCATCTTCTAATTAAATTCAATAATTACAGGAAATAGAAGACGAACAAATCTTCACTCAACATTCTTCAATGTCTTTTTCTGTACCTGTTAAAGATGTAAAATCAGATGATTATGACATGCCGATCAAAATGATTTGCAAACGAAAGCAAGATACTCAACATAGAAATTTGAAGCATAAAAAGTTTCATTGATTGAGAATGAAACTTATTTTTTTTAATGCACTCCTTTTTTTACATTGATTGAGAATGTTAAAGATTTTTTTTAATGCACCCTTTTTTTCTCGGGGAAAATACATTTTACCCCCCTGAACTATCCACTCATTTGTACTTTTACCTCAAATGTTTAAAACGTGACATTTGACCCCTCCGAACTTTTAAATTGTTGCAATTCGACCATTCAGATTTTTTTTTTTTTTCCAAAATGCTCACATCCCAAGTTAAAAAATAATAAAAAATAATAAATTAAAAAAAAAAATTAAAAACATATTTTATTTTTTTAAAAAAAGAAATATGCTAGGGTGGGAGGTGGTTCGGCCACCCCCAAGGCGGCCGTTTGGGGGTGGCAGAGCCCTAGGAGGTTGTTCGGCCGCCCCTTAGGCCAAACCCTCAAAAAATAAAAAAATTGAGGGTTTGGTCCTGGGAGTGGACCACCCCCATGGCCCAAGGGGGGGTGGCCCTTGGCCTAAGCCAAACCCTCAAATTATTTTTTGACGGTTTGGCCCAAGGGGGGGCCGAACCACTACCAGGCCAAATGGGGTGGCCGGCCACCCCATCATATTTCTTTTTTTCTTTTCTTTTTTTTTTTTTTGGTGTTTTTGTCTTCTTTTTTAAAAATAAAAATAAAATATGTGATGGGGGCATTTTTGGGAAAAAAAAAAAGTCAAAATGATCGAATTGTAACAATTTGAAAATTTTGGAGAGTCAAGTGTCACGTTTTAAAAATTTGAGGTAAAAGTACAAATGGGTGGATAGTTCAGAGGGGTAAAATGTATTTTCCTTTTTTTTTTTTTCTCTCTTTTCCATTAATTGGAATTTAGACAATTACTATATATATATATATATATATATATATATATTACAAATGTGCTTCTATGTGGATATAAAATCATAAATGTGCGGGTAATACGCTAGTAATAATAATAAGACGAAAATGCAGTTTCCCCCTTGAAGTTTCAAAGGTTTTTCAATTCTAACCCCAAAGTTCAAAAATTGGCAATCTACCCCACTGAAGTTTCAAAAATTGACAATTTAAACCTTCCGTTTAATTTTTTCATTAAATTGGACGAAAATTTTTTTAAAAAAGCCTGAGGGTAGTGATGTAATTTCATAGATTTCCGTCTATTTTGACGGAAAGATTAAACGGAGGGTTTAAATTGCCAATGTTTGAAACTTCATGAGGGAAGATTACCAATTTTTAAACTTTGGGGTTAAAATTGAAAAACTCCTAAAATTTCAAGGGAGTAAACTGCATTTTTCCCTAATAATAATAAGACATGGTCTGTAGTTTGAATGCTTGCTAAACCATTAGGCAAGTTATAGTAAACAAATAATTAAAGATGAAAAAAATTAATGCTTAAGATATTAATATTATATAGAATAGACAAAATTGGAAAATTTTTTATTAAAAATACAAGTGTTTCTCATATGTAAAGGAACACACGTCATTTTTATAGACTAGGATTTGGAAGAAAATTATGTCCTAAACGCGCATACACACGTAAAAAGACTATATATATCTATGAGTAATGTTATGTACCATCTTTTTATCATTCTTCTAAAGTTGATGTGACTTTTAAAATCACTATTACATTTTAGATAAATAACACTTGAATTTTGATCAAATAGTGATTTTAAAAGCCACATCAACTTTAAGATGATAAAAATATGGTATCTAGCATTACTTTATATCTATATATTCATTTATTTTTTTTCTTAAGTGAGTCCTTTTGTACCATTAATGCTAACCAAAAATCGAGGGTTTGAAGTTTTAACTAGTGGGGCATTGGGCAACGGATCTTTTAAGAATCTTTGAAGTCTTGACACAAACAACTTTAAGGAGGCTTTGATTATTCCAATACATTATGGATTCTTTCTCACTTAATATTTAATTCCAAAAATGATGGCGAGTAATTTCCAAAAAGAACATTTTGGCCTTGGAAATTTTCTGCATACAAGATAAATTTATCATCCCTTTTCCCTCACTATTGAGTGAATGAACAAATAATTTAAATACATGAAGTACTGTATCAAGCCCTTGTGAATGAAATACATACATAACAATACCCAAATTCTGTTCAAACAATATGTAAAAGATCTCTAGATATCAACATGGCTACTTGAATTTTCTCACCAACTGAAGAATCTAAAGAGAAAAACTCCATAAACTAAAAATAATTCGATTAAAATCATAAATAAACTCCACTTCAAGCAACATTAATTCGGAACAAAGCTGGAAGTTGAAGGTTAGAATCTTTACCGTAGTCCTAGGCTAGCTAAAACTAGAATCATTACTTTATCGCTTCCTCTTACGGCTCAACACGTGAAATATTTAATAGAAATGGAAGGTGAATGACGAAAATACAATTCGAACTCAGAACCTATCCTCTAATACTATGTTAAATAGACACTTATCCTAAAAACTTAAGTCGATAAAAATTGATAAATTTAACTAATACTTTAACACCCGTGAATCTTCAAATGCATGTAATCAACCAGAACACACTAATCGTAGTTAGAAGAACAAAGTAATTAAGAATTCCACATTATAGATGGACCCTGCAGGGCCCCCAAGCTTTCACATATATAGCACCTAGACTTTACATGTAACAGAGTACTTTTGGAAACGGAACAACATGGATGGAGATAACATTACATAATGTGTACTTCCATGGTTTTTTGCTCGGTTTTTTATCGGATTTGGTTTAGGTGCCATAAAAAACTAAAGTTTTTTCAACGATCTAAGATCAGTGAAAAAACTGCAACACATATATTTTAGTACTTTTACAGCACCTAAGCCAAGTCCCTATTGATCTACTTGGATATGAGATGGCCGACGACAGCACCTATTATCGGCGTAGGATCCCCCAGGATGGCGGAGACAATAGCGCCGACAGCTCCACCGGCGATCTGACAATACTTCATCACCTTCCCTCCTCTTTCCCCATCATTGTTTTTAAGCGTCCCCTTAAGGCTGGGGATCCTCGTCTGCATCTCCCTGACCTTGTTTTTGTCCACATTCAGATAAATGGCCTGCCAGCTCTCCACAAGCAACTCCTTCACACACGACACATGAAGATTATACGTCTTGCAGTGAGACCTGTAAGACCAACCAGGACCCTTTCCCCCACAGTGATGGCAAGAATTGGATAGCTTGAGACACAAGTAAAGATTGCGCTCCCCATCATCTAAAACCTGCGGGAGATTCGCACAGCAGGGATGAAGATCGAAATCACATCGTTTGCAGTGGTAGACAAATCCCAGAACATCATTCCTGCATGCGTCGCAGATTCTCCTGGTTGCTCCAGGGGGATCATAGCAAAATTGGAACTCGCATCTCGTGTAAAAGGGATGGTAAATGGTGCGAGCTGCAACTGCGCACGCCTTGTGCAAGTGAAAATCGCATTTCTGGCATTTGTATTGGAACCCAATGCCGGCTTCTTTGCACCCATCACAGTTGAATGGGATCTCTGTGTGTTCGAGCTTTAGCTTATGCTGCGGGTGGATCGGGTGAGAGATCTCTCTGTCGAACTTCATGGGGTTCTTTCTTTGGTTTTTACCAAAATTCTTGGCTTAGCCCATATGGGAACAGGGAAATCCGAAATGGGATTATTTATACGGAGATGTGGAGGAAGATTACATGTTCAATTTTGCTTGCTTTTGAATAGGTTGAAGGGATTTTGCAACGGTTGGACGATACTTTGCTTAAGATTTACAGGCAGGGAATAACTTTGGTTATCCATAATTAACGTAAGAAGGGTTGAGTAAGAGATCGAGAAAGCATTTGCAAGAATCTAATGCCTTGGAGGAATGTTGCTTTACCTAATATCATTGACATTCCTCGTAGGATTCCCGTTGATCTCTTTAAATTTGGCTTTTTTAAAAAAATTTGAAAAAACTCACAAAAATAGTCATTTTAACAAGTTTTCTACTCTGTCTCAAATTTAACTTTAATCAACAAAGCTCTCCAAATACTAAGCGCCAAAAAGTAAAAGTTATTTAGTTTTTTAATCTTATATATTTATTTTCCTTCTCTCCCATCTACCCAAAAAAAAAAAAAAAATTAAAAAAATAAGAAAATAATAATATTTAACTAAAGTAGATGAAAATATATATGGTTTGATATTTTGTTTATTTTAAAAGTGACTCTTCAAATTTTAAAAAATGAGTTTTTCTCTTCAAATTTAACTTCTATTTGAAGAGCTCAATTTAGACGTTCTCAAGGCAAACTCCACTTACCCGAAAAACTGTCAAGGGTTTTACAATTATAAACTCGAAATATCAAAATTTTTGCAATATGGGGTTTCCAAGTTTCGACCCCTTTTAATTTCACTCTTAAGTGTTGTTTGGATTTTGCATTAAATCAAACAATTAACACATAAAATGTTTATAAAATTACAAATTTTTGCCTCTGAGAGTTTGTTTAACCGGCCATTACTTGTGTTAATTTTGGCCTACTCGTAACTAGCCACTTCAGTCTACAAAAGAGAAGAAAAAAGCAAACAAAGTCTTGTAGATTCGACACAGGGAAAAGTTGCAGTCTGGATTATCTCCAAGGTTTGGATAATGAGAGATGTGGATAATGAGATGAAAAAATAGCAGGTCTCGATATGACGTGGATAATGAAATAATAAGAGATGAAAAAATAGCAGGTCTCGATATGGGCGTGCCACGCACGCCGCGTGCCCGTTTTCATTTACCTCTAATACTAAAATCACGGTGGTAGTGACACGTATACGTAGAAAAGTAGTAGTAGTAGTAGTATATATATATAAGAATCACATGTGTATCTTGATTTATACCTTTACTTTGTTAAAAGTGAGTTGAAAAAATTAATTGGGAATCAGATTCCATGGCTGATTTTGGTGGAATCTCCTTGATGCCTGATGGTAACCCTAACACATTAGAAATTAGGATACGAATTCATGGAGAGAAAGAAAAGAGTTTGAAAACGTTTTTGTAAGGTCGAGAGCTTTTATAAAAGTGGCTATGCTTTTAATTAATCAATGCATTATACCTTAACACAATTTTCTTGTAATTTATTTAAAGAAATTAAGCTTAATAAAATCGCTAAGAGAAGTTATATTTTTAAATTTTATTGGGAGGGTTACGATTCCTGGAATTACCATAATAAAGATGCCCAAAATCCTTGAATTATCCTACTATTATCACATTTATTTATTACTTTAAAAAAAAAAAAAAAAAAAGTCAAATTCCATTTATTTAATCACTTCACAAATCATCAAAGAAATTTTAGGGCTTACAATGTCACCGGTAAATTTAGGATATTCTTTTATTCAAATTGCCTTTATTATTGTTTTGAGTGCCTTCTTTGCTAACACGTAGAGGTAATAATTTTGACACGACTTGCAAACTCGACACGAACACAATACGAAATTACTAGGTTTGCGACGCCGGGCAAAACTAAGATTGTTCTGACAACAGAACATAATAAAGATGCCCAAAATCCTTGAATTATCCTACTATTATCACATTTATTTATTACTAAAAAAAAAAAAAAAGGTGAAATTCCATTCAATCATTCCACAAATCATCAAAGAAATTCCAGTGCTTACAACGTCATGAATAAATTTAAGATATTCTTTCATCCAAATTATCTTCGTTGTTGTTTTGAGCGCCTTCTTTGCTAACAAATAGGAGTAGCAATTTTGACACAATCCGCAAACTCGACCCGAATATAACACGAAACTGCTAGATTTGAATTTACCCCTTAACGAGTTTATGACTCGTTAATTTTTTATTTTGGTGGGTCAACCGGTGACCCGCTTCACCCGTTCTCACTGTGTCTTTCTCCATCTCTTCTTCACACACCGCGCCACCACGGTCCACACCTATGAAGTGTCTCTCTGCCTTTTCCCTAATATGTTAAGGGTTTTTTTTCCTATTATATTCCATGCTGAGATGTCAACGCCTCATTGGTTAGTTTTATGCCCCGACCGTATAGAAGTTATGCTCCCAGCACCGGATAATCCCGGTTCATGAAAAAAAATGTGTTGTTGGGTACGTCAGGTTCGGGAGACGGAGGTTTCTGAAATCAGAGATCGGAACCCTAAAGGAAGAAACTCCGGACGATTCACTGTCCTAATTTAAATCGAATCTCTCAAAGGTACGTTATGTTCGCCCACTCTTTCAATTTCATCTTCTCTGTTTTCTCTATTACTCTACTTCTCATGTGTTGTTTGTTTTCTTCTTGCTGTCGGAATATTAGGCTAAATACCCACACACTCAGAGAGAGAGAGAGAGAGAGAGAATTCTCGTATTTATAAACACGTGTGGATTAGATTGGATGAGGGTTGGTGTACTTTTGATGAGAGTAGACTTTGTCGAAGAATTCGACTTTCTTATCAAACTTTTGGGGATTCACAGCCTTTTAGAGAATTTGCTAATGGAAAAGTTCACAGGACGTGTCTTTCACGTCTGTACCACCTTTGTGAGATTAAAGTTGCTGTCTTTTTTCTATGTTGAGTTGCCGTCGGAACAGTCGCTTGCATTGTGAGCTTACACTCTGTGTGGTTTTTGTTGTAAATATTGATAAGAATCATTTTCTGGAAAAACAAATCTCAAATTAATCCTCACTCTGATACCCAAACTGATGCCTGATACTTGCAACAGCTATGGAAATTATAACAACTGCAAAATATTAAGCTTAGATTTTTGTCATTTTAAGGATAGGAAAAGCATGTTGGGTGCTGGAGTTTTTGAACCACATTATCAATGGAGAACAAACCCGCCGCAGGTTAACAGACCCGACAACTTCAACTTTTAAGTAACATTGTAAATTGGTCACATTTTTATTTGAAGCTTCATTTTGAAGCAATGAGACCTCTTCATGGCCACTAGAAAAACCCCAATGGACTCATGGAGTTCTTCCAACTTAATATTGCTTCGGAACTGTTCTCACATTTGATTCCTCAAGAGTACAAACATACATCAATTGGTGATAGAAATAAGTGGTCGTATTGTAAACTGCTATTTCCAGAATGATGGGTCAAGTTTGATCATTTAAGCGCTGCATCTTTTCTATGTACCTGATTTTATGTTTCATGGCATGCATTCAAGGCCACTTATTGCCTGCTAGCACTGGGCAATGAAAGCTGATTGCTGCACATGACACTAAATGCACTGTTGTGCAGTTTGCTTGGTTTTATGTAACTAGTTTTAGTGAAAAAATAAAATAAAATAAAGTAAAAAACAAACTATATATAATGGGAATTGGCTAATTTGATCCAGTATCATGCTGTACTTCTCAATTAATTATGTTACCAATCATAATGCAGGAATGCTTCACCTCTATAGCTTGAATTCCTTCAAGTTTTGATGGTGTTAGAGAAATCATTTCATCTGATTGACATATCCTTTTCTTCCCTTTCATTCTTTTCTCTTTTTTTTGCTTAACTTTTTACATGCAACAGTTGATATCTGGAGTCACATGAGTGGCAGCAGACAGAGGACCCTTGGGGGTGGGGGTCAGCAAATATTGGACTACCTGAAGCGAATGCACGCAGAGAATCCTGCTTTCTTCTATGCAGTTCAAGGTGATAATGATCACAGTGGCGGAAATATATTCTGGGTGGATGCAACATCCAGAATGAACTATTCTTACTTTGGAGATGCTGTCATATTTGACACGACATCGAGGACGAATCGGTATAGGGTACCATTTGCCTCATTCACAGGGTTTAATCATCATGGGCAGCCAGTGTTGTTTGGTTGTGCATTAATTCTCAATGACTCTGAGTCCTCCTTCATATGGCTTTTTGAAACATGGCTTAATGCAATGTCTGGACGCCGCCCTGTCTCTATAACAAGCGACCCAGACCAGCTCATACAAGTTGCTGTTGCACAAGTTCTTCCTGAAACACGTCATCGATTCTGTAAGTTGGCCATGTTCAGAGAAACACAAGAGAAACTGTCTCATCTATATCAGTCACATCCTATTTTTGAAACAGAATTCAGGAAGTGCATAGATGAGTCTGAAACAATTGATGAGTTTGAGTCATGCTGGCAATCACTTCTGGAGAGATACTATGTCATGGGTAATGAATGGCTTCAAACAATGCACAATGCTCGGCAACAGTGGGTTCCAGTTTTCATGCGAGACACTTTCTTTGGAGAGGTATCTAGAACTGAAGGTGTAAATTCATTCTTCGATGGGTTTGTGAATGCATTTACGACCATGCAAATGTTGATTAAGCAGTATGAGAAAGCTATAGCAAGTTGGCACGATTTGGAATTAAAGGCAGATTACGAAACTACCAACACTACCTCAGTTCTGAAGACGCCATCTCCAATGGAAAAACAAGCTGCGAATCTTTACACGAGGAGGATATTCATGAAATTCCAAGAGGAACTAGTGGAGACCCTTGCTAATCCTGCAACAAAAATTGATGACTCTGGAACCATCACCACATATCGAGTGGCCAAATTTGGGGAAGACCACAAAGCACACACTGTGACTTTCAATACTTTTGAGATGAAAGTTAGTTGCAGCTGCCAAATGTTTGAGTATTCAGGAATTGTTTGTAGGCATATATTAGCAGTTTTTAGAGCGAAAAATCTTCTTACTCTTCCATCTCAGTATATATTGAAACGATGGACAAGGAATGCCAAGAGTGGAGCTGTGTTGGATGAACATGCTTCCGAGATGACAAACAGTTCTCGAGAATCTTTAACAGTGCGTTATAACAATTTACGTCAGGAAGCAATCAAATATGTAGAAGAAGGGGCAAAATCTATTCACATTTATAATGTGGCAATGGATGCTTTAAAAGATGCTGCTAAGAAGATTGCTGTGGTGAAGAATCAAGGTCCAGTACCTGCAAAGAGTGGTACTTTGGTGAATGGAGGTGGGCAAGAGTTGCATCCAAATGAAGAAAATCAAGCAGCAACATATCAATCGTCGGTAGTTTCTCCCACCCTGCAAGATTATCTATTTCAAGGGCCATTATTGTTTTTTTTCTTTTTTCTAATAATTTATACTGCTGAATCATTTCATACTTTTCAAAATTTCTCACTCTCTCTAACAATTGCACGCTGAAGACGAAATTTTTTGCCTGTTTATATTGAGTTGCCAAATTAGGTTAAATTATCTAAAGTGAAAACTACTTGTTTACTTATAGAAAATCCTGAAACTTGTGGTAATATAACTATAAATTGTAGGTCTGATCATTAAATTGTTTGTGATGGTGATTTTATATTATGATTGTAATAAAAAAATCATTAATTTATTGCTCAGGATGAGAAGGAAAGGAAAATCCGTGAATTGACTGCTGAGTTGGAGAGCACAAATCAACGATGTGAAGTGTATAGAGCAAACCTGCTGGCTGTTCTGAAAGATATGGAAGAACAGAAGTTAAAGCTGTCAGTGAAGGTTCAAAATGCTAGGCTTAGTTTGAAGGAGTGAACAGTAGATGCAGGCCAAATATCATGTTTCTTGTATATCTTTCACAGGGTAGTAGCTTTTTTCATTGAGCATGCTAAGGGCATCATACAGGTGAGCATTGTTTGATATGTAACCTATGCAGTTTAGAACGGATGAGAAAGATGCCAGATCCACTTGTGCAACTATCTTGCTGGGTGAACCATCTGTTTGATGAGAATACCTGGAGGTCGATACCCGGATCAATTTAAAATGCATTCTTAGTTATGTTTTAGGAGTAATATCATTTTGTAAACTGTTATATAACTACCATACAACTGAGATGACGAAGCAATGAAAATCAAACTTTGTTTTTTAACTTATGTTAATCTAATGGTTAATTTTTATTGTCACATTATCAAGTTATACAGCAGTCGTGTAATACTTTACTAAATTGTTGTCAATTGGAAGTTGCATTCTTGTTTCAACATGACTCTGGCATTAAAATCTCTTGTCTAGCATCTCTGGCAGTCATATAGGAATTGTGTAAGCTTGGACCACACCTATCATTTATATGTCACTGGAAATTTGAACTAATCTATGTAGAAAACATCAATTAGTCTCTTCCAATATGATAATTAATTTACATAGATTATCTACTAAAAATAGAAATTTAATGGATACTAGCAATAACGAGTGGCTACCCAACTTTTCAGAATGGAAGATGATCCACGGTTTGACTTTGACAGCCATGTCATCAGCTGGTCAATAATTGCTATTCGACTACCGAGAAAAACACATCATATTCGTTGACCTTTGTAGGAGATAATCCAAATAAGTTAAAACAATTATTCATATTTATAATAATAATAAAAAAAAAAAGTTAATTATTATTATTATTTTTTTTCACTTAAGTTTCAATTAATGTTACATATGGAACTTAACTTATGAGTAAATATTAATTTAGTACTTTCGTCAGTCAAATTAACAGACTGTCATGTAAGTGGTTTCAACCACCCTTCTAGCCCGTCTAAAGATGGCCAAACCCTAAGGCCTTGAGGCCACCCCCACATATCATGGGTTGGTCGAACCATCCCCAGACCAGTCGTGACTAAAACCACCCCAATGATAGCAATCGTTAATTTGACTGACAGAATACTAACAGAGGTACTAAACTGATATTTACCCATAAGTCAGGTATTATCCGTGATACAAATTGAAACATAAGTGGAGAAAAAGAAAAACGTAAAAACCTAAATACTAAAAAAATAATTAACCCTTAAAAAAATGGGGAAAGCTGTTAAATCCGGTAAGAAGGCATATTTACATGGTGAAATGTGAAGCCACTGAGAGGCCAAATCAGCGGCCAAAATGTATAACATGAAACTGTGCATGTTTTCCTGATGATTCCAGAATAATTCTTGTACAAACATGGGGAAACAGGGCAACACTTTGAATCAAGTAACTACCACTTTGTATTTATTACAATACACTGTGCAAGGCTACAAACATCCCCAGGGCTTAGCCGATTCTATACCATCCAAAAGTGAAGAAACAGCCCAGTCCAAAGAACATTGTTGAACTACATAAAAGACTTTGAAAATAGAATAGAATAAATAAAAACAAAAAACTACATGTATAACTAACTGTATTGCACCTCTAGAGGCCGTCTTTCATACTAATCTTTATGTTTTGCACTTTAATCGACAACTGCATCTTATGATCCTCAATATCTTTTAAAACTGAAAGCAGGTTAGCCCTATAAACCTCACATTTCCGATTTGAAGACTCCAATTCACTGCCAATTTCTCTAATTCTCTTGTCCATGTCATCCTGCACATGCAAAAAACAATGTGTCAAATTGGAAATGCATCACTTCAAGTATGAAGACAGTACAGGCAAACCAAAATTTATGTTGGAATCAAATATGTGAAAGCTCGGGTTCGACGCGTAATGGCAGAAAAAACTGAAATACGACAGAGAATTGCATACTTCCCCAAACAATATGCATGCAAATTCTAAGGATCTCAAGGAATGTGTTAGATCCTTATCATCAAAGTAGGCTCGAGTGCTAAAATAGAACCTTTCTACTTGAGAAGCAAAAGAAATTATAGAAGCCACAAAATCTGACACTTCAATAAAAGAAGATTGCCCTTTTGCTACACCTAAGGGAATGTAATCCTATGTAGTCTCAGAAAGAACAACTATAGCATAAATATAATCCACTGCAAAACTGTAACCATCCACAATCATTAACAGTAGTATCAAATTATTAATTGTCCACTCAACAAGAACACACCAGCAAAAGAATCAGTGTCCCAAAATGTTACTAAACATGTGAAATGACATTAAAGCATAACTAACTGCCGCACTAGTGTCAAGCTGATTAAGCTTTCAACATTTATACGTTGACCAAAAGAATATACATACATACATAAGATCATCCTCATTGAATAGATTCCTTAAGGTTAGAATCCAGCTGGAAACCATCAACTATGAGAATGCTTGATAATATTATGAGGAATAGCTTTAAAAAAAGTCCACAGCATACTACTAAGATAAAACCTACCCCTATAACTCCCCGCCAAAAAGAAAAGAAAAGAAAAAAAGACCAGGGTAAGAACCTTTTTTTTAATTAATAAAAAATAATAATAAAAATAAAAATACATGGTTGCAGTAGGAACAGAGACCTAAACGACAGAAAAATCTTTCAAGTCACAGAAACATATCAAACTCTTTGCAGTTCCTAGTAAAATATATATTTTTTTTCGTAAGTTTTGCAGTTCCTAGTAAAATATGAGAGGAATGGATATGGAACAAGAAATGTACTGAATCAAAAACAACTATAGTAGGACATAATTCCATCAAAGGAAGAGAAAGATAAGTCTAGTTCTTTAAAGGTTACCCAGATGCAATCTGTTACTCTGTAGCAAGGATTTTCGAGGATAACAAAAGTGCATGTGACAAACAGGTTACAAATTAACATTTAAGGTAAACCACGAGGAATGTAAGAAGAATAATAGGAAATTATGGGATTCATCTATGCACAAGTTAAAATTCTGGCGGTCAGATTATTAGCTCCTAGACACACTCTTTAACCTAACATGTATGCCTGAATTGATACACTCATGTATACTTCTCAAAACTAATTTCCAAATAGTAATAATACTTAGGGGTAGGCTGGTGTTCTTATGTTGAACATATATTCAGATACAGAGGTTATAGTCGTGGGGTTTTCATACCGGATTCATAGACAGTTGCAAGATCAAACACCATAGATTTATAACAAACATAATGAAAACCAACAACAATTCAAAATCAACTACAGCAAAATTTACTTGCTTTAGGAGAACTAATGGAAGTATAATAAATCATAACCAGATTACAGATTAACGTGCAAAGTGAAAGGAGACAAATAAAGCAAAGGACAACAATGAAATGAATCTTACCTCAGACATATGCTGTCCCGAGCTCCCTTCAAGATCGTCATTGGTACACTTTGCATGATTTCCATCACTCACCAAGTTTCTCCTAACAAGCCCGTTGGCCATGCCTCTTTTTCCCTCGTTTTTTGTTTCACGAGCAACTTTTTTTGCAGCTACTTTCAAAGCATCCATTGCAACATCATAAGTTTCCACAGACTTTACTCCGTCATCTACAAATTTAAAAGCCTCATGGCGCAGGGTATTATATCGAACAGTATGGGATTCTAGATAATTGGTGTATACAACACTGGTACGTTCTTCTAATATAACACTGCTTTTGGCATTTCTTGTCCATCGTTTCAGTATATAATGAGATGGGAGAGTAAGCACATTGGTCACTCTAAAAACTGCCAATGCATGTCTGCAAAGAAGACCTGAAAACTCATACATCTGGCAACTACAAGTTGCTTTCATCTCCAAAACATTGAATTTGACATAATAAGCTTTATGATCCTCCCCAAATTTTGCCACTTGATATGTGATTACCTCTCCATCATCCTCAGCCTTGGATGCCATCAAAGTTAACGTTCCAACTAGCTCCTCTTGAAACCTTATGAATAGTTTTCTCGTGTAAAGCTCAGATGCTTGTTTCTCCATTGGAGAAGGGGTCCTCAAAACTGGGGCAGTATTCATAGTATCATAATCTGCTTTCACCTCTTTCTCATTCCGACTCTCTAGAGCTTTCTCATATAGCTTAAAGAACTGGTTCAGATTCGTTGAGGCATTCACATAGCCATCAAAGTATGAATTCATACTATCACTTCGCTGGGTTATGGACATTTCTGCAAAGAAAGTATCCCGCAGATAGACAGGTACCCATTGCCTGCGAGCAGAGTAAATTGTTTGAAGCCACTCATGATCCCTGAGATCATATCCATCAACAAGCGACAACCAGCAAGACTCAAACTCCTCAATCGACTCATTCAAGTTAACACATTTATGAAAGTCTGCTTCAAAATTTGGGTGTTGGAGAAACACCTGGGACAACTTCTCCTGGCATTTTTTAAAGATGTGCCATTTGCAGAAACGATGGCGGGTCTCTGGGAAAACCTGTGTGATAGCTGAACGTATCACCGCATCATGATCAGTTGTGATTGACACAGGAGGCCGACCAGACATTGCCATAAGCCACGTCTTAAACAGCCACACAAATGACACTTCTGATTCATTTATTAGGAAAGCACAACCAAACAAAACGGGCTGTCCATGATGGTTTACCCCGGTGAAAGGTGCAAAGGGCAATCGGTACCTATTGGATCTGTAGGTAGTGTCAAATGTAATGGTATCACCAAAGTAAGTATAGTTCAGCCTCGCTTTTGGATCAGCCCAGAAGACATTGTTCATAGACCCATCCTCATCACCCTGCACAGCATAGAAGAAATTGGGGTTCTCTGCATGCATTTGCCTCAAATAATCCAGAACAAGTTGAATGTCCCCTTCTAAGCTCCTCTGGCGGTTATTCCTCATGTAGTTCCTACAGTCCACCTCTGTAAATCCAACTTTGCTTGCTCCACCATACTCTTTTATGAGGGCAGACATAATCCTCCGAGGACCCATTCCGGCAGCCTGCAAGGTATCAATCAAAGTCTTGGCAGGACCAGAGATTTGCCTATGAGAGCGAAGGCAGTGCACCTGATCGGGTGGAACCAGCTCATGGTTATGTTCCCTAACAAATCCAGATACAACCCATTTCCCCGAGTCCTGCATCTTGACAGACAAGGATGCTTTGCAGCCCACCCTAGTAATGATCCGTGGGCGCTTAATCTCTCTGTCCTTAGTCCGCTTCTCATTCATGTTGCGGAACCCCTCCTTAGCACAGACAAATTGCCTCTGTATAATTGCTCCATCCCGCCTGGATCGACGGGAGGAGCTGACACGGGTACTGAAGCCAACACGGCGGGCATAAGAATTATAGAAGGCCTTGGCAGCCTCCTCAGACTCAAATTCCATACCTTCATAAGGTTCAAGGTCTAATAAGTCCCCCTCAGGAAGGTAAATTTCGCCACCGCTGGCGGAACCTCCTCCAGCCCCACCACTGGTGGCAGATGGGCTATCAACCATTTCATCATCATCAATGTCCAACCCATCATCATCACCTTCCCTCCCACCACCTCCCAACCCAATGTCAAATTCAAGCATCTCGTTATCCATGTGGGAATTATGAAAGAACCCAATTCAACCCCACCGTCTATTATGATGCTTTGTATTTATACTACTATTTTACTATCTATGCATTCAGTCTCTCTACAGTTGTAGATGAAAGGCGAATGGAGCAGTAGAAATTTTCATTCTAAACAAAAAGGGAATAAATTGATAAACGAGTACTACTGACCCTCATAGGCGTAATAGGCTCTTTGAGAGAGGGTGAGCTCCTGCTCCATCTTCAGCCAAAGCAATCTCTCACCCCAAACCATTATTTCAGCAACATGAACAAGAAGAACAAAAACAAGTAGAACCCAAGTGGGGAAACAACAAAAAAAAAAAAAAAAAAAACGAGACTTTTTCTTTTGCACTGGTTGTGGTTTAACAGAGACAGAAGTGTGAGAGGGACAGGGTTTAGGAAGCAAAGTTTGTTACTTTCCTAGGGTTTCTACAGAGAAACAAGAAGAAACCCTAGAATTGATCTGGGAGTGGTTTTGATTATGGTTTTGGAGGGCTTTTTCCTTCCAAAAAAGTCATGATCTTTTGAAGAAAAATTGGAATGAGATGGGGCAGAGAGAGAGAGAGAGAGACAGTACAACCTTTTTAACAAAGGAGCAAAATGAGAGTCGAGAGTTTGAGAATGGTGGGTGGGTGGGTTCTTGGTATTCTATTCTAGCCCCAGCTTCTGGAGGTTTGATCTGCTACTTCACGCTATTTATTTGTAAACGCTAACACCGTAGATTGACAACAACTTTGATTGATCAGACCCAAGGAAAAGCGAAAAAGTCTAAACTAGATTGATCTAATCTAGGACAAAAAAAAAAAAAAAAAAAAAAGTTAATAACCTTTTTGGTATTTGAGTTTTAATGTTTTTATTTTTTTCTCCCTTATATTTTGAAAATAATAAATCTAGTACTTCAGATTTAAAAAAAAGTTCGAATCACCACTTCCATTAATTTTTGTCCATCCCTTTGGCTTTGAGGGTGGTTCTGCCATCCCCAAAGGGGCCGCAGGGGGTGGTCGAAGCCACCTCATGGCCTACGGGGTGGTTTCAACCACCCTTTTTTGGCCCTTGGGATGGCCGAACCACCCTCTTTGGCCTTGGGGGTAATTCGGTCACCCCCAAACTGGTAGCCACCTCTAAGGTCAAACTAGGGGTGGTCGGTCACCCACTGCCGTTAATTGGGATGGACGGTAATTAACGAAAATGGTGATTCGGTCTTTTCCAAAATCTAATATATATATATATATATATATATATATATATATATATTACTTAAATCATATTAATACAAAAATATCCCGACCAAGTCTTAGAGGTGCCCTAACCGAGTCTTGCAAGGACCTCACTATGACTCGTCTGGAACCCCTTCAAGATCAACCCGGGACTCGACAGAGACATTTTTGTAATTTAGAGTTTAATATGATTTTCCGTACACATCAAATACCGAAAAATGTTTTCAATAGACATTAGGGACCTGACCCGAACTCCGCCTAATTTTCCGTACATGCCAAATACCATAAAAAGTTTTCTAAGAAATCATTTTTCAGGAAAATGTTTTCCGTTAGAAAATATTTTCCAACTTTGGATCCCAATCAAGTTTTGACAAGGTCCCGAGCGGCTCCCAGGCGAGCCCCGGGGGGTCCAAGGCAAGTCCGGTCGAACCCTGGGTAAGTCATAGTCAAGTCCCGGTGGGGTCATAGGCAGGTAGTGGGATTATGATTTAATTTTAATTATGCTGAAAAAAAAAAAAAAAAACAATAGATGAACATCTATGTCGTAGTTTTCTTACGGATTATGATTTAATTTATGATTTAATTTTTAGTGTTATGTGAAAAAGATAAAGAAAGCAAAATTAAATATGTACTGTGCAAAAAATCATGTCATTGTTCCATGCAAATTACAAAAAAAAAAAAAAAAAAAAAAAAAAGGGCTTGTTTGCTAATTCTTTTTATCTTTTTATCTTTTTTCCTCTTTTCCTTTATGTTCAAAAAATCAAAATATTAATAAACAACTTCTCTCACAAAACATTCCAAAAAAAAAAAAAAAACACAAAATTTATTTTATTTTTATGTTACATCAAAACTTTTTTTTTTTTTAATCAAAACACAAAAAAGACCATTTAAAATGAGTTATCAAACACCACAATGTTTTATGTTTTATGTTTTTTTTTTTTTTTTTTTTTTTTTTTTTTTATGAATAAGAACTTTATTAACAACCAAACACAAAACACACTCTAGAAAAATAACTAACAACACAACAAGCTCTAAACCAACAACAAATAACCCCAACAACAAAAAGACATCTACAACAGAGACTTAAGCCAACAAGCCAGAATCAATACAAGATGTCTTCCATAATACTCCAATTCCAGCAACCGATAATATTTAATAGGCTTTTCTTAAATCCACCCCAATAGATTTTTTGAAAAACATGTTTCCTCTGTTTTTGGATGCATCCATAAATTGTAAATTGTTGCACAAGAAACCATTTATAAAGACAAGAATTACAAGCTCAAGAGACAATAGTTATCAGAGCTCAAAAGATAATGGTTATAAAAATTCAAGTGATAAGAGTTACAATTATGGTTGTTAATGTAGAAGTAAAAGAGACAGGTAACATTCATACTATTTTTTTTATAAATAGAGTCATGTATACAATCAAATAGTCAAATGAAAAAAAAAAAAAAAAAAAAAATGTAGCCAAGAAAAGATTTTGATGTATTGATGTAGGTCATAGGCCAAATCACCTAAAATCTCTGTGTTTCATCTATTTTCTTTCTCTATTTAGATTAATTATTAGTTTTAATATCACTGTGCACATATTGTCTATCAATGGTTTATTTTTCCATTCCTTTACATCAAAAAGACACAAACCTACTACCTATCCCACTCAAAAGGAAGATTATGTATATTACACATAACCATACCAGCCTTCCATAATCTTGCACTAAAACCATACTTAAAGAAGAGATGATCTCTGCTTTCTAGCTCTCTCTATGACAGAACTAGCATAATACAGCCCTTTGATAACCCCATTTCTGCAACCTATGACCTATTATCAGTTGTTAATCAATTTTTCAACGCTAGCCACAAAAACTTGCCATCCATAGATAACACTCACACTGGTTTATTAATACCACCTACTGTCACATCTACAAGCCTCCCTCTAATTTCCACTAGATCATCAGAACTAGCATGGTTCCAAAACCAATTCCCATCAGGTAAGACACTTGACAGCCGAGCCTCCAAGCTACTACAGGTATCATACACCACACAGAACAAAGCCCAAATTTTTGAATAAGAATACAAGCAGGGTGCCACCAATCCAACCACAAGTGAATATTGTTCTCATCCCCAACTTCAAATTTAATGTGTCTCATTTCCATAAATTCTTCATTTCAAAATATTCTCTTTAATCCAAGCAACCCAAATAGAACAAACCCTAACAAAAAGGCTTCAAATATTGGGGCTTTATTCCATAAATGTATTTTTCACATGTTAAGAGATACATGACGGTTTTATCAATTGCATTTGAGAAAATTTGTCCAACCAAGTTTGTAATAAATTTATGTTTCTAGTTTATTAAATTGACATCTATTTTTAAAGGATGTGATTCTCCAGTGTACATGTGATAATCATATACTCTAATCTAAAAATGAAAGAATTTCTTTCAAGCCCAATTTGAACAAAAGATTAAAAAACTTAACTTATTAGCTCCTCATCCTCTATTTTTTTTTTTCCTTTTACTTCGTGTACTGAACAATTAAACCAATTACAAGTTCTTTGTAAATTAAAGCACCACTTGTTCAGCTATTCTATTCTTTTTTATTTTCTTTTTTCCTCTCTAATTTGGAATAATTTTTATGTAACTCACTTGACAACAATAAGATTATATTATCTAATATCTAGATGTACTTGACCTTTTGCAGGCTTATTCACAGCATGAAAGAGTGTCTTATTGTCATTAAAATTAAAATTTATGGTTAAAATTTGAAAGTATTATTCTTTTAAAATTTTCAATAATAATATATTATTTAATTAAATGAATGAATGAATGAATTTCTTTTATTCTCTCTTGCTACAAAAGCTAGTAATAAAATAAGAATAAATGATAAATTTCTTCTCATAAACTCTCACTCGAGTGTCAGTTGTTTCATAGACTTGTTAACTCAGTGTAATCATATCATATTTTCAAATTCCAAAGCCAAATTCCAGAGGGAGGTGGGAATGGCCTGCAAGCCACCCTGGCCACTTTTAGGATGGCGCGCGGCCACCCCCATGGCCTAGGGGTGGCTCGTGGGCCACCCCAGCCAGATTTGGGGGTGGCTGCCCACTCCCCATGGCCCATGGGCTGGGGACGGCAGCAAGCTGCCTTGCGGCCACCTTAGAGGTGGCCGGTGGTAGCGCTGCCACCCCCACCTCCCTCTGGGATGACCTTGGGTTGCTGTCATCCTCTAAATTTATTTTTAAAAAATAATAACAATTAAACCGGATATAATTCGGTAGTTGTGTGTGTGTTTTTTTTTAATGTGTTTTATGCTTAGGTGTCACATTCGTTGTTACCACCGGCCACCTCAGAGGTGGTTGAGGTTAGTGTCACCCTCTAAATTTATGGTAGATTCCATTTTGACAAGTGATTAGATTGTGAATTGAAAGAAATATATTAATAAACAATTATTTTGTGAATATTTTCTTAGTGAATGGATACCAATTTTATTTTTATATATTAATTAATTTGTACTTTCAATACTTTATCACCGTCAATACAAATTTGTGATTCCGCCCTAAAAGAGTTGGAAGTTGAGTATGAGAGATTTGCCAAAAGATGAAAACTTGGATTGGCTGCTGGTGTGTGCTTGTCACCCAACAAAAGCCCATCGGGTGGTTTTGACACGTTGAGCATCAAATTTGTGGTTAAGCGCAGAAAATATGTAGTAAAGAAAAAACTAAAAAGGTACATGTTTTGAGACTGAGAAGTGAGAAGAAGATAGAGAGAAAGGGGGAAATATGTACGCAAAGGCTTGCAAAAGGCTGTGGCAGTCGCCAGGGTGAAATTTATTTACACGCGTGACTCTCTCTTTGCTGTGATTGCTCCCCTTTCTGTCTACAGACTTCTCGCTGGCAGAGAGCTGAGAAAGCAAAGAGCAGAGGCTGAAGCCCACTTCCTGGTACCCTCTTTGGGTGCAACAGCATTACAACACCACCTCTCAGACTTGCAGGCATTCTTTCTTCTTCTTCTTAGAGTTTCTTTTTGTGGGCTTATGCTGATATGTTATGTTTCATCTTTCCAGCTTTGATATGCTTCTGTTGATATGCTTCTGTGCTTTTGCTTTGCTTTGCTTTGCTTTCCTAGTCTTTATGTCTTAGCTCCATTGACACTCTTAACGCCCTTGTGATATTTTGAATGCGGAAATCCATGAGTAAAGACTTCATTTTTACATGTCTTTAAGACTTTTTTATCATCTGGGTGTGGTTTGAGTTTGTGGGTTCTCTTGCAGAGCCTTATCAAAGGTAGTGAAAGTTAAGGAGAAAGAGAAAGAGAAAGAGAGATATGGATGATAACAAAGAAAAGGGAAAAAATATGGGGGAGGATAAGGATAACAATCTGACCACGCATACCCGTATACAAGTTGACGAAGAGAAGGAGGAAGAACCAAACCCCACCCTGGTTCAAAATGTGGATTTGAAGAAGGAGAAATGCATTGATGAATTCCCTGTTGAAAACCAAGGTCCGGTTGATTCTGCAACCTCCACTCTTGAAACTACTAATGATGGTAATATCACTGCCAATGAACTAACACATGGCAACGCTGGAACTGATATTAAGGAAATAATACCATCAAATCCGCTGGAAGCCGATTCACCCTCTAAGAGGTCTTTGGAAATAGCACCTGAAGTTGGTAAGAAAGATGATGACATTGAAGAAACTGATGGTAGTGATCTAAATCCTGCCAATCAGCTACCTCCTGAAGTGCCCCGTGAGAGGTCTATGGAGACCGAGGCCAAATATGATGAGAAAAGGCATGAATTGAATGTTGGTATGAGCAACATGGAGTTGTCTCCAAATAGAGAGATTAAGGAGCAAGTATCAAAACTGAAGTTGGATTTAGGACATGAGGTTGGTATGAAGAGCTCAGAGCAGTCATTTCTTTTAGTGCCGGATGGGGACCATGGGGTTGAGGGTTACGAATCGGGAACAGAGGATGAGCAAGCAGCATTCATGATGGAGGTAGAAAATTTCTGCAAAGAGAAGAGCTTGGAATTTAAGCCCCCAAAGTTCTACCAAAAAGAATTGAATTTGCTCAAGTAAGTGTTTGGCAATTTGCATATGGATTTCGTTAGAGAACCTTTTCTAACTTTATGCTCAAAATCCTGGCTCTTTATTCTATGTAGGTTATGGAGAGCTGTAATCAAACTTGGTGGTTACGAACAGGTTTGGCTGGCTTATAGCTCCTTATTTTCCAACTATGCTTTCTACTTACCACAAAAAAAGGTTCTGATTATTTTTTCTTGTTTCTGGAGGGTCTTTTTTTTTGTTTTTTTTTTTTTTCAGACCTAAGCCTTATAGATTTTTGTTGATTTTTTTTTTTTTTTTTTCGATAGAATCCCACAAATCGAAATATTTATGAATGATTTCACATCTTTCTTTGTCTGAAGGGAATATACTCAGTACTTCACTAATGTCAAAAACCAGCTCTCCCCCCCCCTCCCCCCCCCCCCACTCCCCTGCTGCGCGCACACAACACACACACACATGCATGATTCACTCAAATGAAACAATTATGTTACCAGCTTTTCTACGTATACTTGTCAATGCTATGACAGGATCATGGGCCTGATGTGTTTATGGGAATTCACAGGTGACATCGTGCAAGTTGTGGCGGCAAGTGGGACAGTCATTCAATCCGCCAAAGTAAGGGAAAGAAACATTTGTTTAGTTGGTGCCTGCCTTCTGCTAAGTTAGGAGTTTTCAATGACCAACCAAAATAACAACTGCAGTTCTCCTTAGGGGAAAAGGAAAGGAAAAGAAAGAGAACTTGCAAGCAAGAGAGTATAATTTTTTATTTAGTTGTAGGCCACTTCCCCAGCCACTCGAAAATAAGTTCATTTTTTGGTTTAACAGAGAGGCTATTTTGGATAGTTTCATTTTTTATTTGAATCTCGTGGCTGATATTTTTGGTTTTTACTTGTCCAGGACCTGCACTACTGTCTCTTGGACTTTCCGAATTTTTTATGAGAAGGTTATGCTCTACTTGCAGAGTTCGGCCTCTTGAACATTTATTAGTTCCTGGGCTTTTTGTTTGCTTACTTCCATGTGTTTTTTTGTTCCGGATTATCATTTTATGCAGGCACTACTTGAATATGAAAAGCATAAAATGGGTGCTGGTGAGCTCACGGAGCCTACTAGAGTAAATAATCAGGTAATCTAAGTTGGCTGATCATGCGGTCAGCTCTTTGGTATTTCTAGAAGAAATAATGTCCATTTCATTGCAGTATGAACACTCTGCTTCAGGCAATTTTGAGCGGTGGAGTAACTTTAGTTAGGATGAGGTTTGTATCCCTGTAGAAGGGGCTAGGGGCTTAAAGGTTTTGGGTTTATTGCCACTGTAATTGGATTGACTTGGAAAATGTTGGAGTTGGTTTCCTAAGTAGGTGAGCAAAGTTACTGGATGATTTCTTGAAAAGCAATTATGAAGGAGAGTAAATTTTGTTCTTTGAAAGCATATGGCTATCAGGGGACAAAATTTTAAGTTTGGGCCAAGAGTTACAAGACTCTGTCCAGACTTGAGATGATTCTTTTAGAGTGGCAAATTGATTTGACAACGGGATTTTGCTGTTTCATTGAGATTGCGGGGTTTGGTTGTTTAGGAGATTGATGTGTGTTTCAAATTACCTTCAACTCTTTTTTTTCTTTATCCTCTTTCCTTTTGTAGCAATCTGCAAAGAATGTGCCTTGGAGCTTTCCTTCCTCAAGTTTTCAGTGAACTGATGCACTTGTTTTATATTCGCTTTTTTATTTTTTATTTTTATTTTTTATAAATGTTTCAAGCATTTTCTTCTATGTTTACCCATCCACTTTTCATTCCTCAAGTTTTTAGTGAGTTGATGAACTCGTTTTTTATTTGCTTTTTATTTTTATTTTTTATTTTTTGCATTTTGTTTCTCCATTTGCTTCTATGTTTACCCATCCACACATCTACATGTAAGTTGTTTTTCTTTATGTGGATGCATACTGAGCACATATTTGGTTTCTCTTTTAATTTAAAGAAAATATTAAAATGAAAAATATAATTGCCAATTATCTTAATGGGTCATATTAACAGATTATGTATGCATATCTATGCTAACGGTCTTGAAAGCTGGACTGCCTGGTGCATCTATGATTAAGGTTGGAATCAAGATCTGGTTCTGCACAAAGGGATGAAAATGATTCATGTGGTGTTGTATGAGTAATAATCTATAATTATTATGACTTCATTTGGTGTTGTGTGAGTGATAGATAATATATGATTATATACTTATAAAAAAAAGAAAGATAATATATGATTATTAAGAATTTGTATGCAGGTAAGTGGTAGTCAAGCTATAGGATCGGGTAGGACACTGAGGGATGCTGCAGCTCGTGCAATGCAGGGTTGGCACTCTCGGCGTCTTTTTGGTCATGGTGAGATTGGTGACCTAATTGTCAAGGTCTGTGGAGAACTTTTAAGCTCTATAAATTGAAATTTTGTTTGTTTTGCATTTTTTCAATTACATTGTTTTGCCCCCTTTTTCCTTCCAAATTGATATTTCCTATTAAAGGAATGCATTTCTTTTTTGGTTAGGGGAAGAACTCGAGTTCTATGCCAAAGGTTGACAAACAGCTTAAAAATATTGGTATGAACACTCTACTGGGTCAAATTCAGTAGTTTTAACTGCCATCATGGTCCTCCTATTTGGAACTTGGTTTATTGTCTTAGGTTTACTAAAGCGGAAGCAACGGTCCACTGTTGAGCGTAATGTCCAAGTTGCTCACATTAAAGTGACAAAGCCACAGTTAGGTTTACTATTCCCTTGTTTGTCCATGAGGCCTAGATTTATCTAACTCATTTGAGTTTTTTTTGGTAGATCTCAAATTGTTCTTTTTTTGACAGATTGGAAACAATGGTCGTTGATGTTGGGCCCCCAGCTGATTGGGTGAAGATCAATGTTCAAAGATTTGTGAGTTTCTGTCTTGAATCACTCTGTGTACTAATATACCACTGAACTTTTTCTTTGGTTCTGTGAACACCTAATTAGGTTTGAAATTTTGAATTTTCACAGGATGACTGCTTTGAGGTGTATGCCTTAGTTCCTGGGCTTCTGCGTGAGGAGGTTAGTATAAGATATCCGGAAGCGCTTTCATTTATCTCATTTTCTTATCTTATTTACTATGACAGAGTGCTTGTTTGTGCATTCGAAGGCCTGCTTGATCTTAAGCTAAACTTTCAATAACATAGAGGTTGAATGGAAGCAAAATGGACAAATCAGGTGCATGGTTCAGATGGAGGGTTATTCCCTCTTCAAGAACCGATGCTATGTGTCTCTTTGCCTCTGTTTGGTAATGAGAGAGAGAGAGAGAGAGAGAGAGAGAGAGAGAGATGCCATGGGGGTTAAAGCACCAAAGTTAGAAACCTGTTGAGACAAAATATATGTAAATAATACACCTGGTGCTAAGAAGTCTACGAACAACTGAATAAATTTGTGTAGGAATGGACTGAATTTGAGCATGGAGTTTGAGCTTGATCAAGCAAACCCACTCAGAAAAAAATGAAGTTCTACCGTAGTACATATGTTTCTGAAACAATTCGAAGCTGCAAAATAGTGTTTGAGATCAACCCAACCCACTGCTTCTATTGTTTGACTCATCAGAAACTTGTCCACTGTCCTATGGTATTTAATTTTCTTGGTGAAATCTGATTTTTTGTTCGAGTAATGCTATATACTACCGAGGAATGCTTCATTGCATTCTACCCACCATCTCCACACCATCTCTTCACTTTAGCATCTTGATTTTTTCAAAAAAAAAAAAAAAAAGAAAAAGTAAAGAGAGAAGAGATGGTATGGAGATGGTTGATAGAATGCAAAAAAGCATTCCTCATATACTACCCCAGTATCTATGCTGACATGGCATTGTCAATCTACCATTGGATTTTTCTTTTTCCTTTTTTAACTACTAAACAGAAACTACACCATCAATACTATGACATAGTTAACCCACCATGAATATTTACCAAATCCTGCTTTTGATGCTTGTAATATTGTGTTTTTGTTTCATCGTTGATTACAACCTTCTTAGTGGTACAGGTTCATGTTCAGTCTGATCCAGCAGGATGCTTGGTTATATCTGGTCAACCAGCGGAACTGGATAATCCTTGGGGTGTCACACCTTTTAAAAAGGTTTGTCAATGAGTGCTCATATTTCAATTACTTTTGATTGTAGCTGTGGTCCAGCGCTGTTTGCAGCAGGTCCTGGTCACTTGGCAAGTAAAGTGAACAAGTTCTCTTGGTCCTGAAAGATTCTTGAATAATTCATGACATTGACAGCTGCCTGATCTCCTGTTTTCTACCTCTCAAAATTATACCATCCTTTTTTTTCTTTTTTTTCTTTTTTTTCTTTTTTTGGGGAAAACTATCACGCAATTTGAAAAGACCCTCCAAATTTCAAAACCTCTCAATTTCACCCTCCGAACTTTCAATTTGATGCAATTTATCTCCCTCCATCATTTTTTGGACGTTAAAAGTGATGAAATGACCTTTATACCCCTAAAAC
The DNA here is from genome assembly GCF_965113065.1 of Corylus avellana. NCBI lineage: Eukaryota > Viridiplantae > Streptophyta > Magnoliopsida > Fagales > Betulaceae > Corylus > Corylus avellana. The sequence continues at coordinate 21,240,922 of NC_142491.1, read as the reverse complement.
TTTTATAAAATTTCAAATTTACCCTTAATTTCAAATTTCAAATTAAAAAAAGGAAAAATTGAAGGGTAATTTGGTCTTTTTAGTGATTTTCGTTAAGGTTTAACAGAAAAAATTGACGGAGGGGGGTCAATTGCAACAAATTGAAAGTTTAGGGGGTGAAATTGAGAGTTTTTGAAATTTGACAGATTTTCTCAAAACGTGTGGTAGTTCAGAGGTCCAAAGTGAAGTTATCAATTTTTTTTTTTGTTTTTTCCAATTCAAACTGGATATAATTTTTACACTGGAGGATTTTAAGGAACTTTGGATTGCTTAATAATTGTGGTTAGTTAAGAAAAAAAAAAAATCTCGCAAGATTAAAGTACCAGGCCTTGGCAATATCATTACCCTGGATTCTTATCTGTGACAATTTGGTGTCTTTATCTTCATGTACTCATTGATCTTCATTCTAAAACCTTTGTTCTGTGGGCTTGAGGCTCTTTATTGAACCACACCTAACAGTAGTAGTTTTCTCTTTAGCTTGTCAGCTTGCCTTCCAGAATTGATCCGCATCAAACTTCTGCTGTTGTGACGTTGCATGGCCAGTTGTTTGTGCGTGTGCCAATCGAGCAGTCAGATTCATAGAATGTGGGGATGATGGTCCCCTTGCCCGAACGAGGAGATTATGCTTCAGTTAGTATGTAGAAGATGAATTAACTTTATGCAGATGATGAGAAGTTGAACTTTGCCGTGTAAGTTTTATTTGTTTATTTTATGCTTACAGGTGAATCTCAAGCCTACTTGATTGAATGCATCTGCATTTACAAAGTACTGTACTTATGATAGGACCATATATAGGGACAGGCTGGCATATTTATGGCATTGTGCATTACTGACTCCTTTTAGGAAGTTATGATCTTTACCTCTTGGCTTCAATTTTCTTACGTATTTAACTGCTAACACCTGCAAATTTAACTCAGTTTGATTAAGGGAAGACTTGCCATGGAATTATAATCATGCTTGTTTTCTCCTGTAGGTAAGTTTATTTTCATGTTATGGTACATTTGAAATATATCCCTTGTCATCATCCATGAAGATCTCATAAAAAGGGCACCAGACTGTTCTACAGGCATGGTTCCAGTGATCTGGTGCTAGAGAAAACTGACGTGTTTCAAATTACCTCAATGCTAAGCTGATTGTGTTATTATTGGGATTTTGGGAGACACTAGGAGCACCCTGATATTACATTTATAGTCATACTTATGAAATTAAATAGCAAAATTAGTCCATAAGGTCTTTCAAATTCCTTTAGGCTGTCTTTCAACAGACTCCACTCTGTATAAACCCCTTCTGCATATATCTATTTTTGACTTTCTTAAAGTCCGAGGATAGCCAAGGGAAAGAATAATGCAAATTCATCTTCACTATTAAGAAATTTGTAGGGTTTATCAGATAGTTTCTTGTCACTAAGCCTTTTTGCTTCACTCTAACTATGATCATTTAAGTTCATCATGGGAATTGAAAACCTCCTCCAATGCCTTGCGTTGAGCCTCCGTTAGGCGGGTTAATAGCAATCCAGAGCAAGGAAAGTGTAATTGCGATGAGACCTGACCAAACAAACACAATAGTTGGTGTCTTCCCTCTCCTCCCCATCAAACCTTTGGCAAAAGGATACAGATGAGCCAACACCCAGAAGCTAAAGAATGCTCCACCAATGAACTTACTCCATTGAGGGGACGTGCTGTAAATGGTCCTTGAAAATGCAACAGCAATCCCGACTATATTCAGCATCGCAATGACAATTGGTGGAATCATCAATGAGGTCCACTTCACAAGATACAAGTCTGCATAGATATCGTCAATATCCTCTCTTGCTGACTTGGAAGTCAATGTGAAAGATATTTCGACCCCTGCAATCACCTTGAGAAGTCCTTGGACCACAGCAGCCAAGTGAGAGCTTGTTCCAGAAATGAGCCAGAACTGTTCATTCCTCCACCACTCTTCCAATCCCACACCGGACCATTTCACCTCTAGGATGGCCAGGGCGATGAGGCATACTACTATGATGAGTAGGTAGATTAAGAATGCGGTGTTTAGATCTCGGACTATGAACTGTCCAGAAAAAAGTGAGAGTGCTGGGAGGAAGCAATAGACGATGAGGAACACAGAGGTGAAAGGGTAAATGCCAACATTTAGGTAAGCCATACGCTGGAGAAACTTGAGGCGCCTGGAGCCAAGTAAGGCATTGTTTCTAGAGAAGAAAATCTCAACGGAGCCAGTGGCCCAACGAAGCACCTGGTGAAGTCGATCAGTCAGGTTAATTGGTGCTGACCCACGAAATGCATCACGATTAGTGATGCAGTAGACTGAGCGCCATCCACGGTTGTGCATGCGGTAGCCTGTCACCACGTCTTCAGTTACTGAGCCATAAATCCATCCCACCCTGTCACCCCATTCTGTCTTGTCCTCGTACCTGTCGAATATGAAACATCATTCATTATTGCATCACTTTTACACGTTAATACATTCACATAGGCAATTTGGCATGAATCCAAATGTGAGGCATACCAGCAAGAAATAACGGAGACGGCTTCAGCAACAGCAGCAGCATCAAATGGCTCACGTGGGACTCTTAGAGCACCAGGAGGCCGCCCATACTTGACGGCAGGATGATCCGCAAGGGGGCGACCTTGGTACTCAGCTATGGGTATTGATTCAGCCAGCATTGTAGAGTTTCCAAAACGCTTGGGCAGCAGATTTACGTCTAGCTCATGATCGTAGTTGGCGGGCCTCAAAGCCTCGTTCTCAAAGTCTGTCTTTTCAGCATACTTTTCGGGTTGTGGTGGGTCGAAACCGTACAGTGCTAACCTCCTGAACATGCAGCCAGTTCCCACATAAACTGGGCCCTGTTGTGTCATACATGGTCTTATTATTAAATTTTCTATCTCATCATCTTTTAATCCAATTGAAAATAAGAGAGAAAGATGCGAGGAGAACCTGCACACCATCAAGCGCACGCATGTTGCCGTCGAAGAAGACGGTGTTGTGATTGGCATAGCGGTCGGAAGGATCGATGCCTTCGAATCTCTGTGGGAACTGAATGTAGCAGATGTTCTCGCCACCTCGATCCATCATGAAGCACATTCCTTCGCAAATAGCTTTGCAGTTGTATATGTAGTGGTCACAATCAAGGTTGAGAATAAATGGGCCATTGGATAGGATAGCCGATGTTCGTACCAGGGCGTTCATTGCACCAGCTTTCTTGTTATGATCATAGCCTGGTCGCTTCTCACGTGATACATATACAAACATGGGGAGGCGCATGTCCACATCTGTGAAGTCTATGATCTTGTCGTCTACACCTCCCATTAGTGGGTCATTGCTTGGGGGCTTCAGCATCACCTGTCAAAAGTTTGGTAATATTGTGAAGAGTGTTGATGGGCAATAAGGATTTGGTATTCTTTTGACGAAGATTGAAATGAAGTTACCTGAAGAATTCCTGCGTGGTCACCTTTGGAATGTTCACTAGCAGGGACAGACCAAGTGCCAGGCCAATGGGTGCCATCCGCCATCCATGTGGCTTTCTGGGCTTTTATAATTGGCTTCAAAGGGTCAGGCCCTCTCTCCCTCATGAGCTTCAACATCTTTATTTCCTCCCTCGCATTGAATGCGTCTGATCTCCTCCTAATCGAGTCTGGAAGCCCATTAATTCTGACCTTGAATTCGTCGTACTCCCTCTTGATCTTCCTCCTATCCTTCACGAAATCTGACCTGATCTTGTTCTTGGTTGGGTCAACTTTCAAGCTGAAGTAGCTTTCAGGATTTCTTGGCTCAATACCATGTTTTCGACAGAAAGGAACCCATGAATTGGCAAAACTTGCAGCCTCAGCCATAGCCTCAAAGGTGAGGAGGGAACCTCCATCATCAGAAACGTAACATGCAAGCTTTTCCACTGGGTAATCAACAGCTAGAATTGAAAGGATAGTGTTGGCGGTGACTAGAGGTGGCTCTTTTTCAGGATCAGCCGTGGAGACAAACAGGTCGACACCGGGAAGATCGGAGCGACCAGTGGGATTAGATGGCGATGGTATATCAAACTTGTCATGAAGGACTTGAAGGTCTGTTGAACGGTTGATGGGGCAGAGCTTGGGAATCTGGTCAAGGAGCCAAGAGAAGGCAAACCATATCTCACACACCACTGACATGAGCCACAACAACACTGCATCCTCGTTTGGGTGTTTTATTCTCCATTGCAAGAAGAAACACATCACAATGAGCCGAACCAAGATCAGTAACCTGGCCAAATAAGTAGTTGTCTTAAGTTATGGTACATCTGATGATTACGACTCTCATACAATTAGGATGATGTGGCAATGAGTAGTTATATAATAGTCTAATAAATAGCACTACTCTTTTTCAAGATAAATAAAGCAACTGGAAAAATAAGTTAGATACTTGACCTGTAAGGGCTAATGATGCTTGCTGGGATTGGCAATTTCCGACTTAGGGGCTTCCACGGCTTGTCCATTGATTCCATCGCGCCTCCTTTGAATCCATCATTCTCATCACCCACGTATGTGTCATCTTCAGGCCAAAAGGCACTGCCAACTCCGTTAGTACCCTTCGTCTCAAACAACCACTGGTTGTGATCAAGTTCTCCGCTGCGGTTTGCCTTCATCATAGACATATTATTAGCATCCCTTTTCAAGCCATCTGGGTCTGGCAATGGGAATACTCCACTTGAAAAATTGGATGCATCATCCTCATAATCCCCGACTTTATACAGTTCCTTGCAACCTGGACATAGGCCAGTTTCTTTTTGGGCATCAATGTAGCAATCTCTGCAAATTTTGAATCTGGACAGCAAATTTCTGTTATTGTTTAGTTTGTTGTAGTACTCCTAATTGAAAGTATATGGCTTTCAATGTATTTAACAAAAAATTCAAACAAACTATAGCTACCAGATGTAGCACATACCTGCAATCACAAGGGATTACATCAGCTCCCCTCTCATCCTTCATAATTTTGCCATCACAGGCCTGCATAGAACATGCAGCATACAAAGAATTTGAAACGTATTGCTCTTCAGCCTTCACTGCCAAAGAAAAGTCCATTGGCTGGTTGTCTGGTGTAGGAGGAATCTGCACAGTGTAGTTCATCAAGTCCCCTGATATCTCTCCCGACATATCAATGTCGTCTCTTGACAGATTGACATACCTCCCGCTCGAAGTCCGTCTTGCAAATTTAACAGTTTGCCTGCTTGGATTCCGGTTGCCATGAGAAGCGTTAGAATCCCTGGGGCTGCGTATGGCAGTCTTTGACGGTTTGCTGGATTGGGATGCCATTATCTTGTGCTGACTGCTTCAGAAAAACATAAGTTCAATTCTTGAAGAAATGCTGATCAAAGCTTCAGAAAAACTCTTCAGGTGAGATGCCCACATGGAAAAAGCAGCATACTATACCAGCAGCTGACAAAAAAAAAAAGACCCGATGGATCATATAGGCAGACTTGTTGGGTTTCTAAGATACAAAGGTAGCATAAAATTTTTGCAATAGAATAAAGAAACATTGAAGGAGGGTTGTAATCATTCATGAAATATATTTTTTCCACCAACTTAGAGGCAGAAATGGGGGGCACGTAGGAGCTTTGATCAATCACATAGGTGTTCGAAGACTCTCCTACACGTTCATATACTTTATTGCTTGCATGCCCATCACTAACAAACCCTTCAGCTTATTCCTATTTTATATGGCACTCTGATCAGGTAGCTGACGCTGTGCAAAATGTTAGAACTTTTTGGGGAAGGATAGAACTCTTGGAAAATGTTATTTGCAAATTACTTTATACCCTTTCAATCTCATGGATTTTGAAATTATATCATTTCAATAATACATTAAAAATTGAATCTGTTCGAGAGTGAAGTAAATAAACAATAATAAAAAAAAATCAACCATGTAATTCTTAAACATAAGAATAGGATATAAACCAAAGACAGAATAATTGTATTACCAATGACATTAAAAAATGTTCAAAAAGAAAAAACTAAGGATATCTTAGCAACCACTCATATATGTATAATAACTTTACTTAACCCAAGCTTGTATTTTAATTACGGAGTAACATTACAAATCTATATCTCAAAGTTTTGGACTAATATTCGTTCGTGAAAAGGAATATTTAGCGAAAATCAAGTAATTAAGGTGCCGTGACAAGAACCTATTTTAGGAGTGTTTTTGGGTTTTTAGTTCGAGAAAGTGTTTTGATTTGACATAAATGTGAAAATTAAGTTTAGGAAAAAATACACTTTACCCCTCTGAACTATTCATTCATTTGCGCTTTTAATCCCTATGTTTAAAAAGTGATACTTTACCCCTCCCCCTCCCCCCCACTTTCAAATTGTTGCAATTCGACCATTCTGACTTTGTTTTTCCCAAAATGCCTCCATCCCAAGTTAAAATAAATAAATAAATTTAAAAATTAAGGGGTGGCTCAGTCGAATTGCAACAATTTGAAAGTGTTACTTTTTAAACATTGAAATTAAAAGTGCAAATGGGTGGATAGTTCAGGGGGGTAAAATGTATTTTTCCCTTCATTTTATGTCCTTAAGAGCGTTTTGTGTTTTGGGTTTGTTAATCCAAGCTCATATTTTTATTATGGAGTAAGATTACAAATCTAAAAACTTGATAGAAAAACTATTAAATTAAGAGATTATTAATTCAAAAAAAAAAAAAAAAAACAATGAAGAGATTCAACGCTAAGATGGTTTCAATATTGATTTTTGTAATGGGAATGGAAAATGAAATATGTTCATTCTTTTGGTTAATCTGCCCACTCTCATTTGCCGTCTGATCTAACGAGGCAATTTTTGGGTGGAAAATCGATGAAGAAATAAGGGATTCTTACTTAAAAAAAAAAAAAAAAAAAAAAAAAGGCTTCAAGGTACGAATCTCCCTAATAGCCAATAGTGGTATGTGATATGGTGGAGTGGTAAAGAGCAAAAGGTCATGATACAACACAAACACGAGTCCATGGAGGAGGGATAACAAACCCACATAGCCCACAAGTGATCGTGAAGATGGCTCACAAGATTGATAAAACGGCTTCCGTTTGAAGAGGAATATAGCAATGTGGTGATGAATTCACATATGAGAGGAAGATTATTGAGTATAAATGTGTGAGTGTAAACTGATAGAGTCCTAAGTTAAAAAGATGCAAGAAGTGTCCGCGGTTAATATAACACGGTTGGGCCCAAACCCATAGGCTTAAGTTTTTGGGTTGTGTGATGTTTTAGCATGTTATACTATGAACTTACTCCAAAGTATTAATCTCCATAATATAAATTGTTATGTGTCCAAAATGTATGTGAGATAGACTCGAAATCCCTTTAAAAGTGGAAGAACCTGAAGCAAATATAATACATGTCATGTTAACATACAAAATTTTAACTAATCTGGTTTTATCCCTTGGTTGAAGGCCGAAGTAACCAACATTACTTTACATGATCAAGTGAATAATATTAAAATCAGAAGTGCAACATTTTGAAGGATCTCCATGGATTTTTTAGAGTGCGTTTTTAAAAAATAACGTTTTGAAAATGTAAAAAAGCTGCGTTTTCAAATTGTAGGCAAGTGTGTGAGTTTTAAAAAATACATGGTTTTAAAGGTTAAACTGCTATTTTACCAAATGTTTAACTATATTTTTAAAAATCGCAATTTTAAAAATGCTATTTTTAAATTGCACTTTTGAAATCATAAACCCAAATGCTACATGCGACGACCATTAAAAAATAACATGTAATCTACATAAGCCATTTAAAAATAACATGTCTCATATTTATATCTTACACTTTTTGCGACAACTTCTGATATTATCAGCGACTACACTGAGGTCGTCGTTTATAATCTTTCTCGACGGAACAACTATGACCTAGTAGCGACAATACGTTGGTTTAGATTCTTACGCTATTTGCGATAACTTATAATATTATTACCGATAACACTGAGATCGTTACTGATAACCTTTTCACGACAGAATAACTGAGACGACCTATTAGTGACAACACATTGGTTTAGAATCTTACCCTAATAATATGATTAGTGAAAACACTAAGGTCGTCATTGATAACCTTTCTTGACGAAGAAACTGCGATCACCTATTAGCGATGACTTATCATTATTGTTAAAGACCAAAGTTTAAGAACACAAAAGAAACCATCAATTTTGGGAGTAATGCTTTCTTTCTTTATCTTATATAGGTTACCTGATTCTCAGTGGCATATAAGATATTGTCCTGAAGTAATGTTTGGCAACATGAATGAAGTTTAAAACAACCAAAGTTTAGGTATAAATAAATCTAACAAATGAGCAACCTAAAGAAGAAACGTATGTCAAACAACAAGCATAGAACACGAACTTCTAAAGAAGACCCACTCCCATGCATGCATCTTCTTCAAGTTTCAACGTTTCAAAGTTCCAATATCTGTGCCTGTTTTCCATCTTTTTGGAACTAGGGCTTGCTTTTCTGCTCAACATGGTTCTGAATTTTTTTTTTGGGTTTCCTTCTATCTTTCTAGGCAACAAGTGGAACAAATTAATGTTTGTTCAAATATATGTTTCATCCCTGAAAAATAACCTAATTTTAATTTCTTCCCTGAAAAACAAGTTATGTTTTTCACAAAAATTCATTTTTTTTTTCTTGGGTTGTCTACTAGAGTGATAAATTGGTTGATGATATAATTCTAAAAAAATTAATGTGGCTCACTAATTAATCCTCACCCCCCCTCTAAGGCATGGTTATTCGGACTCACCTTTACTGAGTAAAACCCTGGATATTTACAATCGCATGCAAAGCACAGTATTGCTTAAGTCCGGACTCAAACACAAGACCTCAAGGTACAACACCATTCGAGCTGCCCGTGCGGGACCAAAAATGTTCAAACCTGCAGACATCTGTTAAAGTCTTAAAGATCTCCCAAACTCTTTGAGTGCTTGTTTTCTAACTGACACTAGTACTCTCTTTTATAGTATATATACTTCTGCAGCTAGCTTTGTAAGCAGAAGTAATATAGCTGCTTACAAGGTCATAAGGCCAGTTATAGTACCCTTTAAAGAGCTGAAGAGAATAAAACAACCTGCAGATTGATGTACTAAGATGTTTGGCTTTCAATTGAAGATATGAGAAATGTTTCATGCACATTTTATTGGAGTCTACAAGATTAATAAGTAGTTTTATTAATTTTCTGTTTTTCTCTTTCCTACATCTTTTTCATTGAGCATTAGCTTTGTTTATATTTTGAGTTTTCTTCAGACTCCTTAATGAGTGTGTCAAGGAAATGGAACAGAAATAAAACCCTAGAAAGAGTAGTACATTGGCAAAATTTGGACAAACCCAAAATTTGATGAAACAAGAGAAAAAGGAAAATCTCAAACAATTAATTGAGGAGGCTAGAAGAAAAGAAAACAATGTTATGGCCTTTTGTACATAAATTGGACTTACTGATATGGGGGATATATTCCAAGTCCTTTGGTCCAACAGTAGCTCACCTCCCATCCTGACAAACTCACGAGTAATGCTATTTAGTAGACTGTTATACAATTCGAATGATGTATCAGTTATATAACAATCGTATAGCAGTTTACTAAAGAGCATTACTAGGTTAGTTTTGTCTCCAGAAACATGTTTGTTCTTCTTCTTCCCCTCATGATGACATATCAGAGGCTTTTCATTCTACTGCCTTCTTGACTAAAAATTGTGTCACTGCACCATTATAATCTTCATATCCATCTCATTCTCCTCCATTTCAGCAAGAAAAAATGAGATACTCCAACAAACAAACATTTGAAGCACCCCCTTCCAACTCATCTGATAAAGAAAATAAAACTAGAATGGAGGCCGGGCTGCATTGCCACTCCAACCAAACGCATCACCAGGGAAAGGAAAATTTCCCAAGTTATAGAAAGGAACACCGCCGCCGCCGCCGCCGCCGCCGCCACTGCTGCTGCCGCCGCTTCCCCCCTGATCACCCAATTGGCCACCCCCACCACCACCAGTCACTGGCGAAGATTGTGAGTTTGTGGGCTGTAACTGCACCGGTGATGACTCTTCCCCCTCCAATGGTAACCTATCATATACTGCATTTGCAAATGATGCCACCATCAAAAGCACAGGACCTGAAGCCGTCAGTGGAGATGTCACACTCCCTCCTATAACCTGTCCCTGCCCACCTGACAAAAATATTGTCAAGCCACCCGCTCCTGGCGGAGCCGGTGGTGGCAGAGCCGTCCCAGTTAGAGATAGAATCTCGAACCGCCCATGTAATGTTACGATGCCCCCGGATGGGCCGGCAGCCGATGGCTGGCGCAAGGTTACATTGGTGACAGCCCCGCTGCCGCTAAGGACGCAAACTCCGCGGCCACGGCGGCAGGCATAGCTTGATACTGACTCAACCACGTCTGAACCGGAAGAGATTTCTAGTACATGGGACCTCAGTGCATTTGGGCTGTCCCTGGTTATGATTATTGGTGGCTTCGGCTTGTTCTTCGAACCGGAAGGACGCCCACGAGGCCGGCGACCGGACGTTGCTCCTGAACTTGTTGTGGGTGCATCCGGGTCCATTCTTTGCTCTTTCTCTTCAGAGTTTTTGGAATCTGATGATCTTTGCAACTGGAGCTGGTGGAAGCTGGACATTTGCTGATCAACGTGTTTCTCTCACAGACTCTCAGCACCTAGCTGTATACTTCTAAGCTGAAATGAGGAGGATATGTTAGTTCAGGATCTTCTATATTAGGATGAAAGAAGCTAAGCTATAGCTCCCAAACTCTTTAGAAATTAAGGAGCTAGCAATTCTTTGAATTTCACCTATACAAAAATTGAAGATTTGTAAACCCAAACCCTAAAACTAGAACTAGAAGAGTTGCCTATACGAATGAATGGATTGGATCGAATTGCAAAATGAAAAGATTAGCATAAATTCCTTGTGGGGTAAGTTTTGATTTGCACAAAAAGCATAATGATTTAGACACGGTCTCAGAGAGAGACTCGGTGAAGTAGACATGTCTGTGAAGATGCGGACCTAAACTATGTGATCAAGTTTGATAGATTCGCCCTCCGAAGAAAAAGGATTGAACAGAGAGAACTCCCAAACATTTGGCGATGCGTCTCACTTACTATCAACTAGCTTGGTTTCCCAACTGTTTTAGTCAAATCCAAGTGATATAAAGCAAGGGAGGAAAACAATAAGAAACAATATACAGACATCAGAAGCTAATTAGACTTGCACCAAGAAATGCTGTTCAAATCTTAAAATCTCTCGTAGTAGGTACATTGATGAAGTAATGCTCCCTACCCGACTTCAGATCTTTGCAGGAATAAAATAACTAAAAGTGGGAGAAACACACAAAACTAAAAGATGGCGAAACCCCATTAGATTAAGTACTAGGTGATATAATATTTTATTCATGAATAATGTATATAATATATGTAAAAGTAATAAAATAACAAGGTGATTCTGTTCTCTGGCCTTTTTTCTTTTTTCTATTCAATTGTTCTCTGGCCTTGGTAGAAGGGTTCTGCAGAAAGCAGTCCTCTGTTTTTGCTGCAGTGGTCTTCAAGGGATGTCTGGCCTGTTTGACTTGCGCTTTCCAGTTAGCTGGTTGGAAGTTGATGCTCTGTTGAGTGTGTCTGGGGGCTGTTGTTACTGAGGCAGCAAGTGTATAGCAAGGTGTTTTTGCAGCCAGGTTTTACAATAAGCTGCAGTTTTGAGATGCTGGTGGTGGCATGATCTGCTAGATGGTTTGGCCAATGGAGTTTGTTACTATGCTGGTCTATTTCTGATTCTTGTTGTGTAAGGTTTTGGTGGCTTTTAGGAGGATGTATAATATTGTCTCACTTTGAGACAGTATAAAGAAAAATAGTATTTAATATACTTAAGTGGACCTAAGCTCATTAGCTTAGGCTTTTACGCTAGAAAGGTGTTATAGTATGTATATTAATTTACTCTTATTTGACTCTCTTGGTGTCTATCTCTCCAACTATTGGTATCAGAGCCCATGGTTAACTTTCTTTGTTGTTGATACGAGAATCTTGGTTTGACTCTAGTAAAAAGAATGTCGTTTATGTTGGAGTACACGTGACACTCTTGTGCAATGAGGAGTTGGGTCAATGTGGAAAAACCTCACAAGTGATGGAGAAATTTATTGTGTATGCACTTGTGAGGTTTATAATGTAAAATATTTTTGAATGCAGCATATCTCTTGGGCAACTAGGGTTTTTCTCAACTCTTGCCATTTTTCTCTGTCCTAACATATCTATGGTGATGCGATGAGTTTATTAGGTCGTGTAAATTTATTAGTTCTATTAGTTAGTAGTATTTAATTTTATGTTTTATTTAATTTTTAAGAGTTTATTTTTTTGTAATTCAATAATGAGCTTCATCCAAAATCAATCAAATTAGGATTAGGTATAGTCATCAAGTCTATTTAAGTGAACTAAAACATATTGAAATTGATGAATAATTAATTGAACAGATTTCACTTGATGTGTAACTCCTCTTCTCTCTTCTTCCCGATGGTGAAACCCCACCAAATTCTCATTATTACCTTTGGATTGTGTGACTCAATCCTTTTCTTTTCCATTCCTCTTTGGATTGTGTGACTCAATACATATTTTTTTCCCCTTCCTCTGTTGTTCTTCTTCTTCTTCTTTTAAATTTCACTACTCCAAATTTGTTTAACCACGCCCAAGTTGCTTTTAGGGTTGTTGAACCACTCATGTGATCACAAGGCTAGGGGTGCCCAAATTATCTTATGGCCAAAATGGGTGGTCAGGCCACCCATAAATGTCTGTTGTGGGTGACCGAATCACCCGTATGTCCAAAAGGGGTGGTTCGGATTTCTCCAAAAATCAATTGGGGGTGGTCGAGCCATCCCCTTGACCAAAAAAAGTGATTCACTACTCCAAAGCAACCAAAGAAGTGGCTAGCCGCCCCTAATGATGGTGGTGATGGGAAATTAAAGTAGCAATGCAATGGTACATGAGGCCGTTTAGGGTGGCTGCGGTTGACAAGAGAAAAAGTTTAGGTTTTTAACTTGTAATTTATATATGAATGCCCCTATTAGAGCTATTGCACAACATAATATACCCTAGCTCTCCCAAAATAGAAGTATAAGAAATCCTATTCAACATGTCATTGTGATTGTCTGTGTTTGAGACTCAAAGGGTAGGCTAATCAGGACCTTCCATAAGTGCAAAATCAAAATAATTGAATGAAATATGCTAGAAATCTAGATTGTGCGTTTGATGATTCTGAACTTTATTTTTTTCCACAAATCATCTTTGTAAAAGATGGTGAAAGTCCATGGTACCTCCATGAGACCATAATAACAAAAAGTAATTTAGCAGCATCTTTGTCCATGCATCTAATCATCCACCCAAATTCTCCCTCTAATTAATTAGTTCTACCTTTTCTTCCCCTTTTCAAGGGGGAATGAACCATGAAAAGCAGACTATGATGTTTTTATTACTTGCTAACTAGGATTCTAGCCCTACCATGCTCGAATACTATGCTCCTAAGACCTTCTAGTTCTTTGTTTCATTTACTTTTTATTGTTACCATATTGCTAGCCAATCCAATGACCTAATTGGCAAAGTTTCCCATTATGTTATCATGTATTTTTTTGAAACCCCATATTCGATATCCATTACAATATTCATCAAAGATCAAACCCTCGTTTTCAATGTATATATAAAATTGAGCACATCTAACTTTAGAAAAGTGATTATTTATATTATATTATATTATATTATATATATATATACCACCACGGCACCTCCTTTCTTGAGCCACCAAAAAAGTGTAGCACCCACCACTTTGGTATTTTATATTCATATATAAATTAACATGTTAAATCTAGCCGTGGTCTTGAAGCTAACTCCATCTTCTTCTTCTTTTCTCTCTCTCTCTCTCTATTATCTTCTTTTTCTTCAAGACATATATCTTTCATACTTTATGGACAAACACTTATTACAAAGGGGTTTAATCTTGCCGTGGTCTTGAAGGTAGTCTTTTATTATTTTTTATTGTCTTTTTAGGAAAAATTTCACTTAGCATCTTTGATATTTTATTATTTTCGCAATCATAACCTTAAACTTTAAAAAAATATCAATTTTTTGTTACTATCTTGTAGAAGTTTGCAATGTCAACCCTCCCATCAAAATTCAATGCTAAGAGTGAAATACCCAAAATACTCCTAAGATTGTTTATAAAATTACAAAAAGAGCTTGAATTTGGATGAGGTATTTTAGGGATTTCACTTCCTTCGTTAGCATTTAACGCTAAATTCAGACGGGAGGGTTTAGTGCAAATTTTTGAAATACAATAACTCTAAATAGACATTTTTTAAAGTTTAAGAGTATAAGCAATAGTTATAAAAGATCAAGGGTTGTAAGTGAAGTTTTCTCGTCTTTTTATTATTTCAATCTCTTCCTCTCTTTTTAGAATGGGAAATGTTAGGTGTTCTTCTAGTGTTCTCATGGTGTTCTCATAATTGTGATGTGGCTTTTAAAATCACCGTTGAATTTAAGATTATGATTATTGACTTTTAATCTATTGGTGATTTTAAAAGCCACATCACAGTTAAGAGGACATTAGGAGAACACTAAAAGAACACCTAACATTTCCCTTTTAGAATAGTCCATGAAATCCCCAAATCTTCCACGGCTGCTTGACTATATAAACATGCGACTCTTTGTTCTAATAATAAGAAGACAGCTTCATTGATTTTTTATTGTCTTCAAATCTAAGTAGTCTTATTATTAATTAGATCTGAATATATATGTATATATATATATATATATATATATCGTGGTGGGTAGAATATTGTCACGTTATAGAAGATAGGAACCTTAAACATAGAAGATGTTTTAACAGGGTGGAAACTTTAATGTTGGGTCATTTGACATTTTAAAGTACTCAAAAGGATCAAGCTCGTGATGATGACAAGGTTTTGTGCTGGCTCACTGATTATTCAAATAAAGAGTTTAGCAAATTTGCATATCACTTCATGCTAATTATGGTGTGATCAAAGTTGATAGATAAATTAAGAAATAAGATGAGTATGGGCTTAATTGTTAGAAATCATGTGAGGAATATGTCTTGGCAACTATGTGCTCTTCCAAATCTTATATAATTGATTTTAATTGTAGCGGAGGCCTATCCGGTATGGAATGGCGTGAAATTTAGCAAAGATTTAAATATATAGATAATATCATATTAGATTGATGAAGGAAGACGATGGTCAATAGTCTCCAATCATGATATGTTAGACACGTCAAAAGGGTAGTAAATATGGCAGCCCATTATCTACCGAAGACAACAATCTAGCAATCTTTCAAGCAAATATGAATGAAATAATATCCTGATTTTATTCATGATGTTATAATTTCTAAGAGAGATGCAATATTATGAGTTAAATGAAATATTGAAAATTTACATATAAAAAAATAAAATAAAAAGTTTATAGTATTAACTGGAAAAAAAATATATAAAAAAAAAAAACTCCGACTGTCAAGGGTGGTGATTTAGTGGTACTTTCAGCCTTCAGGTTAATCTCCAAGTTGTTCGATAAACACTAGGGCATAGGTTCGATTTTCGCAATGGAGATCCTCACGTATGATTAGTGTAAACCAGCTTAAATCCTAAAGAATTTCATGGACTTAATTCATCTCATAAAACTGGTTCTATAGGAGAGGGTTGCACATTCCTTATAAACATGCCCAAGGTCTTGTCCACAAGCAATGTGAGATTATTCATCAACACCCTTCTTCATGTACGTGCAGGCCGGTATTTTTCTTGGTCCTTGTCGCGGGGTAAGTAATGTTGGCCCTATTCGTCCTGTGGAAGGACCTGATACCATGAAAAATTTCATGGGCCTAACTCTCATAAAATCGGTTCTATCAAAGATAATTGTCAATTCCTTATAAACATACCAAAGATCTTATCCACAGGCAATGTAAGATTATTTCTCAACAAATCCCAATGGGTTAGACAATAGCTCACATTGTTTTGAGGGAGAATCTACGATCCTCTCCTTTGCAGATCGTCTAGGCCCCCTTTTATTGAGGTCCCAACAAGTAATGCTGCTACTTTGATCTCTTTCAAATAAAGAAGCCAAATCTGATGACCCCCGTCTACCCTTTTGAATGGGGGAAAAAAAATCTGAAAAAACCGAACATATAGTAGATGTCTATTAATAGTTAATACAATGAAACAAGGCCCAACAGGCCGACATATTTAGAGTAGAAGCCCATTGGATTAGGTTGCACGCTAATTGTTTATTTTTTTTGTAGTTTTCTTGTTGATCATAGTCTACACATTAATGCTTGTTTACTATATATAACTAGCACATAAACTGTGCTATCTTCGGAATTCTTCATTATAATTTAATTTTAAAACTTAAAAAGTATCTCCATTGTACTTCTTATATAGGTTTAAAAAAAGTCGTGGCTCTTTCAAAACACTTAAAAAATGTTTCAAATGAATTAAAACATAAGACCTTTAATTTTAGTTTAATTCATACAAATTTGAATATGTTAAAATCTTTGTGAGCATAGGTGCAGTTTAAAATGAAAATTAAAAAAACAAAAACAAAAAAAGAGAAAAAAAGAAAAGTAATTTCTGATATAAAAATAGAGAGAAAATAGAATCAAATACATGTGACACTTTGCTTTTACATATTTATATATTTTTTCTATGTAGTTGTGCAAAAATAATGGGATGCGGGGTTTTGATGGAATTATCGGCAAAGTCGACTTTATATGCATTGAGGAATGAAACTAATAGGAAGATGCATGCAACACAAAGTAAATATATTAAACCCTATAACCTCAAGTTAAAAACGCATAGTTTTATCAAATTGCAACAAAGGCAGACAGTATGAGTATTGCTAATTTATATTAACAATACAAAACATAAAAGTTAAATAAAAACACACTATATTTTTTCCAATGAAAAAACGTACACAGAGTATATTTAGAAAAACAATTCGTATGTTTTTTAGATAATATATATATTAGAAAAAGCAAATTGTTAATTAGAGAAAGAGGATCCTGAAGAAGATTCTACAAGCTTATAACTTCATTATAATTTAATTTTAAAATTTAAACGCATTTTCATGGTGTGTGTAGGCACGTCTACAAAATAATTGGGAGATCTTTATTTTGTAGGCCTTATTATTTTGTAGATAATCTATTATTAATCAAATTGTTTTTTAGTGCCTTATTATTTAGGAAAAAAAAAACAATTCTTATTTTATAAATTGTCTATTATTACATGCACATTATATTTAGAAAAAACAACTCGTCTTCTCTAACCTCTTCTAAATTTGAATTAAAAATATTAAAGTGACTAAACGCATTAATACATAATAATTTGATTTGTATTATTTGTTTCCTTATTTAGTATTAAAATCCTATATATATATATATATATACTACGATTTTTTTTTTTTTTAAAAAAAAAAAATAGCAAGAAGAATACATGGATTATAAAATAGAAAATTAGCATGAATATTTAATATTTTTTGTGTGGCATCTATAATATTTCAATACAAATCAAACGCAAATAATTTTGAACATTCGGAAAAAAAAAAAAGTACAGAAGAAAATAAACAATTTTTTTTTTTTAATAAAAATTTGTTCCTATAGATATACATGGTTTAAAATGTAAAGTATAAAGAAAAACAAAATAGCATTTTTTTAAAAAAATGGGCTATATGGCCTTTTTTTTTATTTACTTTATTTTTTTTTTATGACTTGCTGATTATGACTAGTTAATTAATGTAGTATGTTTTTAAATTTTAAATATTGTCTTTATATAGTTTTGAAAAGTAATAAATTCTGAGAAAATAATATGGTACATTAAATGTTTGAACTTAATGAAATTACATATAAGGAAAATTACTAAAATATAATTAAATGCTCTTAATTAAGTTAATTTAATGACCGATTCACTCTTAAAAAACCAATTAAAAAATTATGCCTTAAAAAAAATCGGTTTAGTTTTTAAAAAAATGATTCACGCTATATGTTGCAATTCTAGATTACCTCTAAAGAGTGATTCAACTTTTATATATATATATATATATATATATATATTTCCCGAGATTGGATTCAATTCTTCTTTCCATTTTATAATCTTGAATCAATGATTGTGCGCAGCCACATTCATATATATATATATATATGATTCCACTGAGATTAGATTCAATTCTTCTTTCCATTTTATAATCTTGAATCAATGATTGTGCGCAGCACATTCATTAATTGGCAGCCGACAACAAGTCACAAGTACTTGCAGAATCCTTTTTTAGTAATATTACCTTGATTTTTATCAAGATTTTGGTTAGCTGTGGATGGATTATCACAACCTTGTATCCTTAATAATTGTCTTATTTTCTCTTCCTTGACAGATCAGAATGTGAAGGCAACTAACTTGCTATAGGACAGCTAGAAACAAAATTAGCCTTTATTTGGAGTCCCCACTAGGGTTTCTCTCTGAAACGGCTAGGTCAGGAGTGCTTGTCTTCTACCGCTCATTGCGGGAGAGAAGGGAAGGGTCAGTTCTGTCAACTAGCAAGTGGGTATCAAGGGAGCATAAGCAGGATGTCGGAGGAACTAGAAAGGCTCTGTGGGAAGATAGCTTTGACGGAGGGGGAGAAGGTTGGTTTGGTGATCAGTGAAGGGGAAATCGCGGAGGGACGCATGAAAGGGGAACGGTGTTTGGTCGGCAGGATTGGTGGGGAGCGAAGGGTCAACAAGGAAGCTTTTAGGACGGTGTTGTCACGGATTTGGCGCTTGGCTGGTTCCGTGGTTTTTAAGGAAGTACAAGAAAATATTTGGCTCTTTGAGTTTGAGGAGGTAGATGATAAGAGACGAGTTTTGGAGGGAAGGCCTTGGTCCTTTGATCGGCAGATTTTGGTGATTAAAGAATTTGATGGAAGTATTCCGGTGTCTCAAATGGAATTCTCTTTTTTCGCCGTTCTGGGTCCAGGTTCATGAGATGCCCTTAGTGTGTATGAACAAAACGGTTGGTATCAAAATTGGTGAGTCAATGGGCGTTGTAGAAGATGTAGATGTTGCTGGCGATGGTGCAGGTTGGGGAAGGTGTTTACGTATTCGTGTAATCATCAACCTTCACAAACCACTGGAGAGGGGAAGGGCACTGCAGCTAGGGGGGAAATCGTACTGGGTGGACTTCAAGTATGAGAAACTGCCCATGCTTTGCTTTGACTGCGGCAGAATTTTGCATGACAAGCAAGGATGTCCAGTAAAGCCTGTCCATAGAAGAACCAACGATCGCAATGTCAAGGAGTGGGGTGTCTGGTTGCGGGCTGATGATTCAAGGAGGACTGGCGGCGGAGATAGAGGTGGCGGCTTCCAGCACTCGACGACAAGGGGCAGTGAAGGCGGCTCCACGTTCAAGGGAGGGGAAAATAAGGCAAGTCACTATAATCACGGAAACCCTTACCGTTGCTCTAACGCTCACGAGGATGTGAGCAGTCAAGGCTCGGATTCTTTCCATATGGAGAGTGCGAGATCAGGGGGTGGTAATTCGGTGGTCCGCACACAAGTGAATGAGGCGCAATTAACGGTTCCATTTATGGGAGATGCTGGAGGTAATAACTGCATGGTTCCAGAAACAGCGTTGGGTGTCGACGTGCATTGCGCCCCCAACATAAATGAAAAGAAGGAACTAAGGGGAAAAAAGCCCAGTGGGGGAGAATCTTGTATTGGGCCAACATTGCTGGAGAATGTGGAGAAAAGGCCCACTTCTGCTGAGGTGGGAAATAAAAATAAGTCGGATGGGGCTGAGGGTGCTAATGCAGATGTGGGGGTGCAAAGGGACAGTATAGACATGGAGATAGTGCCAAAACAAGGGGAGGAGGAGTTAAAGAAAAATCTGAAACAGTGGAAAAGAATGGCAAGGGTTTCGAAGGAGGATTTGGGGAGTTTTTCCCATTCCTTCTCGGGAGGCCATAAACGCAAGTTCTCCAGCCAAGAGAAAGAGCCAACAGAACAGTGGTTGATGAATAAAAAATGCAAAGGTGCTTTGATGGAGGGAGAGAAAGAGATAGAGACGGCGGCGGCTGCTATGCGGCCCCGCCGGTTCAAATGAGTCTCATAAGTTGGAACTGCCGAGGGCTTGGGAACCCTCGGACAGTTCGAGACCTTAGCCAAATGGTTAAGGAAAAGAAACCCAGCTTTTTGTTCCTAATGGAAACAATTAGTAACAAAAAGCGTATGGAGTGGATGAGAGTGAAGCTAGGCTTTGAAGGATTATTTGTGGTAGAGCCGGTTGGAAGGAGTGGGGGCTTGGCTTTATTTTGGCGGGTGGCGGAGGAATTAGAAATACAAAATTACTCAAGGCGCCATATTAGTGCCATAGTTAAGTTGTCAGATAATGTGGTCCCATGGAAGTTCACCGGGTTCTATGGTCATCCCGATCCTACCAAAAGGGCAGAATCATGGTCCCTACTATCACACTTGAAAGTCTATGCCCCGGTCCCGTGGCTTTGTGTAGGAGATTTTAATGAAATTACTAACCAATCCGAGAAGACGGGAGCTAGTCGGCGAAGAGAGGGGCAAATGGAAGCTTTTCGGACCGTGTTGGAGGAATGTCATTTGGGGGACTTGGGGTTTTCGGGCCCGAAATATACGTGGTCGAACAAACGACAAGATGAGACATATACCCAAGAAAGATTGGATCGGGCCGTAGGGAATAGTGGCTGGTGTGCATTATACAAATCAGCTGGGGTACATGTAATGGCAGCTAGAGCCTCCGACCATAACCCGATCTTAGTCTCTCTAAATACAAAACAGCCACGGAGCTCAAAAGGAAGGAGGAGTTTCAAATTTGAGGCAAGTTGGCTTCCAGATAGTGAATGTGAGGCTATTATACAAAATTCTTGGACAGGGAATGATGGCGAAGGGGGAGCTTTGTCGAAAATACGAAGTAAGTTGGAACGGTGTCAATCACGATTAAAATGGTGGAGCCGGGCAAAATTTGGGAAAAATGAAATTTTGGTTAAGGAGAAGACCGAGCTGTTGGAGAATTTACAAAGGGTGGAGGGCACTGAGCACAATGCAGCCATCAAACGTCTCCAAGAGGAGCTAGACACCTTGCTGGAATTTGAAGATACAAGATGGAAACAACGGGCCAAACAAAGTTGGTATCGGGATGGGGACAGGAATACGCCTTTCTTTCATGCCTGGGCTAGCCATAGAAGACGAATCAACACCATCAAAAAAGTTGTTGATGTTGAAGAGAAAGAGTGGTCCAAGATAGAGGAGATTAGCAATGCATTTGTTACTTATTTCCAGAATTTATTCAATTCAGAGGGGACCGATGGAAAAGAGGTGTTCTTAGAGGGGATGCAAGCCACTGTCACCGACGAGATGAATTTCAGGTTGCTGACAAAATTCGAGGCGGTAGAGGTGGACCAAGCATTGGCGCAAATGCACCCTTTAAAATCCCCAGGTCCGAATGGCTTTTCTGCCTGTTTCTATCAGAATTCTTGGAGCACGGTACGTAACGATGTTTGTCAAGCTGTTCTTGATTTTTTAAATAATGGGAATTTTGATGCAGAAATAAATGCAACTCATATAGCACTTGTCCCTAAAATTAAAAAGCCCTCAAAGGTCACGGATTTTCGCCCTATTAGCTTATGTAATGTTATATATAAGCTAATAGCAAAGGTGTTGGCGAATCGATTGAAGAGAGTTTTAGGGATTATCATTTCCCCGAACCAAAGTGCTTTTATCCCTGGGAGACTCATTACAGACAATGTCCTTATTGCTTTTGAGGCCCTCCATACCATGGACACTCGTTTAGTTGGAAGAGAAGGATATATGGCGTTGAAGCTTGACATGAGCAAGGCATACGACCGTGTCGAGTGGGATTTTTTAGAACTTGTCATGAAAAGGATGGGGTTTGCTGAAAGGTGGATTTTTCTGGTTATGACTTGTGTACGTACAGTCAAATATTCGGTTCTCATCAACGGGCAGGCCTATGGGAATGTTACACCCTCTAGAGGTCTTCGGCAAGGTGACCCCCTATCACCTTATTTTTTCATAATATGTGCCGAGGGGCTAAGCTTCGCTTTACAGAGAATGGAAGGTGACGGAGGCTTCATGGGAGTGCCCTTTTCTCGTGGGGGTACAAGGCTCTATCACCTTTTCTTCGCGGATGATAGCCTATTATTTTGTAAAGCAAAAGTAGCCGAATTGAGGTGTTTACAAAGAGTGCTTGAGGATTACGAGAAAGCTTCAGGCCAAAAGCTAAATAAAGAGAAGACCGCCATATACTTTAGTCGTAATACCCCTTTGGAGGTTCGGGGGCTCTTATCAGAACTGGTTGGGGTACCGATGACACAGCGGTATGAATCTTACTTGGGCTTGCCAGCGCTAGTTGGGAGAGCCCGCATTAGATCTTTTGATGGGCTTAAAGGGCGTGTCTGGGACAAAATGCATGGGTGGAAGGAGAAGTTCCTCTCACAAACTGGGAAGGAGGTGCTTCTAAAAGCTGTGATTCAGGCAATCCCGACTTACACTATGAGTGTATTTCAACTACCGAAGACCTTGTGCCGAGAGATTAATTCAATGATGTCTAGATTCTGGTGGGGGCACAAAGAAAAGGACAATAAAATAGTCTGGATGAGCTGGGAAAAATTGGGGAGGCCGAAGGAATTGGGAGGAATGGGTTACCGCGATCTGGAATGCTTCAACATGGCTTTGCTTGCCAAGCAAGGGTGGAGGTTGATCCAAAACCCAGAGTCTCTTGTGGCAAAAATCTTAAAGGAAAAGTACTTCCCTAATAGTACTTTCCTAGATGCTCCGTTGGGGAGGAAACCTTCCTACGCATGGCAAAGCATTTGGAATGCTAAGGCGTTACTTCGGGAAGGTATGGTGTGGCGGGTTGGCGATGGGAATTCTATATCTATATGGGGAGACAGGTGGTTGCCTACCCAAACCACTCATGCGGTTCAAACACCCATTCGGTATCTTGAGGGGAATGCTAAGGTAAAGGAGCTTATAGATAATAACACACGGTGGTGGAATATCCCATTGGTGAAAGCCATTTTTCTACCGGAGGAGGCCAGTACCATTTGTGGTATCCCTATATGCCCAAGCACACAAGCTGACCGAATGATCTGGGGTCCTACTAAGAATGGACAATTTACTGTTCGGAGTGCATACTATGTGGCTTTGGAGGCCAGGGATTGGGAGTTGGGTGGGTGCTCAAATGGTAGGGCTGTCAGCTCTCTTTGGAAACGAATATGGCGTATTGGAGGCCCTCGGGTGGTGAAGATGTTTATATGGCAAGCCTGTAACAATATACTACCAACGAGGGAGAACCTGCATAAGCATAAGATACTGGAGGATCCCTCATGCCCAATTTGTGGCCGAGAAACTGAAACGGTAGGGCACGCGCTATGGACCTGCCCCTGCGGCGCAAGACGTTTGGCATGGAAGTATGAGCAAGATTAATAAGAGCCCCATTGCAGACCTGGAGTTCACGGAAATCTTTGAAGGAATGTTGGTTCGTTTAGATGAAGCGGAAGTTGATTTGTTTGCATGCACAGCACGCCAAATTTGGTTACGTAGAAACAAATGGGTGTTTGAAGGGGTGTTCTCTTCACCTGTGCAGTTGCTGCAAAGGGCTTCGGACCAGCTGGAATCCGCTAAGTCTGCTCTAACCAGTAAGCGGCAGAATGGTCAGCAGGTTCGACCAACTCCATCAGAGAAATGGAAACCACCTCCTTCAGACTTTCTGAAATGTAACTGGGATGCAGCCATTGATACAGGAGGGAAAAGAATGGGTGTGGGCCTGGTGGTTCGCAACCATGAAGGTGAGGTGATTGCGGCAAAATGTTTTACCAAGCCGTTTGTCACAGACCCCATGACAGCAGAGGTAGTCGGGGCATGGTCAGCAGCCCAGTTTGTTCGGCAACTCGGAATGGATCAGATTATTCTTGAAGGGGATTCCCTTGGGGTGGTTCAGAGTCTGCAAGGGGAGGGGAACAGTTGGGCTATGGCAGGACAAATGCTTGATGATGTGAAGCTCACCCTTGGCAGCTGTCGGGCTTGGCAAGTTCGCCATGTTCGAAGGGAAGCAAACTCGGCAGCAGATAGATTAGCCAAGCATGCGTTGAGCCTGAACGGTGAGCACCAATGGCGGCTGTCTATTCCGATATGTATACATGAGATTGTATTGGCTGAGAAGCTTTTACCAGTTTAATGAAAATTCGAGTTCCACTTCAAAAAAAAAGGACAGCTAGAAACATTAAACCAGTTGTTTAAAACGTGCAGAATTAATATATACTGCCCAACTGTAATACCACCATCTTAGTTGTTTCAAGTGCTCCCATTTTCATCAAAGTCATGATTTCGGGGAACACATCATGTCTAAGATGTGTTTCTTTCAGTGGCAAAGTGGTCGCATTTTGATATGATTATAATTATTTGATATTGACTAGTGTCGTGTTAGAATGCAATAAGAAGTGTATCTCGGTAGATTTTACAATCCAATAAGTAGTTAGATTTTTTTTTTATTATAGTCGTTCAAGTCAAGACCTAATTGGTCTATCATGTAATCAATAATATATTGTTTCTCTATTTAAAGGAGAACTATCAATAACAAAGTATGAGTTGATATTGTTTTAAAATACAGTTTAATGTATTTTGGAAGTCAAGGGCCAAGGCTCACTCGAAGTAGCCATTGAAGATCATAGCTCTCTCGAAGTAACAGATTTATCATTTCTTATGTTTTATTATTAGTTGGTTCGCATCACATTTTCATCTAAGTCATGATATGGTAAACAACGTTGCTTTTTTAATTTTTATTACAAAGGTGTAAGTAAGCTTATCCCAAGGAATGGACTCAAGTCGTAAGTTATTTGGCTCTTTGATGCCTTATGAAGCATTAAGTCTAAGGTTCGACTCTGCTTGAGT
This sequence comes from Corylus avellana, assembly GCF_965113065.1. NCBI lineage: Eukaryota > Viridiplantae > Streptophyta > Magnoliopsida > Fagales > Betulaceae > Corylus > Corylus avellana. Next base: position 21,215,940 of record NC_142491.1, on the reverse strand, counting down.
GCAAATAATTTATTGGAATCATGCTCGTAGACAAAAGTCTAAGTCTTACCTGACCGAATAGAAATTTACTATAAATTAGTTTGTAGGTAATTCATACAAACGAATCCAATAAAGTGACATGTGTCACATACTTTACCAATGTAAAAGGGACGTTTTGCATAGTGTCCTTGAGATCTAGTCAGGGAGAAGAGACGAATACCCCCCCCTATTATCAAAAAAAAAAAAAAAAAAAGTGCAAGTAAGCTCCTCTATGCTCCCACATCAATCTTCATCCAAGCACCCCCTAGGAAGTTTTAGACATCAACCATATTTTCCGGTGAGATATGTTGGAATATAATTTAATACTCTTTTCTATAAGTTTATGCTTTTAGGATAAGTTCTAATTTAATATGGTATTAGAGTTAGAAGACATGATTTTGAACGTTGTCTTCATCAATTCACCATCTATTTTAGTTAAATATTTTATATGTTGGACCTCACTTATTAAGAGAAGAGTTTGAACCAAGATATAAAAAGAAGTGTTATAATATAAATTAGATAATTAAATTCGAGTAGTAATTTAATTAACGAGATATATACAGACTAACCTTAAATAACAACAAACAAAATCTCAGTAAGAATTTTACAAGTCAACTATTAAGCCATACAAGACGAGGAGATAAAGCAAGAAAATGAAAGACAATGAGGCAAGCAAGAAAAGGAAACAAAGCAACGACTACAATATAACGGTTAGTATATCACTAGTATAAATAAACCATCAATAAAAAGAAATGTATTGAGGAAAAAATATAGTCCATAATATTTCTTAGCGTTTCTTCCTCTCTCCCTCCGTACCTAGCCTTCTCAATAATTATTAATTTCAATATCACGAACCAGCAAGTTAGGCATTACAGATTACAGAAAAAATCAACTTATTTCCAGAAAATAATGATTCAAAACCCTCGCACTTGCACAAAAGTAAGTTAGGCATTACAGTACAGAAAAAATCGACTTATTTCCAGAAAATAATGATTTTGCACAGAAGTCTGTGGGCGCAAATTCCACGTGAAGCATGAAAATGTTTGGAAGTACTCCACTTTAGAGGCTCACAGCCAAAAAATATTGACCACAAGCCTGCCGCAAATTCCAGGTCAAGTATTGTAGGATTTGAGTTGGATCCCTTTGTGACCTAGGCCTACAAATTTGACTTGGTATTTTACGCCGGGTTCGCTCGTGGCATTTTAATCAAGTCTAAGATTCGAATACTTTTGGGTGCAAACAATTTTTTAAGACCAACTCTACTAGCAAAGTTGAAATCTTATCCAACCCGTATGGAGGAATGCTTTACATAGGCTCGGAGTTTACTTAACCGTGGGTGATTTGGAGTGGTCAGAGATTCAAACAACTTTGGCACTTTGCTAACAAATGTGAAGGCGTTTTTATAGTATTTACGTGTCTGAACAAATTTTAAACAATTTTATGTGTTTTTTTTGTGTTCGAATCGCTATCAATCTGAACAGAAATTGAGATTAGTAAACTAATCCGGAACCTGAAACACGAGATTGAATCTGATGTTTCAGTAATTGCCATGCTGTCAAAATCATGCTTTTGTTTGATCGAAAAACAAACCTAACGATAATATGAAAAAGGAAACACGAAGGAAGTGATGGTCAATGTTGATTGTAACTGTTTCAAACGTAGGAATACTGTCTTTACAAAGGTCGGTGTGAAATGGGTGAAACCCACTTTCTTTAATTTGATTCAGTCAACAAGCCGAAGCCATGACTCACATGTTTTTTTGGGGGCCACGATACACGCACCCATCTATTTTATGTTCTTTTTTATTTGCCACGATTTCACCTAATTTCCTGAATAAAATCTAAATCTGGTAGACCAACGTCGTGTTCAGCATGCAACCATATGCACTTCCTAATTATACGGGATAATTATCTTCTGGTGATTTTCTCTCATTAATTACAATACATTATCATTTTGTCTTCATAAACTGACAACTCTACTGTCCGACCCTATCAAACTACCATTTTGTACCCCAACCTCTCATTCTGTCAATCAAAAGTGTTAAATCAAACGGTCAACCCGTCACGTGCACCCCACATGCCATCTTGAAATTTTTTATCCCACATTTTTTCACATCAACTACAATGCATTGTCACTTTGCCCCCATCAACTACAACACATTGTCATTTTAAGATAGCATGTGAAGCGCACGTGACGGGCTGACCATCTGAGTTAACGCCTTTGACTTACGGAATGAGAGTTTTTGGCACAAAATTGTAGTTTAATAAGGTCGGGCAGTAATGTTGTCAATTCATAAGGGTAAAGTGACAATATGTTGTAGTTGATGGGAAAAAAGATAATTACCCCTAATTATATAGAAAAATTTCACTTAATTTTTTTTTAATTGTTACCGCTTTTATAATTATTCCATAAATTTAAAAAACTTTCAATTTAGTGCATTAATCTTTAAATTTTTTTCAATTTCACCACTTGATTAGTATTTTTTTCCAAAATACTTATGTTTTTCTTTTAAGGTATATTTTTTGCAAACTTCGTTAAATCCGGACTAAATCTTTGAAATTTTTTTCTTTTTGTTTCCTAAAAATTAGTGTGGGTATTTTTAAGACACCCCTATATTAAGATATAATGAACAATCATAACGGATAGGTGAAATTAAAAAACTTTAAAAAATAAAAACACTAAATTGAGAGTGTATTTTTTTTTTTTTTTTTTTTTTGATGTCTAAAGAAGTAATTGCAATGTAAAATTTTCTCTAATTTTATATTTCGAATTATCAAATTAAATTTACATTCAAATATTAGCATAAGTAGTGCATAACCATGACCAAAGGCTAGGAACTTGTGAGAATCTTCGGGAAGGAGTTACAAAAGTAGATAGTTGTGTACTTCTTTAATTGGCTAATCTAGAACAAATATCTATCACTGTTAACGTTTCTGAAAATTTGGATCATTCGAGCCCTTTTCCTGCACTTGTAAATAACTTTTTTGCTGATGTCATTTGGTTTTAGCTCCCCATTATTAGTGTTTGCTTTTAGGTATCATGATTCTTCCATTATGTAATATCTCTTCTTTTTTTTCTTTTTTTCATTTCGTGACAAAAAGGAAGAACAGTTTGCTCTTTGCTTTATGATTGTTGACTTTGCTCTTTGATGCTCAAAATCTTATTATCGTATTGAGTTTTCTTTTTATATATAATTTTGTTTCACATACGCTTGATGAGTTTGAGTGTTTTGGGAAACAAAATCTTCTTTAATGAAATCAAAAGAATTCTTGTTTAGTGGTTTGATAGGATTTTTTTTCCTTTTTTCTTTTTTTCTTCTTATCGTTATAATGTTTTATTAAGTTGTAATGTTGGAAGTTTTGTTACGTGTGGAGCTTGTTAAGCTTTTAGCGTTTAATTTGCAAGTTCAGTTTTCAAATATGTTTGGTTGTAACTTATAGGTCTAGGTTTAAGTTGATGTAAAATTTGATCTAGGACAAGAATTTAGGCTTGTCTATGTTGTCTAGCATGCATAGACCTAGTCAGAGTAAACCAACTATATTGTTTGCTTCCGATAGCAGATGAAGCTAAGTTTGGTAGCATTAGAAAAATGACCCAAAATTCTATAATTTTGTAATTCACGAAACTTTTCCAATTTTAATGTTTATTGGGTCAAAATGAGCTATTAATATTAGTTTGAAAATCTTGATCACAGATTAGCTCATTCGATGCAAGTCTGAACAAAAGCATATTGATTAAAAGATCGCAAAAGGTCTAAGAGGCTCTCATTTGCTGTAGGGCCGAATGAGTTGAAGATTGCAGTTTGGCATGATCACTCGTTCGCTAGCTCGTTTACATCAGGTATGAACGTTGCCAGCGAAAAAGTGTAAAACCCTAACCAGTTAAGTCTAAAAGTCTTATTTCTCCCTATCTATTTAATCCTCAAAACCCACAACCGGCTATTTTTCATCATTATTGGAGAGGTTGTATATCCTTCTTGAGCCTAAATGGTTCAAAACTTTCTTCTTATTTCATCCTTAATTACTCTTAACTACAAAAACGCCTACAACTACTGGAGTTTCAATTTTTGAAGCAAACAAGGCTATTTCGTGAAAGTGATCCATTTAGAATATTGCCAAAGGTTATGGAGTCAATGTTGTACGTGGGAGGTGATCGTGTTATTTACTAAGATTACAAGATTAGGTCTTCAAATTGCAAAGGTTTTGTAAATAAAATAATCTGTAACACAAGTTTTCTATAGTGTATACATTTTGAATTGGCCGGCCATAGACTGGTTTTACTATTTGAAGAGTTCTTCAAATAGATTTTCACTTCGTTACCAAAATCTTTGTGTCCTGTGTTGATTAATTTACTACTTTATTTGATTTTGGTATTGATATATGAGGTGTTTAGTTTTTAAAATTGATAAATTTATTAATCTTGATTTTTTGATTTTTTTTTTTTATTTTTTATTTTGATTTTGATTTTTTGATTTTTTGATTTTTTTTTTTTTTTTTTTTTGAGCAGCAACAACTTTTCTTTCAATGACTAGAAAGTTTCAATGCGTCAAAGTCTGAAATTCCCATTAATTTTTTTTTTTTTTTCGAATATATTATATTATACTACAAACATTTCAGTCACAGTACACAATTTGCAGGTACCTCTTACATGACTAGAAATTCGATAACACAAAAGAATACAACAAACAAACGGATTTCTTTGCAGGGATCTGCTATGTATTTTTATGTTGTTCATGCCTACTAGACAGTTGATTTGTATTATCATGAGTTGGATTTTTTTAAGCCTTCTCACTTGTATAAAAGTTTCCTTAAGAGGAAACCTTGGAAACATCTTTGCTCGACCTATTGTACTTCATGTGGCTCCTCACAAGCTGTCCGGCCGCCAGAGCAGACATCAGAGACAGCTCCCCAGCAAGGACAGAGCCGGCTACAATGGTTGCCAGCAGCCTTGCGTTTGATCCTGGCTCCTCTCTGTTTGCACCCTTCACCCCAAGCAAGTTCAAGCATGCCGACTGTGAAGCAAGCTGCGTACCTCCTCCAACTGTACCAACCTGAAATTAAAAGAAACAAAAAAACACTTCAAAATATTGTAACTAAAAAATATTAAATTATCGATTATCTCAAAAGTTAAATTAATAAAAAATAAAAAAAATAAATAAATAAATTTAATTATTTAATCAACATTTAACACTCTCTTTTACATGTAAGCTTAAACTCATTTTAAATAAGAAAGGTCCGTAACATATTTAATTTAAATCGAATTAATTGATAGAGTCAAGTCCGTCCTGGTCTTATAATCATTAGCTCTATACCATGATACATAACTACTTGTATTAAAAATTTAAGCCGAAAAGCCTTTTATACTGCCGTTACCATTAATTGAATTTTCAAATCGCACGTTTTAAAATTGTTAAAAATTGTTAAGGCGAAAGATTTAGGAAAGCAATGGGGGATGAGAGAAAAAGGTGGAAATTTTATATACCTCAATAGAAGGCATGGTGACAGAGACGTGGAGATCCTTTCCATCGTTGACAGCTTCCATCATGGTGATACAGTGAGAACTCTCGACATTCTGAGCGGGGTCTTGGCCGGTGGCTAAGTAGATGGCAGTGACGATGTTGCTGGCGTGGGCGTTGAAGCCGCCGAGAGCTCCAGCCAAGGCGGAGCCGGCGAGGTTTTTGAGCATGTTGAGCTCCACCAAGGCTGCCACGTTGGTTTTGAGGACCTTCCTCACCACATCGCCGCTTATGAGAGCCTCGCAAACAACGGATTTTCCCCGCCCCTCAATCCAGTTGACGGCGGCTGGCTTTTTGTCGGAACAGAAGTTACCGGAGAGGCCGATTACGTCCATGTCCGAGAAATCTTTCTGGAGGAAATCGAGGATGTTCTGGACGCCTTTGGAGATCATGTTCATCCCCATGGCATCCCCCGTACTGCAGCAGAATCTAATGTACAGATTCTTACCGGCAATCGCGCACTTGATGGTCTGGAGCCTCGCGAATCTGCTGGAGCGGTTGAAAACCATGGACAGAGTGTCGAAGTTTTTTGGGTCCTCCAAGAAGAATTTCAATTCCGCAGCCCTTTGGGCTGTGGCGAACCTGACGACCGGAGCTCTTGTCATCCCATCTTTCAAAAGCACGGCGGTTGCGCCGCCGGACAGGTGGATGGCCTTGCAGCCCCTGTTGGTGCTCGCCACCAAACAACCCTCCGTGGTGGCCATCGGTACCGAGTACTCCCTGCCGTCCAGCAAGAGCGGCCCGGCAATTCCCACCGGAATCTGAACGTAGCCGACGGGCATCTCGCAGCACTGACCCAGTATGGACTGGTAGTCGAATCCCTCCAGCGGCAGCCCAGCCAGGGACTTCCCGGTCACCCTCTGCACCGCCTCCCGCCGGATCACCGCCGCCCTCTTGCAATCGCCCAGCTTCGTTTCCAACGAGTACGACGGCGTCGTCCCCGCCACCACCGCCTTTATGATCTCCTCGTCCTCTTCGCTCGCCAGAGTCTCCACCACCTGGGGTGGAGGCGGTGCGCAATCGACGCCGCAAGGAACCTTCCGGGCGTCCTCATCGAGAATCAATTCCTCGGCGTGGTTTTTGTCGTAGTCGGCAGCCCAGACATCGGCGGAAGGGCGGAAAATGGACTGGACAAAATCGATGCCGAAAAATCCGAGGAGGTAGATGAGGGAGGCGACCAACGCGACCAACGCGACGATCTCGGATAAATCGACGACGTGGAGGGGAGTGGAGTTGCGGATCTTCTCCCGCCACCGCGTCAGCAGGAAGTAGACCACCGAGAAGAAGAGCGTGAAGAACACCGCATTGGTCAAATACAGAGGCAGAGGCAGAGCATCCGACGCTCTGGGCTCCTTCTCATCATCGACAACCACTCCCATTTTCATAGGCGTAGTGGGTTTGTTGGTCGATCGCCGGCTCACGTCCATCGTGAAATGAACAGAAACTGCCGGCGCACTGGACTGCTGTGATTGAAGGTGGAAATGAAGGCGTTAGCGCAATCCAACGGAGAGGGAGGAGAGTTGACTGTGTGTGTGGATTTGGGTTTTTGTTTGAAGAGAGCAAGCGAGAGTTAAGGGCTATTTATAGCAAACGCCGAGGGTGGTTGGATTTTGCTTCGTTCCATTTAGTATTCCAGTGGTAGAAAGACCAGGTATCATGGCTTCACACGTACGAGGAGGGAGCTAGGAAGTAGGGGGTGTCGGTTGGGTTAACGAGTAAAAATGGTTTTGGCACGTGTGAATCGGAGAAAGGAGTGGGGTTTAGTCAAAGGTTTTACACCTACTGAACCTTTCATTCCCTTTATTGTCTCTTTCCTTCCCATTTCTTGCCCGGCTCCCCCTTTCCACTTTGTCTGTCCTTTCATTTTCTTCACTCTCCCACGTAGACTGCTTATTGTTTTCTTATGATTTACTCTTTTTATTTTATTATATAGATTCTTATGGTTTACTCTTACTATCATATCATTTCTAATGTATTTTCCGCGATTCTATGCATGAATTTTGGTGCACAAATAGGCTTTGTTGACACCAAAAAAACACCCAATGTTATTACACTTACAGCTCACCTCCCTAAACATGGCTCTCTTTGTTACCTATATACTAAGTGAAAATTACATAAGTAGGTTTGTTGGGAATGTTTTCAAGAATTACGTGAGAAACGATTCATTTAGCAAGCAGACTTTTATTTTTACAATTAGTAATGTGGGAGGTTTTCGAAGCGGGCTAACTTTGAAAATATTGGAGCTACTGTTGAATGTCCACCAATAAGAGAAAGTTCTGGCTTTATTGATAGGTAGAGTAATAATGGGTGAATCTCCTTCTAAAAGGACAAAAGGAGAGAGTTTTGCAGCCATAAGAACAAGCCAAAATCAGCAGACAGCAGCAGCAATAATATTGTTGCTGTCTGATATGATGAAGGGAGAGGATCCACAGGGGAATAGGCAAGCAAATGGCCTAATCTGTCACACCCAAAGAAGTAACGGGATAACCTTTCATAAACTAGACCCAAGCAGAAGGTGTAGAGGTTGATGCATGATTAATCTAAAAGAAACATAACAAAGGAATAGCATACCAAAGCTAAGGAACAGAGCTAGGAGAAGAGCAATGAAAAGGAAGGAGGAAAAACTTAGAGAGCTCTACTAAGAGACTATTTAGGTGTGCATTTGAGGGTCTTAAAAGTGCGTTTAACACTTAAAAAATTCATTTGAAGAAAAAAAATACCCGTTTGGTTGCTCTCTTTGTTAATCGCTATCCGCATATCCTGATGCGCCTTTTTAGCCCATTTAATGATTTTGAAAATGTTTTGAGCTTGTTTTTAGTGTTTTGGGTCTGTTAAATGAAATTCATATCCTTATTCCACAATATTTCAGCTTAAAAATAACAAAGAAAATACAAACACTTCATAATAGTTCATCCAAAAAATACATATATATATATATATATATATATATATATATATATATATATATATATATATTGTAAAAAGCGGTTGTTCAAATATAAATTTAACAAACATAAGAATTATGTGGATGCGTTTGCTTGTACAACCCTAGTAGGTAGATCATTTGCAAAAAAAAAAAAAAAAAAGTTGTTGGAAGTAGGTAGAGATGAAAAGGAAGTGAGACTTCATGCTTTGCTGGCTATGTGCTATGGATTTGTATTAAGTATTTGTATCAAAATCTATATTAGATAATTTATTGTGACATCTACTTGATGGTAAAGGAATTTTGGTATGTTTGTTAATGTGTTTTTGAAGTGTTTTTTTTTTATTAAAAAAAAAAAAAAAATCTAATGTGAGATAAAGATGAAAAATTGTTTTTATATTTTTATAAATATTTTATGTTATAAGTTATTTATTAATGTATTTATCTTAAGAACCGAAGAAGAAAAAAAAAATGGGGCACCCTTATTCAACTCATATTATTAACTAGTCTAGTAGTCTGGATTTTGTCCTCTTCGTTGGTGTAGCCAATAAAATTATAATTTTAAAACACAAACTCGAATGAATAAATAATAGGAAAAGAGAAGTAGGTGAGCAATATTAAAATGACACAAATTTCTTTCAAATCAATTTGAACATATTCTAATAAATGTCAGTGTCATTTAACGTGTTTGAATTTTTAAAAAATCAATGTTTGAATTTTTAGGTTAATAGCTATAATGACAATAAAGGACTGTTAATAATATTAAAAAAAAATTCTCCTAACTGATTTGAAGGAAATTTTTGTCCGTATATGAAACAATCAACTATCCTCTTCATTCACCTATTAAAAAAATGTATATTTATTTGTTGTTACTTGGAAATCCAAGGGAAAATCATAAATTATGCTATAAAAAAATTAAAAAAGAATGGACCATCCAAGGAAAAATGATAATTTATTGAAAACTTGCAACCTCTAGTTTGAAACAGCAGCTTTCACTTAATTCCAATTACCACGTCTAATAAATAATTAAATAAATCACATTCAAATACTACCTGCTCTTCTGCTTTCTATCTTTATCCAAAGATGGAAACTTGATATAAAAATAAATGACAGAAATTTCCTCTAAATCGGTCTGAAAGATATATCTTTCGGTTTATGTAAAATAATGTTAAGTGTCTGTAAATATTTAAAAAATATATTAAATTTAGTTTAAATTAATAAATTGTTATTAATAAAGTTAAGAATTTAATGTGCCTTTTAAATATTTACAGATACTATTTTACATGTATTGAAAGATATTTTTTCTGGACTAATTTAAAAAAAATTTATATCTAAAAATAATATAAAATAAATATAGCAAATAATTGGTTGCACGAGGGTCGAGGACCACGAAACGCGCATGCAAAACTTAAAGTAAATGATAATATTAATATGATTTTGACTTCTTTTTTTTTTTTTTTTTTTTTGACTTGGAAATTAGAGACATAAAGTAGTAAGTCAAGACAACAAGAAGAGGGAACTTGTACGTCTATTTAATCCATTTTTCTATGTATGGCCGTGACTAAAGAGGGTTAATTATAGGTTACCGCTTACTTACTGTTATTGACCGACAACTCACTAGAATAAAAATACAGTTTCAACGTCAGCTTGGTTCGGTAGGCAGTAGAAATGTTTTTTTATCGATTAATTGACTTAACAAATTTTTCAAGTGAAATTTAAAGTTGATCTGGTAGGTTTTCTTATTGTTTTGTTCTGTTGATTTGTAGTTGTCATTTTAGTCCATGTTCTATGAATTTATTTTTTCTTTTCATTTATAAAACATATGATTTACTGATTCTGTAGTTACAAGGAAGTTGATAAATATTAACCTAAAAACTTGTAACTGACAGTTAACCGACTAAACAAACTACCTATTAACTGATTAGAAACCAATTATAGATGCATTTTTTACGATAACATTTTGAGGCCGGCTTCGGGAGTCCCCCAAGGACTCGGATCCTCTCCAGTCCATAATCCAGGTATCCAGTTCATGGCTGAGATTTCTTTAAAGAAATCCTAGAGCCACAAATGTGTCACGTGTCTTCCTAATAAAAAAATATTAATTAATACTTAAAAAATAAATAAAAAATAAATAAAAAATTTCGTTTGGCCCTTGGGGGTGGCCGCACCACCCCCATTGGGCCTGAGGGTGACTTTGGCCACCCCCAATGGCCAAACTAAAAAATAATAATAATAATAATAATGGGTTGGCTCTTGGGGGTGGCTGGACCACCCCTGTCGGGCCTAGGGGTGGCTTCGGCCAAATAAAATAAAATAAAAATTGTTTGGCCCTTGGGGGTGGTCCGGCCACCCTTGACCGGCCATTAGGGGTGGTAATGGGGTGGTTCGGCCACCCCATGGCCAAGGGATGGCCAACCACCCGTTATTTTCTTATTAATTTATTTTTTATTTTTTTATTTTAAATAATATTTTATTATTATTTTTTGTTAGTAGGACATGTGTCCCATTTGTGGCTATAAGATTTATAATAAGAAATCCTAACCATGAACTGAATATTCTTCAACCCATTTTGGACTGGAGAAGATCCTAGCCCCTTATTAGTTCTGCCCCTTACTATGAGGTAAGTACAACCTATGTAATTATGTCAATTAATGAAATTATGGTTATCGAAAAAGAGAGACGATGCTAGTAGACAACTAAACTATGCATAAACTAATTAGCATCACCTAGGAGCGTACAATCAGCTGCGGTAGCGGTTATTTTCTTATAAATTACAATTAGTTTAGGCGGTTATTTTCTTATAAACCGCAACTTGTTTAGACGGTTATTCCATTTTAAATAACCGCAACCGCAACCAGTGGTTATATGGTTATTGAAGACCAGTTATTAACCGTTTTTTATAAATACTTTCATCATTTCTTTTCTTTAATATAAAACTTCAAATTTGTTAATTTAAATGAGAAATAATGTTCATATTTCATAATACATTGTTAATTTAAACTATTAAAGTATTAATTTCATTATTTATTTGTGATTTATCCAGTGGCGGAGCCACATGGTACCTTGGGGGTGCCACGGCTCCCCCAAGGATTTAAAATTTTTTTTATTTTTTTATTTTTTTAAACCTATGGCACCCTCAAACTTAACACACATCACATGTTTGATGTAATATCTCAATGATGTGTAGTTGGTCAAATTTCTCTTGTTTTTCTTGGAGTGATTATGGTCAGAGACCGTAAAGTGCAGTTATAAACACTTTTTTTTTTTTTTTTTTGTATTTCTATCTTTTTGATATAGTGTCGAGTCTGTCGACATGTTACATTTCTAATATATTAATTTCAGCACATATTTATGAACTTTTATAAATATTTTTTGTGATGCATATATTGTGTGAATTACCAAATTTTTATAGTGAAAAAAATTTTTAGCGGCACTCCCAATATAAAATAGCTGCCTCCGCCACTAGATTTATCTCATATCTCAATCTGAAACTAGTTTCCTCTGCAAGGCTTCTATTAAAATATATATATATTACAAATCCGTGTGAAATCAAAGAGAGCTTTGGAGTACGCTCACTTACGCATTTTTGTTTAGGTTATCGAGATTATCGATTCGAGATTTTTAGAGGTGGAGTCATTTTTAATAATTTACACCTATCGCACTAGGTTTCAATTCAGATGTTATCATGACTGGTCAAGTAGCCTTCCTTTTAATGTCCAAGTGCCCCAACCGCCTAGGATATGGCCTCCTAGAGGTACATAGTTTAGGTGTTATAGTTAACCACTAATTAATTAGTTGATAGGTGTATTGAAGATTGAAAAAGATGTACCAGACGCAAGTTGAGGATGTCACATTAACTAATTAATGAGAATAATTTGATTTGCATATTCTTTGTAGACAGCTAAAAAGGCACAAACAAAAGCGTTGAAAGCTCACAATTGTCATAACATTGGTTGAATGTTGTTATCACAATGCCTGAATAAAGTTGCAACCTAGCCCAACAAACTTATCCTAAATTAAATATCCCAACGAAGTCAATAAACCCAATAAATTCTTTACTTAACATCCCAACAGTATCGATAGAGATTCTCAAACAAATCTAGGTAATAAAACAAGAGGTTTGATACGAACACAACACAAACTCAACTCATGACCAACTTCTCTTCTACGTGTAAAAAAAAATTGAATTTTAAACCAAATAAATTGTCTCTGTTCCAAATTTTCAGAATCACAAAATCCTCTCTATCAAATTTTTTATTTTTTAAATGCGAGAGAAGTTGGCCATAAGTTGGATTTATGTTGTGACCTTAACATTTTCCATAAAACAATAGGAGGCAGACATGATAGATCTACCTCTTCTGACTGGTTTTTTCTTTCCTTCTTTTCAAATACAGCCTGTTTGTTTTTCATCCAGGTTCTTCAATACCCAACTCACAAAGGTCTGAATTGGCTGGCCAAGGCCATTTTCTCCCATCAAATTATCCACAACTTGTTATAAATGAGTATGATGGACAAATATGTGAATCTGATTGTCACATCCATCCTTGTTTTATACTCATAGTCAGCATAAACTCATTACTCAAATAAAATATAAATAGATTTGAGATAGTGGAAGCGATATGAGGAGACGAGAATTTTGGGACAGTTAGGTGTGCAACTAAGAATTGCTCTAAGGATTATATTGTGCTCCGGATCAAGCGAAACCAAGATTTTTTTTACGTGGGAGTCTGAACTTATGTAAATAAATAAATAACTAGATATAGTTCTTTTATGTGTATGCACGCGTTCATGTAGAATAACAGCAGACGAGCCTTAAACTTAATTCCATACTAAATCATAAGTCATTACTTTATACGAAAGTTAAGCATCAAAAATTTGATTTTTAACATTTTTGGGTTTAGCCCTTGGGGTGGCCGAAATCTACCCCCAAGTGCCGGTTGGGGGTAGCCGAAGCCACCCCAATGGCCCTAGGGGGCAGTCGCCAAAACTAAAAATTTCAAAAATCAAATTTTTATGAATTTGGCTCTTGAAGGTGGTTGGGCCATGGGGGCCACCCCCAACCGGCCCTTGGGGGTGGCTTTCCATGTCTCAAGTGGGGTGGCCAGCGACTCCATATATCTTTATTATTTTGTTTTATATTTTATTTTTAAAATTTAAATAATATTTTATTATTTTTTAACTAGTGGGACATGGCAACTTTTAGCCCCCGGATAAGATTCGATGGCTAAGATTTAAAAAAAAAAAAAAAAAAAAAAAAAAAAAAAATTGATGTGCAACCCTATCCGAAAAAAAGTCCTAGTAGATTATCAATCGAATCCAAGGAACTAATAAATTATCAATCAAATCCAGTAATAAAAACAACCTGTTTGTTTTTCTTATAGTCAACTTGATAAGGCCCGAACCTGTAGCAATGCCTTTTTTCTTTTTCTTTTTTTTTTTTTTTTTAAGAGAAATGTTAAGGGTTAATATATATTTGACTCATTTCATCTTATAAATCAATCATTAAATTTGTGGACTTATGTAAACTCTACATAAATCAATGATAGACCCCACAAATCTAATGGTTGATCTATTAAATTTGTAAGAGTATGTATATAAGCAAAATATAGATAATTTATTGACCCTTAACATTTCTCTATTTTATATGAGAAATGTTACGCAATCTAAATTTTATTCTCAAAAATTGGTTTCCAAATGATGTGTCACCATCCATCAGTTGGTGACACACTTTCCAAAATAATAAATTTCATAAGATGACGACACATCATTTGGAAACTAACTTTTGAGAGGAAAAGTTGAGATGTGTGGCACTCTTCATTTTATATAACCTGGAACTTCTTTAAAGCATGACCTTTTGGGTTCACCTTTATAGAGTAAGCATGTTTAGGATTGTGTTTGAGAAATAGAGTTTCTAAGTCAAAAAGCGTTTTTTGGCAAAAGTTTTATTTTTAAGCTTTTGCCAAAAGTGGATTTTGGCCTTTTTTTTTTTAGACTTTTTGGACCCTTAAAAGGGCTTTTAATTTTTTTTACCAAACATATATTTTTTTCTTCAAAAAGATTTTTTTAAGTATTATACGCACTTTTAAACCCCTCAAACACACACCCAAACATGCCTTAAATCCCCGAACACCGGCAACCGCTCCTAAAGCACTAGAACGCAGAAATGATATGCATGCACCATGGTTATAAATGAGTATGATGAGTACATCCTGGATTGTCAACATAAAATTAAATTACTGAAATATGGTACCTTGTTTGGGGTGTAGCAGGTTGTCCTTAAGAAATAGTGAGCAATTATTCAAGTTTGACAAAAGTGAATTATTGGAGCACCGAGAGTCCGAGACCGACATTGGATTAATACGTTAAAATCATGCTTCGTGGAGCAGACTATCTCTGCAAGTTGATTTTTGTTTCATATACATGTTTTTCAGCATTACAAACTCGAATATTACAACATTTTCATTGCTTTCACATTCACATTCACATAAACACTAGTCTACATTTTTGCTTCATATTCATCTTGATTTCTAAGTCAATGTCACTTTTAAAAGCTATAAAAAAAACAAATAATAATAATAATAAAATAAAAGAGTGGTAAAAGTCTGTCAACTAGTAGTAGTAGTAGTAGTATATATATATATATAATCTTAAAAAAAAAATTGACAAGTTGTGAGAAAAAAAAAAAAAATTAAGGCCCCAATTATGAGACACGGTCATTTAAAAAGAAAACACACGCATATAAACATAATTATAGTGCATAATCTCTCCCAAAAAATTATTCAATGCCCAATAGGCATCTCTCCCGATATGACTATTGGTTTTATGTGTGCGAGAGAGTTTTAGACTCGCCCGCACGCACAAGCATAAATCTAAAAATCTAATAAACTCTCTCAATGGCTCTCTCTATCTCTCTCTCAAATTACTAAAATCAAATATTAAAATCAAAATCATAATACCATCATCAAGACTTCAATGACGGTCATGGCAGTTAAGAAGTAGGAGGCCTATGACCGCCACTACGAGCTCACCCGCTTAACCACCGACCAACCCTCGCCTCTCCCTCAATCTCTTGCAATCTAGACTCACTTACACAAGGTAAAACTTTACACAACACTTCTTTTTATTAACTAATGACCACATGGCTAAAGTGTAATATTAATCATATGTATATAAGCTCTCGAGTATCAAAATACTAATGATAGATTATTTAGTGAAATGAATTATATTTTTAATCCACTTCACTCTCATAACAATGATATTATGATAGGATATATATATATATAGAGAGAGAGAGAGTGAGAGAGAGAGAAGCTCTTTTCTCCTAGTCTTTTATCACTTTTGTAATTATACCCTTAAATTTTTAAAAATGTCAATTTAAGGTTACCATTTTCAGAAGTTTGCAATATCAACCCACTCGTCCAAATTCAGCGTTAAATCCAAACAGAAAACTTTTAATTTTCAAAACATCTCTAGCCAAATTTAAGATATTTTTGTAATTTTAGAAACATCTTAAGATTTTGAGAATTTTACTCATGTTGATTGATCTAACACTAAATTTTTGACCAGAGAATTCACATTACAAATTTTTGAAAAATGATTACCTTAAATTGATATTTTTTAAGTTTAAAAGTATAATCGTAAAAGTGATAATAATAATAATAATAATAATAATAATGTCACAAGTGAAAATTTTCCTAAAATAAAATAAATTTGTAACCTAAAATCACTCTCACGTGACTCTTAATTGCTCTAAGAAGACAAAGTTTAGAAAAGACCAAAAAAAAAAAAAAAAAAAAAAAGCCACCTTCTCAACTGTCAAAATAAATTTACATTTAAAGCATCTCTTACTAAGTTTTAGGAGTCAAAGGTTGGTATTTGTCCTTCTCCTTGATATTTTCTCGTATTTTTTAAAATATGAAATTTTCATGGGTTAAAATATGAGTCATTTATTACAACGGTCTAAATAAATATATGTGTTCAATATGTCAAACTCTCTTATTTTTTTTCTTTTTTTTTTTTGAAAATAATATGTCAAACTCATTTGTCTCTATAATACACAAATATCTATATTTATTTAGACCGTTAGATATAATAGATAGCTCATATTTTAAAATTTGATAATTTCATTGTTAAAAAAAAAAAATTAAAAAAAAATTGAGGGGATTTGAATCCCTCTCGCCGTACCTTGGCTCCATTACCGACCATCGTTCATGTCTGCACCACTTTATTATATTGTATATTCTCATTGACTTTGATACCACTTGTTAAGAAAATTGATTGACACTAGTTTATCAGTGAGACCATCATATAGCGTGTTAAAATACCACCCAACCCAAAAGATTAAGTCAATAGGTGTAGTCCTAACTCTATTGTATTGATCACTTACAACTATGACATCTTTCTAATGTGCGACTCAAATCTTTTTTACATTAACACATGTATATTCAATAAAAAAAAAACCTGTTATAAACAGTTTTCCACAATTATTGAGATTGGAGTTTCACGTTGAAGAAATTTTTTGGCGTGTAGAATCTTTTATGTGTTTTAGTGTTTCAGCCATTGAAAATGTGAAAAATGCTTGGCGCAAGTTATGTAAAACCAAAGCCCTTAACTTGCTTTCCTTAATTAAAGCGATGTGATAGATTGTATTGCACTACTAAGCAAAACCCAAATTCAACAATTACTGGATACTTATTTTGACCAACTTATGATTTGGATTCTTTTGATTAAAATTAGGACACTGACAATTTTTAACACGATTCGCAAACTCAATTTTAACCTAATAAAAAGTTAAAGAGTTAGGGTTGATGAGTCTGACCCGTTTAATTAAATGAATCGGATTAGAGTTGAACTATAGAGTTCTGTATGCATGCCTCTATACGACCCGAACCCGACAATAAACCTAACACAAACTCAATATAAAATTAGAAGACTCAAGTTGAAGAATTTGATCTACAGTCTTATACGCATGCCTTGACACGATCTAAACCCGACACACGAACACAAATTGACACCCTTAGTTAAAACTATAGCCCATCGACTTCCACGAGACACCAAAAAACATTGTGCTAATAAAACAACAAATTATCCAATAATTTGAATTGATTACAAAGGAAAAGTTCTTCAACCTGAAAGCTGCATTATTTGTTTAACTTCGGTCAACAATTACTTATATTTTCCCTCCCTAATTAGTGTGTAAATATGATGAATATCCCTTTTAACTCTTTTTTTTTTTTTTTCTTTGTAGGTGGAACATTATGACGTAGACAAATGCCGAAAATGATGTGGTTTTGAAGAGTGCCAATATCTAGTATTTTCGTCCTAAATGTGAAACAAAATACTGGTTAAGGGGTTTGGATCGTTGACCAACTCTACTGATTATCTAATATTAGTTTTTTTTTTTTTTCGTAAGTAATTCGAAAATGTTTAATTGTTCATTCAAACCTCTAAATTAACGATGAAGTCAATGGAAGAAAGCTCCCAAAATAAATAAAATAAAATAAAAAAGACAAAATAAATTGAAGAACTCCCCCTGTCCCCTCATTTTCTGTGGATTGGGAAGAATGCCATTGATTGTCTTCTTCACTCTTGACTATTGCTCTGTTGCTTTCAAGTTTCAACGCACTAGTAGTCCATAAATGGGCTGTAACGTAGGTCTTGTAATTTTTTTTATTTTGGGGAAAATACACTTTACTCTTTGAACTATCCACTCATTTGCATTTGCATTTTTAATTCAAATGTTTTAAAAGTAACATTTTATCCCCCTCAAACTTCCAAATTGTTGTAATTTGACCATTCTAACTTCTTTTTTTTTTACAAAATGCCCCTATCCCAATTCGACTTTGGCCACCTCCAGGCCCAACTAGGGTGACCGGCCACTCTTTAATTTTTTTTTTTAAGTAATTTATTTTATTTTTTATTTTTTAACTTGGGATTGGGGCATTTAAAAAAAAAAAAAGTCAGAATAGTCGAATTGCAACAATTTAAAAGTTTGGGAGATAAAGTATCACATTTTAAATATTGAGGTTAAAAGTGTAAATGAGTGAATAATTCAGGCAAGTAAAATGTAATTTCTCCTTTGATTTATTGGAATTGATATTTTATTTTATTTTATTTTTTTATTTATAGGAATTGATACTATCATTCTCAAACTTTAATCAAGTCCAGCCGTACAGTACGGCCCACCAAACCCAAAGTTTGCTATTATCATTAAAATGACCAATTTCTGAGTGGGATGAGCGAAGAGGGTATGAAACATCAAACAGCCACATGTAACAGTGGTTCCATTTAGAATTTATATCCTTACAAGTTTCAAATTTCAAATGTCTGTCACTATTTTACGAAAATGAGTGTCACATAAATTATTATATAACTGTTTGAATTTTAGTAGTTGATATGATAAATAATATGTGAGTTGTTACATCAATTTAAAAATATATTAAAGTATTATGTAGACTATCACGTCATAATCCACAATTCAAATTTTAGCTACTGACATAGTAAATGCCACGTGAAGTATTAAGTCGGTTTATAAAGAGTTTTTGTTAAGAGAGCCCCTTCTATCGGGATAGGCTATAAATCCCTTATTTTACAGCATCAAATTAGAAGTTGCCACGTCGAATAAGTATATAAATTACAATAGACTCAGAAACACCAAATCCTTAAATAAATTTTACCGTGGTTTGTCTTTGTCTTACCCGTTCAATGCCCTAAACCCCCCACTCAACATAAACCACCGGAGCATCCGAACGCCGCCGTCGAAATCAGCCAAAGGGCACCGCAGAAATCATCTGCAGCTTTTAGAGATTAGTGTTTCTCACAACATTTTTGAAGATAAACACATCTTACCTACCATATTTTTCCTTTTCTTTCCCACATTACTTCACCACCATTCGCTAGGAGCCCCACTAGCAAACGTCAATATCAAACAAACAGACACCGACATCTAAAAATTTATTAAGCAGAAATAGCGCTTTCAATTAAACCAGCTCTTGAGAATTTGAGAAAAAAATTGCAAAAAACATAGTTCTGAATTTATCTCACCTGGACAAACCAAAACGACAACAAATCTCAACCCTTCAGTGGCTTTGAGCAATGGCCGGCGGCGAGAAAATAGTGGCGCCGTTCGGTGAAGTACACAGCGTTTAGGTCAAAGATCCGGTGATTTTATCATCATTCTATTTTATGTTTTTAGTTGATATGTCAATATTTTATTGGAGACCATAAAAGATGGGTTTTACCCCCACATCCTGATGGAAGGTTTTCTCTTTTATTAATAAAAACTGTATTGACTTCTAATAGCACCCTTTCTTCTCTTTCTTGCATTACGCTTCTCTATTGATAATTAGTAAGATATAAACTATGGAATTTATGGTCAGTCAACAGTAAGAGTGCACTAACAGATTGTTCGTAACAATAATAATGTCCAACTTGTAGTGGAACAACAGCTATCAGGGCAGATTTGTTTGTTTTTTTTTTTTTTTTTGACATGTCCTCACAAGAAAGAGAGAGGGGAATTCGAACTAGTGAACTCCACTTCATCAAGTGTAATTCCAGCCGATTAAACTACCTCTTAGAGACAGCTGTCAAGGCAGATGTAGTGACAAAAATGAAAAATTCAGTTACAATACCATCATTTTTCCTGAATTTGTCTTATTTATTTATTTATTTTCTGAATTTTGTCTTTTTTTTTAATTTTATTTTATTTTTTTATCACGAGTCTTTTTGCCATTTTTGCACAGAAAAAAACTGGAGGAATTTGGAATGAGAGAACTTTTTCAATTTATGTCAATAGCAATTAGCTCATACATTCTATTCAAGGGGTAAGAAAATTAACCCTTGGCATATACTACAAATAATAATAATAAATAAGCTGACATCATGGCTTGTGCTCCAGCCAATTTTGACAAAATTGATGGTTCAATGATGGCGTATGTATGACATAACCAAAAAAAAATCATTGCATTATTATTATAGGGCCTATACATGATTGGAACATATTGCTTAGAACACGCTGAACTTCTCCAGAGCTATGCTCACTCTGCACAAGATCCACCAACAAAGGAAAGAATTGTGAAACGTACCTCCTAAAAGAATCCCTTTCCAAGCCACTCAATCCCCATAATGCTGAGACTAGTAAAGAAGTCCTGGCAACCAATTCTTCCTTTTTGGCCGAACCCAATGAAATAATGCAGTGTAGCATTGGACGACCTGATGAGTTCACCTGGGCAGATTGAGAACCAGTACAGTCTAGATATATCTGCAATATCTGTTTACATATTGCCACAAGTTCTGCTTCAATGTTCATTTCCTCGGACACAGATGGATTATCCGCAAGTAATCTTTTTAGGAAGTCGAGGTAATTCTGGAAAGACTCATTTTCAAAATGAACCAGGGGTGGTTCAGAAAGCTCCAGGATAGAGCACAATATTGGCAGCTTCCTCTGCAGGATTCTCTCAGAGTTCAGTTCGTGGGCATGCGATGAAATAAAAGAAAATATTTCGCGAAGGATCACAATGTTGTCTGCTGATAAGGATTCTAGGTGTGTTTTACAAAGATCAGTCACAACCTGAAATGAGGAAAGATAAAAGATGTTAAACTTTGTCACAAATTCAACTTCATAGAACCCCCCACCCCCCGCGAATATTATCAATGAAAAAGTTTCAGGAAATTGGAGGAAATTTCTGTATATATATATATATATATATATATATATATATATATATATATCTGTCCTCTCATACTATGACAGGGTGTCAACCCATATAGATCAATAGGTCTCATTCATTTTTTCATTTTTTACGACAAAATTACCTATTCAATAGATCAAGAATGCATACGAAAGGAAATAGCATGAAGGTTCAAAATTCCCAAAACTCAACCCGAAAAATATTGTTGAAACTATTATGTTACACAATCTGAACTCGGTATCCTAATTTCCCCTGTATTTTTAGATCATGACAACCACACTTAGACGTGTATGCATCCAAATATGTGTGTGTGAGCACTTCTATGCAGACATATATGCAAGTATCTATGTATAGAAATGGGGGGAGAAACCTGTACAACGAGTAGCTGCATAGCTATATGACTCCTCAATCTTGAAACTGCATATTGCGCAGTTTGCAGATTATCATCCTCAAGATCATCATTTGTCAAGATATGATCAGAAGATGTTTCCAAGTCAGTATAAGATTGAGCATCGCCAGGCACCTCGATTTTGTCCATCGATCTCAAGACCTTCATAAAGGCAGGCACCGATGATGTGGCCGCTTCCTTCAAAGCAAGAAAAATATCTCTCCATTCATCTTGGGAAAGCCTGCTGCCCAAATCACTGGCCAAACGCATCAAAGAAGCAACCCCAGTGCTAGCAGTACCTTGAACAGGACTTCTTATAAATCCTGTTAGTATTGATACCACAGCTGGTAGGTGAGACCTGACTATATCGAAAAAACTGACAAAAAGATCCACTAAACACTGTGCTGCCACTACAGAAGTTTCAGAGTCCCATGTACTTCCTTCATAATGTGGAGGTCTTGAAGCCGGTGAACACTCGTCATCTTCTATTTGCATATCTCCCTTGTCAGATGCACAAGTAAATATGGGGAAAACAACAGAATCAAAGACACCAGTCCAAAATGGGAGTGAAAAGAGATGACCATGATCTTTCAGAATGTTAAACAGCACTTCCAAAGAACTCTTTCTAATAGCTGATCTGGGATCGGATGTTAGTTTGGACAACCCTGAAACGACAAAAGATATGAATTACAAAAACCCAGTCACTCCTCACCACCAAAAATAAAAGTGCATCAGTCTTTATCCAATATAAGACAGAATGTGTAGGAAAGTGATGCTAGTAAAGAAGTTTCCTCATTGCCATTCAATCTGGCAATGAAGTTACTACACAGCCTCTTTTGCTCACTAACGAGAGTAAGGTAGGACTATTGAGGTAATTAAGGAGGTGAGAACAAAAGAGGCCTTACTCAAATAATAGCAAACATCAATTTAAGCTAATTTTACCAAGTAAATAGAGCTCACATATTGGTTATCAGCACAAAATATAAAAGGCAAATGGAGCCCAAAGATATTGCAGGAGATGTGAAAGTCAGCACCCAAATCGGACTTGGTTTGATAATTGTAACTATAGAACTTAAGTCATTTTCACTTGAGGCTTAAAATGAGATAACTGGATAATCTACATACATAGATATGGAAATGCAAACATTGACACGTGCATGCGTAAAAATAAATTATACATCAGGTTCATTTCAATAACAGCTGGTTCTGCTATCCACCATGACTGATGTGCAGCGGTTGTAGCATTTGTGGATAATCTAGCTCTGAAAGCAAGTTACCTGTTAGCAAAGGGACCCAAAAGGATGCATGATCATCTTTATCAGTAGAAGTTTGCATATCTGAAGCATCCTCGGCTACAACAGAATTGGGCAAACATTCTACTTTACTCTTCTCATTGCAAACAAGTCCTCCATCAGCAAGCTTCACAGCACAGAAGCGAAGAAATGCAATGGCATTGAGGCTAACGTCACTATTAAATCTGCTATTTGTGAATGTTATGAGGCACCTGACACAATCTGTAAAAGTCATCGTCTCCGTCTCAGTTATGTAAGGGAAGTATTCTCGCACTATTTTTTCCATGGTCTCAAAGGCCAACAAGACTACATTCTTCCGTTCATCAGCTGCAGCAGCTGTAAAAACCTGAGAAACGAACAGCACGGCATCAGAAGAAAGGCATTTGAAGGCAGAATTGTCCAATTCTCAAGCATTTTTACTAGTTGATACAAATGTCCCTTTTCCCCTTTACAACGAAAGGGTATATATGGACGTAACAACCTATTTCAATGTGATAGTGATATTCAATGAGTCAACATGTCGCATGGCAAAGTCCAGTCATCCTCTCCACAACATGCAACATACAAGATGATTTCACAAGGATTAATAGATGAAAATTCTGGTGTCTAACCAGAATTTCAATGAATCTCAATGTAAAGCGGGGTCAACACATCTACTATATCAGAAATCAATAATCAAATTCTAGCATACCATAAAAACACTTTTCCACCCAGATTTCACATTACTGACACGGCTGAGGACCATTTGTGAGATGCACCGGACTATTAATTCCCTAATTTCTGTAGAGCCGCTTTTCTGCATAACAATTACAAATGGTCGAAGAAATTCATTCTGGAAGTTGTAATTTGCCAGTTCCTCACGTTCTAAAAATTTCATAGCAAGCTGCCTCAAAGAATCCATGACAAATATTGCAACTGAGAGATTTTCTGACAGTCCAACTGAAACGAAGAAATCAGAGAGAACATTCCATATGCGAGACCACACTAATCTAATGCGGTTCATGTTGTAATGCCTGCAAAAGAAACAATTATTTGATCATCCATTCCACTTTCATTTCTGTTCAAAGCATGACTCATCATTAGGACATTCTCAACATCAATGGATGAAAAAGGGGGAAGACCCGCGGGGGGGGGAGCAACTGGGACTTTGGGACAAGTGAGGAATTTCAAAAATACACTAACCAGAAACCAAAAGACAAGAAGCCTCCCCTGGAACTCGTACACAGTCTATCTACATTTATTGATTTAAATTACTACGTTTAATGCATAAAAATTACATTTCATTGATTTAAATTATTAAGCTTGATATATAAAAAATTACATTTGAAATAACGATTGTTATTATTAAATATTTATGCCGCATCAGAACTTCTATGAAAAGTGATAAATTTGCAATACAATTCTTAAAGAAAAGGGAAGAATCTTACGCTATCTCGACTAGTTTTGTGAGACTGAATACACGAGGGTCTGTTGGAGACTGCAACTCTGACATGGAAACTTTGCATAAGGCCTTAACAAAAGCTACTATTGCTTCACTGTTCAGCCTTTGGCTATGAGCAAATACATGGTTCAACTCAAAATTCCCAATCTGGTCCAGCAAATTCAAGTTTGAAATGAAGTGATTAATCTGCTCTGGAGTTACCAGTCCTGAAGTATTTGGTCCAACAGTGGTGCTGTCATATGAGCCCCCACGAACCACAGCCACCACAGCTGGATTCTGTAAAGTTCCTTTCCGCTTCAAATTTGGAAAACCCATAGGTTTTGGCGACTTTTCCTCTGTTTCAGCATTAGATGCAGTCAAATAGGATGCATCAGGCGGGGCACCCTCCCCCAACAGTTGCAGATGCTCAATTCGGGAAAGGCATGTTAATATGTGTTCCCACGCTTCCTGAAGATAATTACCATCTTCAATGGCAATTGATATTATTGCCTGTCCAAAACAAATATGTTGGTAAAAGAGACAAAAAAGCATTGTGTGATCCTAATCCAATAGTTACTTCTAAATTTTTATGAATGTAAGAATAATAACTCAGTAATCTCACTTCCACATTTTTTTACTTATCCAAAAAAATCTCACTTCTACATTTTTTTTAATCCAATTGGAATGATCCTAATCCAATAGTTCACTCTGTTGACCTTATATATGGCTAAGAGATCAAATCAGATCCACATTTACATGCAAACATTCTAACGCCTTCTTAATCTACTCCTGCAGTGGAGTTTCTTTAAAATAGAGAAAGATTTTCCACAATAATTGCAGAGTTACCTTCACAGCATCAACATTTTTTTGCTTCATATCTGAAGCACAATGGAGATTAGTAAACTTGGCCATAGATGTCACAAAAGCATCTCTCTGGGTCTGCAGGCCCATTACTGCAGTAACATGCACAGCATGTCGAAAGCCCTGTAAGCATTGACAAGTAGCAAGCCTGTCATCACTTTGGTCAAGCGTCACACTGAATGCAGCCAGCATAGGACCCCAGCAAACCTCCGCCATAAACCTCAATATTGCTACATCAGTGACAGCATGATAAACAGACCTGCAACACCAAAGCATAATGAGTTCCTAATCACAACAGGGATCAAAAGAAAGGACAATACAAGGCTCAAAAGATCAGGAGACACATAAATGACCCACATTCATTAGATAAAAAGACCTCAGCTTTTAACATGATATATCGCAATCTTCGGTAGGTACAGAAAAAGAAGAAATAGCCCAACTGTCCAGTTCAAACATGTCATAAAATACCTAAGCAGAATGATTATATGCCCTAAACCACTGCAGCTCATCCCATTTTTCTGAGCCCCATCAATCCTTTGGTCATAGACTCATAGCATGACCTTCCTTTTAAGCGAATAAAAATTTCCACAAATACAATCCAAAAGCAGTCAAATTATTAACTGTATTGCATCTTAGCTTACTCTGATTTTCCAGATTTTGCCTTAAACTGCTCCTGGATGTGCCTTATAAGAAGCCCATTTGCGCCCAATGCTTTTTCTTCAGCCTGCTTCCCGGTGACTAGATTGAGTATACCATCCAAGCCCAATAATCTATTAAAGCTGGTAGCCTGTTTGCTCTGTGGTGCAGAGGACTCATCACTCATCTTAATTTCATTTTTAACAATTTGATCGTAAAGGGAACCGAGATACTCTTCAGCCAAATCCTTGCCATCGTCGATTCCTCGGTTGTTTCGAATAAAATCAGCCTTCGTCATCTGCTCAGCCAATCAATGTCAAATGGGAATCAGATGAGAATCAAAATTAGTTCTGCATTCATAATTAATCAATAAACATAATTTGAATCATTTGCTTAAATTAAAAAATTAGGCACAAGAAAAACTTAAAAATTTATTTTGTATACATATGTCCATTTTCTTTTAAGTACTTTGACCCACTATACTTATCAAAAAAAAAAACCTTTGACCCATTATTTCCAGAAAGATAACAAATGATATCTTGAGAGATCTTTTACAGTGCGTTAACATAAGCCACCTTTTTGAATTCAATATAAAGTTAGAAGCAAACAAATATTCATCCCAAAATTGACCTACATAGATCAATAGCAAAGGCTAAAATTTGGAAGGTTTGGAATAAGGCAAATTTAGTAAAAAGGTCCTGCAAGCATACCTTATCTTTAACCATGTTATTATGGGCATCTGTGTTTAGCATTATCACCGAGTAAGCAAGAACATACGCAGTATCTGCACTAGTAAACGAGCTTGGATTGCATTTACAATAGCGCTCAGCAAATTTCTCCATGATGCGGTCAATCTTCTGTGCTTCTCCAGGTAACCTGAAGCCCCGTAGGAAAAACCTTATTGCTTCGCCGAAATGCATTCCCTTGAAATTAAATGAATCTACATAAGCATGCATGACCTTGAGAGAAAATTCTTCCCTTTCGCCCAAATAGTCACCAATCACGGTTTCATTTAGGCCAGAAGTATTCTTCAGGAAAGAAGCCACGGTTTCTGGAGAACCAGCAATTTTTTTGGTGCTTATCAGAAACTCAATTCCCTTGGAAGGTTTCCGATTGAAAAGAGTGATACCTTTCTGCATTTAACCCAGTAAAGTTGTCACTAAAGGATGAACCAGGATAATTCCTGGTAAAAGAAAATATAGCATAAATAGAAGTAATAGGGGGAAAATTGATAGCACAGAAACCAATAAAGTGAAAGGACAAATTACAAATGGAACTAGTAGGACAGCTGTTAGTAAACAGGAGCATACTCTAGGGGTAAATTAAAATGAAGAGACCATTATAACATAATCATAGAATTAATATGTTGCCTCTCCAAGTAAAACAATACTCAACCTGGAGTTCAATTTTATAGGCTCGACGTTGCTCGAGGTTAGCAGCATCTGAAAATTCAGAATTTACTTCCGGATGTAGTTCATAGTCAGAAACAGTTCCATCTTCCCCATTTAGAGTCAAATGATTCTCTGAAGTATCAGTTTCAGAGCTCTTTGGCAGATATGAATCTCCTAGTCTGAGCTGCTGGTCCATCCAGGCTCCCATTGACTTAATGATGCTAACCAAGCACTTTACTGATTCATGCCGGAAAGTCATATCCTGTGCTTGAGACAAAGTTGTGGTTGAACCAGAAGGTGGTCCTAGAGCAGTTTTCAGAAGGCCATTGACAACCCTGAAAACATCTGATGGAATTATAAGGGTTTTAATACATTTTACTATAACACAACGCAAAAAAGTTAACAATGAGAAAGGTCAAAATTATAGATTTCTGCACAACTAATGAGTTATATCCTATAGATATAAGGAGAATAAATAGTCCCAAAATAGAGAAAACGGTATTTCTTCTCCATATGAACATTGAAAAACCATTAGATGGTCCAACGTATAAATGTAACCATATGTTTGAACTTCACATCAGAATGAAAAATCAGGCCCAATTTAGATTCAAATAGAGCTCCTGTGGCTTTGGAAGGGTTTCCGGAGGAATGATCCATATTTGCCCCACCAGTGAGTTCGGTTGGGGAATCCCTCACATCTTAAGAAGGTACTATTGTTGGAAATCTGATAGGTTGCTTATAAGCTTGATTAAGAATTCACTACAGAAACTCCAATTAGTAATTTCAAATGCAACATCCTCCAGTAACATGAAGTGTGAGAGGAGGATTTCTTAGGTTTTAGATCAAAATAGGATCTGTCTGCAATAGCCTGGCAGCCAAGAACCACAGATTGCAAGGCAATATTCCTCCCTTTCATACAATGAACTAAGCTTTAAACATACCATAATTAACACTTGACAGATCTTTTATTTCTTTGACCACGAAACTACTTTGCTTTTAACTCTCATAACCACGAGCGCCCCCACCCCACTAATGCTATGAGAAACTCATGATCCGAATTGCAATCTCACATTCAAACTACTAAACAAAGCAAAATAACTAAAGAATCTAAAAGTTTTTTGCTCACACCCAATATGCTTCTTGAGCTTCCAAGTTTTTTGTTAGTTAAGAGGCTCCAATAGCAGCCTTTAAGCAAAACTCCCAACAGGTTCCCTTCATTCTACATCAATTTTTCACTTTCAAGCAAGATTTTAAAATTATATGTGACTGAATGGAGGATTCAATGCAGCACCCAAAACACACTTCCCTAACCACCACACCTCTGTCGAGTCGTGCTTTGTGGAGGCAAAAAATATGTTTTGAGTTTCTCACTTTGAATTAAGGGGGAAGTCAAAAATCTAAATAGTTATCTGCCCATAAACAAAGAAAGTCACAAGGCAGTACCAGTAAAACTGACCCCTCTAAAAGGTAGAAGTTTGAAGTAATGTCTTTTTATCATGTGATGTCTAATCCACCTGGGTCCCCATTTCCTTGGAAGAGTATTTGTGGAGTAAAGGCTACTTCACGAGTGGCGTTCTTTGTGCGGACAGCGACACCAGAGAAGAATTTGACATTGGATAGCCTTAGGAAGAGAAACGTCATAGTGGTAGATTGGTGTTGTATGTGCAAGAGATGTGGGAAGTTAGTATATCTTCTTCTTCATTGTGAAGTGGGAAGAGATTTATGGGCTTCGATTTTCCAACTTTTGGTGTAGAATAGGTCATGCGTAGAAGGGTTATAGAGTTGTTGACATGTTGGATAAGGCAGTTGGGTAGCCGTAATAGCTTACAAGTTTATGGTGTATATGGAAAGAGCAAAATGCAATGTGCTTTGAAGATCGCAAGGCTTCAGTGGTAGAGCTAAGAATATTATGTTCAAGTCCCTTTACACATGGATAGCAGCATATAATAGTCCACATTTTTCTAGTTTTCTAAATTTTCGGACTTTTGTTCTTCTTTTTCACTAATAGGGGGTTTCTCTTATATACTTTATCTGTACTAGGGCTGCGCCCTGCACGTCTAATCAAATTGATTTACTTATAAAAATAAGAATAAAAAGTATTAAAGACTTCCTTCAAGAGAGTCAAAATAGCAGCCATGATAATGAAGGCAGGATGTTTACATAACACTCCCTACACAAACTAAAAATATTTGTATTTCAAAATTATAAAAAATAGACTACTGAGAATCTCCCAAAGTGCCTGATCTAAGGGCAGTAGTGACACCAAATGTAGAGATGTAATAGAGATGTGTAATACCTTTCAAAAATGTTTGGAGCATCCACATCACAGTCATAGTTGACAAATATGTCTATCATAATCTGTGGATCTTTAGAGATCTCCTCCAACAAGTTAAGGACAGTCATTTTCTGCAAGAAACTCGGCTGGAGCACATTCTCAAGCACACGAAGGACAAGCATGGGAAAAAAGATACCAATTTCTGCTTTCAATCCTGATCTAAATTTTGATAACAAGCTCATAAAAATAGAGCACTGAAGCTGGAAAATAGCCATAGCTGATAAGGCACTGTTCTTTAACAATGATAAACAAAGATACTGCTTGATTGCGTTAAGGAACCTGCACCAAGTAAAAGAAAATATTGGATTCTTCACAAATTGTTTATCATAACAGGACAGAAGAACATTCTAAATACCACATCATTAAGAAAACCTTAAGTTTCAAAACAAAATCTCAGAAAGATTGTAACATAAACTGCAACAGAAGTAGAGATAAAATTATATTGCCAGAAAAAGGAAAGGTACATACTATAAATCATAAATGAATCACATAATTGAACGCAGTGAAGGTCTGATTATTTTACTGAAAACATATGGTATCTGATGCGAAGATTCATATCTTATGCGTCATATTATATAGCGAAACATAAAAATAAAGCTGATAGCTTCCTCATGGCTAATCATTATACTTAATAGCTATTCCGCTGTTTATTCAAAGCCTTCCTTGATAAAAATATCTAAAACGTCTTATCATTAATTAATTTCAGATGATCCTGATTCTAAGAAAAGATGGCCCTATATAGTATATTCTGAGGAAGAGTTTTTTTTTTTTTTTTTTTTTTTATGAATATAGAGGAAGAGTGAAATGACAATGAGGGTGGTAGATTTATCATCATCATGTTAGAATGGACAGTATCACAACAAAATCTTCTTCCGGGGAGCCAGTTGGAATCATATTCATAAAATTGAATCAAAACAGAAAATGAAATGAATAAACATGAAATGGGTCAAGCCCAGAACTTCGATAGAGAGCACACAAAGACAAGGGCTTGCCTCTCATTGGTGCGCCAGAGTGGACCCCCATTCTCCATGACAACGTTGAGCAGCTCCAAAGACAACACTTTGCCCCTCAAGAGGATTTGATCATCAGATTGGTCCTGTGACGAAAACTTCATGGACAATTTACATAGATTCTTGAAAAGCAAAAACCCATCCTCCCTAATCTTACTGGTAGCACCTAATTCACCCTTCTCGTCCCCATTCTTTGAAGCCTGCACCTGAACCTGAGCATTCCCATTTGGCTCAGACAATGGGTTGTTGGGCAATTGCTTGTTTTGCCCAGCAACCCCATCTGCTTCCCCACTAGCATCCATGACCTCGTTGATGAAATTCTGACAAAATTGAATGGAACTACCTTCGTTCAAATTCTTATCCGTGAATTCCAACAAGTCCGCGACGGAGACCCTCAGAATGTGAACACCCAGATTCACGGAGTCCTGCTCGACCCGTGAGAACACAATCACCATCATCTGAGCAAGAACCGACTTGGCACAGATCTGATTGGTACCATTCAACCCACCCAGATACACATTGTAGCAGGTCCTCACGATATGCACCAAGCAATCCCCGCGGATCAACACGCCCGGAGATCGAACTGCGGAGAGCAGAGCACGGAGCACCCCCAGCTCGATCGCGTCGTCTCCGAGACCCGCCGACTTGCACACAGCTTCGATCATCCTGTAAACAATTGATGCGCTCTTATCGTCGGCGTGGCTGGGATCGGGGCGGTCGATCTCGGCGCGGACGAGGTTGAAGGAGAAGAGTTTGAAGGCGCAATCGAGGGCGGGCTCGACGACCTTGACGTAGGCAGAGTCGAGGGCGAGAATGAGGGGCTGGAGGACGGACTGGGCATCGTCATCGGATAGGCCGGAGAGAGGGGATGCGGGGTCTGGATTGGGGGAGTCGGAGAGGGATTCGAGCTTGTCTAGCGTGGATTTGCAGGCGGAGACGAGGCCGGAATGCTTCCTCCACGCTGCGTTTTTGATGATCTTGTCGAGGGACGGCCCAAGCACTCGCCCGCAGCGTGATGGGCCGCCTAGGGTTTGCGAAGCTGACATTTCTTCTTCTTCGTCGTCGTCGTCGTCTTCTTCTTCTTCTTCTTCTTCGTCTTCGTCTTGTAGATTTCAATTACATTTTGTGTCTCTGTTCATTTCCTTCATCCATCCATTTTGATTGCCATTTTTCTCCCTATGTAATCGCTCATGGTCTGATCTCAGGTGTATTTGGCACGTGACCAAAAACGGTCCCCTGGAATTGGATGCCAACCGACTTGCCAACAACTTCAAATAGCCATAGTAAACTGCTGGCGGTGGTATCTTAATGTTGTGATGACCCCTCTTCAACTAATAAAAATGACATAGATCCCCTAAAAAAAAAAACTAACAAAAATGACAACACCACCACCTATAATATAAAAATATCCTTTAAAGTATTAGCGGTTCTACGATCATAAATTTTGAAAGAGTAAACTTCATTTTAGATCTCTGAACTATTGCGTATTTTGAAAAGACTCTCAAAATTCAGAAACTCTCAATTTACACCCCTAAACTTTTTCAATTTCAATTAATTTACCCCCTTCGTTAGTCTTAGCCGTTAACTTATAACGAAATACATAAAAAGACTAAATTATCCTTTTTCTATTTTAATAACTTTATTTTTTAAAATTTTTAATTTGAAATTAATGGTAAATTTAGAATTTTATAAAAAAAATATATATATATATATATATATATATATATATATAAAAAAAAAAATTAGGGGTATAAACGTTATTTTATCACTTTTAACGTTTAAAATCTGACAGAGTGAGGTCAATTGATTGAAATTCAAATTTTATGGGTATAAATTTAGAGTATTTGAATTTTGAGAGGATCTTCTCAAAACATACAGTAGCTCAAGGGTCTACAATAAAGTTTAAAAATTAGGTTAAATACCTAATACCCCTGGGGTTTATGAACTTTATTTTTACCCCCTGGGTTTCATTTTTATCACAGGACCCCCCTGGAGTTTTGATAAAGGACCAACTTAGTCCATCCGTTAGTTGACCGTTAAGATTGACACGTGGACCAATCAGATGTTGACACGTGGCACCTATTTAATTTTAAAAAAAAAATTTAAAAAAAAATGTATTTAAAAAAAAAATGAGGAAAAAAATTGGGGGTGGCTGGAGCCCAAGGGGGTGGTTGAAGCCACCCGCAGTACCCACTGGGGGTGGCTCCTCGACCACCCCCAAATGGCCAAGGAGCCACCCCCAATTTTTTTCTTTTTCTTTTTTCTTTTTTTTTTTAAAAAAAATATTTTTTTTTTAATTTTTTTAAAAAATAAATAAATAGATGCCACATGTTAACATCTGATTGGTCCACGTGTCAGTCTTAACGGTCAACTAACGGATGGACTAAGTTGGTCCTTTATCAAAACTCCAATGGGGTCCTGTGACAAAAATAAAACCCCAAAGGGGTAAAAATAAAGTTCCTAAACCTCAGGGGGTATTAGGCATTTAACCCTTAAAAATTTTGTAATGTCCATATCTCATGTTTGAACCCCTTTTAATTTCACCAATTTTTTTTTTTTTTTTTTTGTTAAAATGCCCCTTTTTTGAAAGAAAAAAAAAATACAATTTGTAAATTTAAAAATAAATAATGCATTGGACTAACCCACTGCTTTGCCATCAGTCTGGATGGTCACTAAAATTTTCAGATTTTTTTTTTCCCCCTTTAAAGTATTTTGAGCATTTTAACTTAAAAAAAAAAAAAAAGGGGGACTTAAACATGAGATACCAACATTACAATTTTTTAAACTTTGAAGTTATAATTGCGAAACTACTTATAATTTGAGGTGGAAGTAAAATTTCCCATTTTTTTTCTAACTTTTGTTTTGAATTAATTACTTTTAGCCCCTTCAACTATCATGCATTTATTCTAGTCCCTCTCCGGTGAGACCCTGGAGGAGGGAGGCTAGTCCCTCTCCCCTTCCCCCTTTTTTTTGTTCTTTCTTTCATTTTCTTTGTTATAGTTTGATTTTGGAACCACAGCGTCCAAATTCAGCAATAGCAACAGCCGTCCCTTCCACCTTGTCTTTTGGCTTCTCCTCGCTAGGGGGTGGGCTCACACAACCTGCAAACCCGCCCCGATCCGCCTGGTTTTAGTGTTTTTTTTTTTTTTTTTTTTTGCGGAAACAAGTTGGATTGCTTCCAACCCATATGGAGACGGGTGGGTTGCGGGTATAAAAATTTTGGTTCAGCGGATACCCACTCTGCCCCGCCTTGCTTGAGTAAAAAAAAAAAAAACCTAACCCTAAAAATTTCTTCCACCTCTCTCTCTCTAGATTTGCCACTGCTTCTCTCTCTCTCGTCTCCATCCCGAATTGAAGCTCTCCTCTAAAAGTGAAGAAACCCTTGGGCGTTTTCGTCTCTCTCTCTCTGATTTGCTCTCTCTGTCTCTCTCTTTGTCTCTCGTTTGCGGATCTCTCTCTCTGTCTCTCGTTTCGAAACTGCAAGAGAGCAAACGGTTTCCCATGAACTCGCTTCCACAGCCACGGCTCTAGGTTTTTCTCTCTCACTCTCAACTTCTTTCATTCTCTCTCACAAAACCATCCAAACCCGCATAACCCATCCCGCTCTGCCCTGCCCTGCAACACCCGAGATCCTGAGATATAGTTCATTGTAGCTGGGTTTCTGGTAGTTTTTTTCAAACTTGCATTATGCGGGTTGGGTTGTAGAAATGGTTGATATCCGACCCACCAAGGTCTGTGCCCACCCCTACTCCTCACACTTGGGTTTTGTCAATATATTGTTGAAAAACTTAGATAAGCTCATTGTGTTGCCGATCTACTCTTTTGCTGTTGGCCCAAGCTCATACACGCCGCTACACGCTTCTCCCTGGTGCCACTGTGCCCTATAGACACCAGACTTTTTCTCTCTTCTTTTTGGCACGTGCCGAATGTGGTTCGTGCAAACCAGAGTGTGGATCATGTGGATCTCATGCGCTTTGCGTGTGAGCCTCACGCACTGGGTTTCCTCCCATTTTCTTGCTGGATCTTGCCCTTGATGCTGGTTTTCTTTGTTTTGTTCTTGTTTTGTTGTGTTATCCTAGTCTTTGAGCTGAGGAGAGATAGTTTCAGTGTAAGGACTTTGTCTCATGACCGAATCAATAAAGCTTACTTCTTTATGGATAAGACCTACCCATATATTTAGATCTAATCTGCTCAGAGCAAATCTGCCACTTAAATGAAGTGTACATATGAGTTAGATCAGAGAAAGTAGATACATTTTTTATTGTTAGATTTTTAGTATATCTACAATGTTGTACTTTTCATAGCTTTTAGCTATGTTTATCTGTAAAAGCTTTACGCTCTATTATGGAATGAAGATGAAAGAATTTCCTTAAAAAAAAACTATCATGCATTTACACTTTGCCTCCACAAACTACCACTTGTCATCAAAAACCCTTATGTTAACCAAAATCGTTAAAATGAACTGAATATTGATCATGTGCCATATACATGATGTTATATATGTGAAATGGCGAAAGTAGCCCGAATTTAAAAACTGAATTTACTTAAATGCTATCAAAGTTTATTTTTTATTTTAACACCAAAACATACTTAGGGCGGCTGAGCCACCCTCCCTAAATACATTTGGGGAAACATGCTTAGAGTGGCATTTTTAAATTTTTTTTTTTTTTTTTATTTGAGGGATTTTTGTAAATTCACAGAAAAAAAGAACACATGCAGGTCACATGTGTTTTTTTTTTTTTTTTTATCAGATTTAACCGTCCTAGCTAAGAGTACTATTTGCAGCCTTACCAAAACTAATTTTTTGTTATTTTGGTGAGGTAATTTGGTAAAAATGCCTAAAAAGTCTCGTTTTCAGCCTCACTACTTTGATGAAAAAAAAAAATAGTGAGTGAACAATACTCACTATTAATAGTTTTTTTCACTATTATTTTTTATTCACTCACCAATTGAATAAAAAAATGATTTCTCTCTCCCATTTTTCTTTTCTATTTTGCTCTCATCCTTTAATGGATAAAGAAAGAATAAACAAATCTTCGAAAAAAAAATGTTTAAATAGAAATATAGAATAGTGAAAGTAGATTGTTAAAATAATAAGACGGTTGGAAAGCTCTAAAAAAGTGAGTAGTTAAAATAGATAAAAGTGTACTTTTGGTTATTTTGGTGAGTAAAATTTGGTAAGACTGCTAATAATGCTCTTAAAGGAGGGTTTTTGCCCGAAATTGGTAGTTGACGGAGATTGAGTGTGGCGGGTGTTAGTTTATGGGGCAATATGTAAATGGGTGATAGTTGAAGGGGGCGAAAAGAAATTAACTCTTATTTGTTTATTTCTTACCAAAATTTGTAATCCTTTTTACCTTTTCTTAATATAAATTAACCCTTATGTTCATCAAATCCCAAAATCTAGGATAATCCAAATATGAGAGAAATGATAAAAATCATTCTTTCAACCATCTTCATATAGTAAATTAATGAATTCGCCATTAAATTTATGCGGGTCTCACATAAATCCACAAATTCAATGGTTGATTAATTAATTTTTTTTTTTTTAAAAAAAAAAAATGATTGAGAGAATGATGTATAACATGCCTCGAAATGATAATCTAACATTTAAATCAATATATAAAGTTAGAAGGAAACAAATAATCATCCCAAAATTGACCTAAAATTTGGAAGATATGGCATAATATGACAAATTAGTAAAAGGTGGTGCAAGCATACCCTGTCTATGATATAATGGGCATGAGCATCTGGGTTGCATTTATAATAGTGCTTTGCAAACTTCTCCATGATGCACCTAATCTTATGTGCATCTCTGGGTAACTTGAAGCCCCCTAGGAGAACACTTACTGCTTCACCAAAATTCATTTCTTTGAAATTAAGTAGTGGTTCTATTAAATTTGTGGATTCATGTAGACCCTACATAAATTTAATAATAGATTAATCTATTTAGTATGGAGATGGTTAAAATATAGTTGAAAAAAAATGAATTCTAACATTTTTCTTTTCAAATTCGTCAATGAAACTGTATGACTCACATGGTAGATTTGAAAAAAAAAATATGAATGATGTTGGATGAGAGTTGGATTGGAGAAAAAAAGAAGAAGCATTTTCAAAGTTTAATAGGATTAGGATTATATAACCTTATAACATTAAGAGTCTAATAATTTTCATACATGACATGTCATGCGGGCCATTAAATTCTTACGAGTCTCAATGCATTTTAAATATATGCGAGTTTAATATATTAAACTGGAAGAAAATTAGTCCTTACATGGAATCCTTTAAAAAAATCTTAAAAGAATCACTTATGTAGATTTTACAAGTAATGATATAAGGAAGATTATAATCTTTTCGAATGTGATGTGGCTTTTAAAATCACAATTGAATTTAAGATTATCATTATTGAATTTCGATTTATTGATAATTTTAAAAGTCACATCACATTTAAAAGAACTCTAGTCCTTTTTATATCACTATTCGAATTCTACATATTCGTCGTTGATTTTTAAAAAAAGTTGGATGGTAGAAGGCTGTAATGACATTCATTATATGAACATTCTAACTTTTTTAATAAGGAAAAAAAAAATAAGTTTTTTTATATGTTCTTAAAAAAAAATAAATAAGTTTTTTTATATGTTCTTCCGTCGTAATCACGAAGATCCGAACCGAAATTGAGAGAAGACAGTTGGGGGGGGGGGGGGGGGGGGGGGGGTGGTGTGTGTGGTGGGGTGGGGGAATCCATATTAGCACTTGGCACTTGGTAGGTAGGTCGATGGTAACACTTAATCCCCAAGAATAGATCACTCTCCAACAAATCTTCTCATGTACCAAACAAAACATATGTGACAAAACTATATGTTTAATTCATATTCTTATATTACTATTAACTGTCCATTTGGTTTAATGGTTCCAAAATATATTGTTTTAAAAAATAGTAATTTCAAAATATAATTAATGAAAACGCAGATTAATGACCTTTAAAATTATATGTTTTTAAAAGAGTAATGCTATAAACTACATTTTTATCACATAATCGTTCTACAATGTTGACTTGACAGCCTCAACCAACCTTGTGTGTTTTTAAAATAATAATATTATATTATATATTACATTTGTATCCTACAACTATCCTATAATATTGATGTGACAGTCACAACCAACTATTATATCAAATCTTGTTAAAAAAAGAAAAATCGAAAGATAGGTTATGGGTCCGTTTGGAATTGCGGTTTCAATAAATGCGATTTTAAAAATAGCGTTTTTGAAATCATTACTTTTTAAAATCGTAAAGGCGTTTAGTAAAATATATTAAAAAATACTTTTTTATTAAATATTTGTTATGTGAATTCATGATTTTAGTTTAAATTCGCACTTTTTTCAAATAAGGACCCCCCAACCTGCTTATTGAAATCGCAGATTTTTTTTTCTATTTTAAATTAAGTGTTTTTTAAATCGCAATGTCAAACACCTAACATTTTACGATATCTTTTAAAAACGCAAATTATTCTTGCGAAATCGCAATCTCAAACGCACCCCATGACTGCCATCTCGATTATGTGGAATAGTTATAGAATGAAAATGTAGTATAAAGCATTACTCTTGTAAAAAACGTAACCCCTTACCTACAGTACAAAAACGTGAATTTTTTCACATATTTAAACCACTATTCTTTTTCAAACAAATTTACAGACGAAACACTTTATGTGATTTTGTTTAAAAATAGGTGTTTCACAAGCAAAATCGAGGAGCCAAATTCACTCTATCAGTCAAAAAAATTCCAACACCTGAAATACCAATAAAAAAGATATGGAAATTCACTTCTCGCATTCATACAGATGTGGATGGCATTCAAAAAATGGTAAATAAAGATCGAACTTTCATTATCTAATCAACTGCTCTT
The DNA here is from genome assembly GCF_965113065.1 of Corylus avellana. Taxonomy (NCBI): domain Eukaryota; kingdom Viridiplantae; phylum Streptophyta; class Magnoliopsida; order Fagales; family Betulaceae; genus Corylus; species Corylus avellana. Next base: position 21,177,559 of record NC_142491.1, on the reverse strand, counting down.
GACAAAGGTGCCAAAAATTCTAAAGCACTTATATGATATATAGAGTTAGTTTGCTTGATAGCCCGTCAAAAACTCTGAATTTTCAGTTGGATATAGTAGCAGCGGACTCCATAAGAGGCTGATCATTGATTAATGTGTCCCAGTCAAGCTGCCTAAGCATGTTGAACCTCTCATTCAATGTCACAAACCCAGCTTCCGGAGCAACAATACCATGGGCTTCAGCCCTATGCAGTAAAAGCACACTAGCCCCCATGTCCGGACCGTGGAGTTTGCCGGTTAGCAACACTCGGAGAGGCATGAAGAGTGATTTTCCCTGCAATAAGGATGAAAATAGTTTTAGGTGTCTTGTGAGTATTTTGTATTTAAATTTGTTTGTTAATGTCTTTTATTTTTATTTTTTCTAAAAAGCAAACAAACTATCTTAAAAAGTGTTGCCAAACGAGCCCATATCACCCTATCTCATAAAAGACCACCTTGCGCTTCAGCGATTTGCCAAAGTTCTTCACCCACTTCTGCCAGCCAGCATGGCCTTCTTCAAGAGCACCGAGGAGTTCACCACTATCATAGGCAGCTACAAGATGGGCTGAAAATTCAGAAAGCTTATCTTCTAAGACAGGTTTAGCTTCAGTACTGCAGAGAGCAAAAGAAGTTACAGTTATTTATAATTGAAATCTGGGGGACTAAACCTAATATTTGGAAACTTTTTTTATCAATTGAAGTTAACAACCTCTCAATCATAAAACAACGGATTTAACTGCATGGTAATATAACCTCTTTAAAGTAGCAAGTAAAGGATAAGATAGCAAGTTTGAGAGTGCTTTGTCTGAATCTGTTATCAGATCGATTCCGTCCTTGAGCTGCTGAACCGCCTCCTGTTGTACAGAATCACATTGCGAGAGTATTATAACATGCTTGCTTTACTTGATTATAGGATATTAGAACAACATAAAACCAAAACAAAATTAATGTTGGACAGTAATCCCATCATTTAAAGAACAGTATAATCCAGAACAATGCCAAGGAAGATTATAAGATCACCTTGCTTCTAATAAAGACAAAAGAAATGCTATAACTGGAAACTTACAATTATAATAATTCAAGCAATTGAAATATTTCAATCTAAAGAGTCGTACTTCAATAAAAGTCCCCTCTGACTCTGTGAGGACACCGGTGCTTTTCCAGCGCTCACCAATAACCTTGGTCAACTCCTCTGATGGAAGAGCTCTTAAATGCTGACCATTCATCCACCTTTAGTTTGAAGATGTATGTTAAAGGCAAAACAATTAGAAAGCTACTATACATAATAATACCTTGCATACTATTAAATAGCTAACTTTCAGAACCTCCACAATAAAGTAATAGTCTCAGCATTCAAGAATATAACAAACCATCTTTCTTTTAATGACAAGCAGCCTAAATTCTCATGAACTGATCAAAAGCAAATCATGGAAATCAAAAATCAAACTTTGGAGTATTACACAATATATGCAACCACCAGAACATGTAAACAATCGTGCCTTTGCAGAACATTTTTTCAATCTACATCCCAAAGTTTTTAGGGAATGCTCGTCAAAAGTAACAAAAGAATGGGGTTTCTCAGCATATGGTAGCTGAAAGCCATTACCTTAACTTAGTAGAATCAAAAATAGCACCGCCTTTGTTAACACGACCAATCGAGAATTTTTCAACTGTGAATTGCATGAAAATATTCAAGTAAGAAATGCTCAAATGAAAAGAAAATATATCTAGAGTTTAGACAATTATCCCCAGTAGCCAACCAGCATGATTGCATAGGAAGAGAAAGAAAGAGAGTATTCGAGGCAAATCACTAACCAAGTTGCTCAAGGGTGAAAAATTCATTTTCAGTGCCATCTCCCCAACCTAGAAGTGCCAAATAGTTCACCATTGCCTGGGGTAGATACCCCATCTCCTTGAACTGATAGATGGTAGCAAAGTCGGAAATAGTTCTCCTTATTAAAGAAAGGCTAATAAGCACAAAAAAGGCACAGGAAGACCTCATACCCAACTTCTCTATATATATTTTGCTTTTGTGTGTGTGAAGATTAGTAATAATGATTAACAATTACCTGACCCACGGAAGTAGCACCATGGCGTTTTGACAGTTTACTTCGATCAGGTGCAAGAATTAAGGAAACATGTGCAAAGTTAGGCATGGAGAATCCCAGAGCCTGCGGTAGAATCATGCATGGATACAAAATCAGCTTCTTCTATTGCTGAAAGATAACAAAGTCCCGAAAGCAAGCAAAACCAAGAAAAAAAAAAGAAATAAAGAGGATTCAGGTTTCAACATTACCTTATATATGAGTGCTTGCCTTAAAGTGTTTGGTAAGTGTTCCTCTGCCCTGAAAATGCAAGTATTGAAAGAATAAGATGAATTAACACAACATGCACCACAATCGGGGAAAAAAGTTAACTTTCTACGTTTATGGACAAGGAACATGGCAGATTACTATAATTGTAAGGAGGTTGGACTTATTACCTTATAACGTGTGATATAGCCATGGTAGCGTCATCAACTGTGACACAAAAATTGTAAACAGGTTGTCCATTGCTCCTCATAACTACAAAATCTCCAAGCGTGTCCAAATTCCAACTAACCTTCATTACACTATCAAACAAAGTTAACATCCTATACAGCTCGATTGCTGTCAGATGTTCTTAGTTGCATTTGCAGATTATTTACTTAGAGCTATTGCAACTATATTAATGGAAGAACCACCTTAGGGCAAAAGCGCATCTGATAATTTGAAATTCCCAAGGAAACAAAAATGTGTATATAAGAAGGGTACAATGACAAAAAAATAAAATAAAATAAAAATAATAATGAGAGGAACTAACTTCGCCTCGAATAAGGTCATTGATTTTCAAACTCCCTTCCTTTGGCACACGAAATCGATATGTATAAGGGGTTCCCTTCGTCAGCTCTTCTTGTACTTCTTCATCGGTTGCAGTTGCCCACTTTCCCGTGTATACTGGAGGCAACTGTTGTAATTTTGCAATCACCTTCATCTTTTCCAGTTCCTGAAGACAGTAAAGATAAGAATCTATAAGCAGAGCATACATTTTCACAAACCCACTACTATACAGATAACAAAAAACCTCACAACGTACTAGGATCTGCAAGTACTAAAAACCAAAAAAGCATACATTCTAGAATGTAAAAACGATGGGGCTAAAAGCAACAAGGCTTGTGACCAAAATAATTGACAATCAGACAATTTTTGATCAGTAATCAAGATGTATGTATAAAAAGTGTAAGGCGCCCCCCGACTGCACGGAAATTATACAAGAGAAAGCATCTAACAAGGAGGAGAAAAAAGAACAAGAAAATCATGAAAATTGAGCACAAAAGGGGAAACAAAAGCAGCTATCCAAATATAAAGAGTATAGAAGAAAAAAGATATAAGCCTCTTGTGGTCCTCAAAACTCCTATCATTTCTTTTCTTCCAAATACACCACAAGAGGCAAGAAGGCAACATTTTCCACAGAATGGCACTCCAATTGCTACCAGCAGTCCCACCATCAAGCAAGCAAATCAACAACTTGTCTACGCATAACCCAAGATAATCCAAAGTGGCTGGTAGTAGCATTCCATAATTCGCAAGGAACCTCACAATGGAGAAAAAAATAGTCCACAGACTCCCCATTCTTCTTTCACGTTTAGAACCCAAAGATACTATTTATGCTGACAAAAGCACGGCAAAGGCCAAAAAGATTTCTACTTTCAATCAAATAGAGAGAGATTTTAGAACGAAAATCAAAACTCAACCACATTCTAGGCATTACAATAGCAAATTAGAGAAGTCTTTAAACAAACAAGAATTTTTGCTAAATGATATAATGACAAGTTTCATTTGTTTCATCTGGGATAATTTTTTGTTATTCCAAGGTCATAATTAAAATACCAAAACTAAGCTTTAAAAAGTTTAATGAGGATCACCTCGTTAGTACAAAAGCAGCGATAAACATGACCAGATTCCAATAGTTTCTCAGCAAATTGCTTGTACAATGAGTTTCTTTCGGATTGCCGATACGGACCATAGTCTCCACCAACACCAGGACCTAATAAGGTTCATAAAACATAACATTATTTCCTTCTCAATCAAGCCCTAATTATCACCTAGTTTACAACCAATGTAGGACTTGGTACAAATCCAAAGAAGAAATTGGATGATAATAAAAAGGGAATAAGTATATTTACCTTCATCCCAATCAAGGCCAAGCCAAGAGAGATCTCGCAACACGGCTTCCTCGGACTCTCTAGTGGACCTCTCCAAGTCAGTGTCTTCAATTCTCAAAACAAATTTCCCACCTTTGGACCTGGCGAACAGGTAGTTGAAGAGGGCGGTTCTGGCTCCGCCAACGTGAAGGTTTCCGGTGGGCGAAGGAGCGAAGCGCACGCGGACTTGCCCTTCATTGTTCGCAGTGGCGGAGATTGAGAAACTCCTCCGCCAAGAGGATCGACGGAAAATCATCGTCATCGGAGAGGCAGCCTCTGAAATTGTCCTCATCCTCATCGCCATCCACGGTAACGGCGTTCCCAGGGCTGCCAATGTCGCCGCCATTTCTCAGTCTCGTACTTTTTTGCCGTTTGCTTCACTCAACGGCTGGCTGCCCCCTTTATCTTATGTTTCACGCTCACGTGCCCCGGAAGGAACAGAAGATTTCCGAATTTTATTTCTGAAAATCTTTTAATAATTTGTTTTAAATAATCAAATTAATATTCCTTGCAATTTCTTCTTATTTTTCTTTATCTTTCTTCTCCCATTCTTTTGAATTTTTTTTTTTTTTTTTTCAAGAGGTAACTCAATCGGCTAGAAACCACGCTCCATTAAGCGGAGGTCACTAGTTCGAATTTCTCCCCCCTCTCAATCTTTAAAGGCAAAGACTTTTTTATAAATTGGGTCGTTCAAGTATTAAAAAAAAGCATATCACTTTTAAATCAAATAATAAATTTATATCAAATTAATTCTTAAATACTAACAAAATAAGTGGCATGTTTTAAAGCTCTTACAGATCTATAAATAGAATTTTTTTTTCTTTTTTTTTTTGGCATGTCCACACAAGGAAAGGGGGAAGGGAATTCGAACTAGTGACCTCCACTTCATTAGGCGTGGTTCACAGCCGATTGAGTTACTCCTTGGAGACATCTATAAATAGAATTCGTATAAACACAGATCCGATCATCATAAATCGAAGAAAATTAACAGAAAATTAAAAAATATGGAATTGATTATTTAGGATAATAGTAGAAAAAATAGGAGATAAGTCATTATTGCTTTGACAAATTACTAAAAAATCAATCCACTAATAATAGTTAGAATTATAAATATAATATAATTTTGGGCAAATTACTAAAAAAGACAAGACGACTGCCGTTTTCACTGTGTACTCTTTAATTTGTTTGATCCTCGTAGACTGGAAATCGGAAAACAGAGAGAGAGAGAGAGATGAGCTCGTGTGCAATTCGAGCTCCATGCTTTACTCTTTGGAGCTCTCCATCCAATACCGTGGAGTTAGCGAACGGTAAAACGCGGTGCGTGGTGGTGGGAATGAGCAACAGAAGCAAGAATCGGAAGCCGTTGCAGAAGGGGAGAAACCTCAGCATCGAAGCAATTCAAACGGTGCAGGCGTTGAAGCGAGCCCAGAAAGACCAACCTTCATTGGACCAAGAGTTCCACTCCAAGTTCAAGCGCCTCCTCAAGCTCGATATGATTGCCGTTCTTCGCGAACTCCTCCGCCAGAACCAATGCTTCTTGGCCCTCAAGGTTCCCACTTTTTGTTCCCTTTTTATCATCTGTACTGCTGTTTTAACCTAAATTTTTAATTTCTAATCCTCATTGTTATACTTTTAGCTCCACCCATTTGTCTTATTCGAATTATGAATTGTTGAGTTCAGACAAGTGAGTGAAAAAGAGTTAAGTTTGTGAAGATATATATATATAGGCATATCATAATTGGGCTCAACCTCATTAGGTTAAACCTTTGAATTGAATGATGTTCTAATACGCGTTATATTATGGTCTCATGAAATTAATATGTTAATACCCCACTCACTTGTGTGTGGGCTAAAACTTTACTCAACAAGTGAGGAATGAATTTAGTCATTTAAATTAATATTTTATTGAAACAAGAGGTGAATGACAAGGATAAAAATCGAATTCAGGACTTTTGTTCTGATGAGTGGTGATTGAACATGGTATCAAAGCATAGATTCTGTATCCGAACCTTATTTCCGTTATTCACCTCTTGTTTCAAATAAATATTTTATGTATTAGGCCCTATTTATTAAGGCAGAGTTTAAGCTCACAGGTAAATGGGAGTATTAGAATGTAAATTAAATGATTAATTCATCATTTCCTATCAGCTTAAGCTTTTAGAATAAGTAGTAATTTAACAAATGGCTTAGGTTGATCTCTATATGGTGTGCTTTAATGACGTTCTTAATCTGTTGTTACACATTTGACTATAGAAAGTCCAACTGAATAGCGGATAGGAGGTAAAAGAAATTTATTTATAAGCAAATAGCAACTAAATGTTGTGAAAGTAATCTCTGCAATAATCTGTATTTGTTGTCTTAATGTCATTGCTCTTACCTAGGTTTTCGAAGATATTCGGAAGGAATACTGGTATAGGCCTCAAGTCTCACTCTATGCTGATATGATCAAAGTATTGGGTAGCAATGGAATGTTTGAACATGTTGAACTACTTCACTCCTATTTGAAAACAGAAGCTGGTGGTTTAGGGCTTGAAATCGAGGGCTTTAATGCTGTCTTGAGAGCTTTGGTGAGTTCTAACCATACTAAACTTGCAATGGAATGTTACTACCTGATGAAACAAGTTGGATGTGATCCAGACAAGTCATCCTTTACGATACTTATAACTGCCTTGGAATCAAATGGAGAAACAGGAGCGTCGGCTATCTTAAGGCAGGATGCTCAAATGTATTATGGTGAAGATCTAGAGTTTCTTGAGGAGGAAGAGATGGTGGTGAGCAAATGATTGAACTAATTACTTATTTTACATAATTAACAATTATATGATAGAATGAGTGGCTGTTAAGCCTGTTATGTTACTTCCATTGAAACAAAACAGATTGCATTAATACCCATTTTGATGATGGTTCTTGTAATTTTACATGTTTGATTTATGGGTACCCCTGTATAGCATGTAGTCTGTTAGTTTCATGACAAATGAGAGAGATAAGAATTTCCTTAGATCGTTTGCCATGTTATAATGGTTTGCATACCAGAAGTGATGGTGCCATTATGGTTCCAAAAATTTCTAGCTGGTAGCTTAAGTTGCCTATCTAGGGTGTGTATCCATGTCAATTGCATTAATGTAGAGGCTAGGAGCGAAACCCTGTTGATACTTGATACTTCAGTTCGAGTACTGATACAGAGTACGCGGCGTGCAAGGCACGCCCGTACAAAAAAATTTTTTTTTTTTTTTTTTTTTTTTTTAAAAAAATTTTTTGCACGCGGCGTGTCATGCACGCCGCGTGCTGTTTGCATTTACCCCTTCAGTGAATACCTATAGGAGGGCATGGTCCTCTCCCCAATCCTTCTTTTATACTTATTAATTAAGGTCCATTTGAGTATGTGATTTCAAAATAATGATTTTAAAATGTGTGATTTGAAAACACGATTTTTAAAAACACATTTAATCATTTGTTAAGTTCTCAATTTTACCTTTAAAATTGCAGTATAGCTTTTAAAATCATGCATATTTTTAAAAATGCAAACCCTTACCTGCGATTAGAAAACGTAAATCTACGTTTTTAAATCGCAATTTTTTAAATCCTCACTCCCAAATGATACATTTTTTTTGAAATTGGTTTAAAATCACTATTTTGGTATGTGAAATGACAATATCAAACGCACTCTAAGAATGCTAGCTTTTTATTCCATTCTCCAACATTTTTGGGTCCTGCTGCTTATGTTTTTCACAGCATAATGTTTTGGGTTAGGACATCTAGATGTAACCCTTTATAGCTTTACAACATTTCAAGATAACAGGCGCATGCAAAGATCACGAGATATTTCAGATGATGTTCTCAAGCGTGGACATCATTAGTTACCTTTACTTTTTCATTTTTTTTTTTCGGTTATCTGAGTTGGTGTTGGAACCTGAAAATTCCCATATCAATTTGGAAATGCTCTAGGTTTTAGTATGTTCTCAGGTATCCTTGGTTTCTTTACAATCTTTTCTTCTATATTTAATATCTTAAACTTCTATTTTGAATAAAATACTTATTTGAGTCTTCTTTGTGCGAAATGAAAATATTACCCATTAGGGTACAACCTAGTGGTCAGAGAGTGTGCTTGGAATGAGTCCTCGACTCAAACATTTTCGATTCGATTCTGCACTAGGAGTTCCCTAGATTACCTGATACATGGTTCTAGCAGGTGATTGTATCTGGATTTTACTCCTTAGAGATGGGTCCGAAGAGCCCTACCTTGAAGAAGTTCTATGTCACAAAAAAGAAGAACAAAAAAAAAAAAGTGAAATGAAAATATTTATTTGGTCACATAAGTAAGTTAGTATTCCTTGTTCCAACAATGAATAAGAATTTGAAACTTATAAATAAATGTTGCTTCTAAATTTTTCTAAATTATACTTGACTTGTGTCAAAATTAGATTTAGCCCATCATTCATACTTTGGTTCCTCTCAATAAGAAATTTTAGTTCCGTCCCTAACTTACATTTTTTGTTATACTTGAATTACATCCATAAACATTTCACAACTGTATAATTTGGAAATTAAATAGTATTTGTAGCTTTCATATTTGTTGGTGATGCGAAACGCAGCAACCTTTAATTTTATGTAGGTTTTTAGTTTGGTGTATTAAGTTATGTTTTATTTTATTTTTGTAATTCAATAAATGGGCATTACTGTTGCTTTACGTTATGTTAGGCAAGTCAATAAAACTATGTTAGATGAGTTATTTATTTTTAGTCGGGTCTGTTTAAGCATGTTTTGTATTCTGACGGAGGCAGACTTTTATATGGAATAATAAAATTGTTGGGAAAGTGATTTTCTCCTCTCCCCTCCCCTTCTTTCTTCTGTCTACCCCCCTCTTTCTAGGCTTTTTGGGCTTCTTTCTTCTCTCTTTCTAGCTTCTTCTTCCCCCCTCTTCGGCTTATTTTCTTCTCTCCCTCTCTTCTAGGTCCCTTTCTTAAAGGGTTCTTCTCAAATTGCTTTTGTCCTGCATTAGTTGGTCTACAATATTATTTAGTTACACAATACCATGTTTGTGCACTCTCTTGGCTGAGAACTTTTGCTTGTCATCGAGTTTTATAATTGTGTTTGATTGTCTTTTTCTTTTTCTGAATGGTCATCTTTCTTATAGAAGCAAATACTGAGGGATCACCTTCCAAGGCAGCCTAATTCGTCAAGTGCCGGGACAAAGGGAGAGAATTCAGGGAATATACACTGCTACTTTTTTAACTATTACACGTTCCATCAACAACAAAGCTTTCCAATCAAGATATCATTAAGAGACAAAACTGGGACCTCGTATACCTATTTTTTCAACTTTCTTCTGCAACTTTTCCCCTAATTTTTGACCAAAACCTCAACTTTGTGAGATAGTAGAGGAAACTTTGAGTGACTAGAGGTGTTTTTGACTATTTGTAAACAACTAAACATGTGGTTAGATCATCAATACTGATGAACTCATGATTAAGATTTAAGACTACAAAAGTTTTCATATTCCAGAAATGAAGCAAACTTCCACATTTTAGCCCAAAAGCTTCTATAACTAGAACTGTTTCCCTTCAAATGTCTGAGGAAATTGCCAGTTTGCTGGAGCAACATTATAAGATGCTAGTGTTCTTCCGCTGCTGACAGTCACCTCAAAAGATATAGGTTGTCCTTTAAGATTAATGTTGCATTGCCAGTTCTGTCCCCAATTTCTTCCCATAGCTATCCACCCCGTTCTTGATCCCTTCACTTTCACAGCAACCACTTCACCATCCAAGCCTACATTGGTAATTAAAACTTGAAAGAAGCGAAGGTTTCCACTCACAGTGAATCTCAACCCACCACTTCTTGCACACTTCACCCTACACAAAATTAGGCACAAACACAAACAAATGTCTCCCTTAATTGTAAGATGAGTAGAAACCAGAAAAAAAAACACATTCCCCCAAATGAGAATTCCTTTCACGTGTTTGATTTGTTACCTCCTGTATTGCACTGGCACGATATCAGCTCTTCTCTCTGCAATTTCAGCAAATGCGGCCTCAGACATCTCAAAGTGTTCTTGTGGGAAGTTGCACCAGCCACCATAATCGGATGAGAGTCCATAATTTGGAGGACAGAAATCTGTGGCAGTGAGAATAACAGAGGGGCTCCCCTGCAGGCACCACAATATGTGATCAACACATCTCACCTCGTAGCAAGCCCCACAAGAACTCCCCCTGTTGAACAAAATGGTGCTTAGGCCAGCACTGTGCTTCCCATAGCTAGTCTTGTGGAGATCTCCATAACCACAAGCCCCTTCTGCAACATATTTAATACCAAACCCTTTATCACTTTCTAGTAAAATTTTGAGTATGTTGTAAACGTGCAGCAGCATTATGTAGAAAAGACAGAAACTTGACAAAACTCTGAAAGAAGCAAGAAAACTACCTGTAATGATTGACCCATCAGTTTCTTTGGTGTATGTTGCAGTAGCAGTCTTCCATTCTTCATCCTCAGCATCAGTAATCTCGCATGCTTTCAGTAGAATCAGGAAGAGAAATGTGGCTTGAAGAGCACCCATTTAAGCAGTAAGGATGATTTGTTTTCCCTTTTTCTTTTGGGGCTTGTAGAGGGACTGAAGAGTGAAGAAAGCAGACCTTTTCTTTTTTTTTCGTAGGGATTGTTGATGGCCGGATTAAAAACCTTGAAAAAAAATAAGAAACTTTGACAAAGAGGCAACTATGGAGTCCTTTCACATTGTGCAGCAACAAACAATGAAGGGCTTGGGGTTGGTCCATACAAAACAAAAGAGGGGATATGCTTTCTTTTTCTTTCTTTCTTTGTTTCTTTTGCTCTTTTCAGCAGCGAATGGAGACTCAAAAAAGGGGTGTTGGAGCCAGCATTTGGCTATATTCGAGGGAAGGAGAGAGAGAGAGAGAGAGAGAAATGGCTGGTGGCAGACACCAGGCATTGATAGCAGAAGCAGAAAGCCTTAAAAATAAGTAATTGAAAATTCAATTTACTTTTCTTTTTGTTTTTTTTTTCCTCCTCGGGTTTGGATCCATTTCTTTTCAATCAATGTGGTTTGGGTTCGGGCTCTTCTTTTTAGAAGGGACCCCAGAGGAACAGAAAATTCGGATATGGTTGTGACTTTAGGGTCTCCAAAAAGTCCTTTGGACCTGTTAAGTTTCTTGGATGGACATTTCCTCCCATTTGACTCTCGGATAATTTAGTAATTTGGATAGTAAATGAGTTATTACAATGTCTATTTGCTACAATAGTATTAATAGGTCTTGGATAATTAATCCTATTATTCGGATGGATGTTTTATAAAAGCTTTTTCATTAGAAATTTGTGAAAATTGTCTCAAAATGAACATATTTGGTAAAAAAAAACTTTAAAAATACTTTTTTTTTAACCTTTTTGCTTTAGGAAAACTCAAATTGTGTTTTGAAGGAAGCTTAAATTACTTTTTTTTCTTTTTTTCTTTTTTTCTTTTTATGGATAAAAACTTTATTTTTCATATGCAATTCCAAAAAGATTTTTAGAGCATTTACCATGAGCTAACCAAAATAGCTAAAGGATTTGTTAAGTGGAGCATTGTAGCTCAATAATGCATAATTATATTATTAAAAAAAAAAAAAAAACTTGTTAGCTCTTTCCTTTCTTTTTCTTTGGAAATAATGAAAAGAGATAAATAAAAAATATTTTAAATTAAATAGTAAGAGTGAATGACTAAAATGTAAATATTTAAAAAAAAGTAAAGAGTTAAAATTAAAAAAAGAAAAAATGTTCTTTAATGAAAATATTTACTTATAGCCCAAAAAAGATACATCAGGAAAGTCCAATGAGCCAGAGCTCTAAAACCCTAAATCCTACTTTAAAAAAATAAAAAATAAAAACCCTAAATCCTAAGGGTGTATTTAATGGGGTTTTAATGATTCGGTCCAGTAGCGTCGGTTCAGTCAGCTCCATGACTGCTTGTGGGGGCCACCTCCATGTCTACAAACAAATTGAAACAATGAAACCATTGACATCAAAAATGAATCTTTCTTGCCGTTTCTCTTGCACCCACCCACAAATCTCATCAAATTGTCACAAAACTTCCTGAATTTTTTTTTTTTTTTTAAATAGTAATAATTTTACATAAATTGCCAATGTGGCATGATGACAGGAATATAGACAAATACCGACATGTTTTTGTTAGACAGACAATATGACAGTTGACAAATCTTCCGTTAAAAGCAAGATGAGAAATGTGACGGAAGAAGTTACTTGTCTCGAAGCCAAAACTTAAATTGTCAAAATTAAAATCTCATCAAGGACAAAATTTTAAAAATTTGAGACAATTTCCCCAAATCTGTTAAAAAAAAAATAATAATAATAAATAAATAAATTGTTGTTTTGCTTGTATTTTTTCAACCCCAATAACAATAATAATTCATACTATATCTTTTAAAGAGACAATGGAGGTGGGTGGGGTATTGTTGCCCTTATTTCGAATGACGATGGAGGTGCTGCTATCACCGCCGTTCTCATCAGAGTGATATAGATTGTATGCCGCTCGATCTAGTGTTCCTTCTCTGTAAACAAATATGTAGACAACGTCTGCTATTTCGCGCCACTTCCTCCTTCGATCATGTATTTGATGTAATGGCATTCCCCTGTTCCAAATTTTGAAATATATACATATGAAAATTGTTAAGGCAAATGCACAACTCTTCTACAAAACAATTTATATATATATCAAATCCCAAATCACATTAACAAACATGCCCATACACTAACTTTAAAAATAAAATAACAAATTTCATGTTATACCAAAAAAAAAAAAACGGTTATAAGCTATAACCGCTAACCGCAACCGCCTTAGGCGATATTGATTTTTAGTAACCGTAACCGCAACCGTTAGGCGGTTAGTGGTTATTCAAACCAATATTTTTATATGTGCTTTTGGGCTATTTAAGTGTTTTGGGCTATTACTGAACCTATTTTTTGGGCTAATTTTAAACGTATTTAGCCGAAGTGTTTCCAAAAAGATGAAAAGAACATGCTTTTTTTTTTTACTAGGCAATGTTCTTAAATAAGGCTTGGCATATATATATATATATATATATATAGGCGGTTAGCGGTTATTAACCATTTTTTCTCGCCCTTAAAATTGCTAACCGCAACCACCTAAGCAGTTAAGAGTTTTTTATAACCGCCTACCAAAACAATTAGCAGTTATAAGTAGTTAGTGGTTGACGGGATGGTTATAACTGCCCCGTTTGAACACCCCTACGAAAAGGAGAAACAAATGTTACAACATCCCAACCCGGCTACTTCAAAGTTATTTTAACTAATCAGAATGTAAAATCCAATAGCTATTATAGTAAAATAAATAAATTCTTGAAAAATAATATTTGAATAGAATGATAAAAATGAATATGTAAAATAAGGGGTGGGATGTCTCATGAATGTGCCTTTTTTTCGTTGCTCCTAAAATTCCTTTAGGACCCCTTCGGCCTTTCTCGTCACATATGGGTGGTTACAAATAGACTATTACTCAAAGCCGCCCTCCACAGAAAGCGGATGCGGAGGCGGAAAAGAGGATGATATACAACCCTATCATTAATTTTGTTACTATTAAAATATTTTGTGTTTTCTAATATTATGTTTCCATCTAGGGTTTATTCCCTTTTTTTAGTTATTCTAAGTTTACTTGTTTTCTACTCATTAATATTATCTCTATTTAAATATAGTCCTATATAATATAACATTGTCTCATATAATTCAATATGCTTAAACAACACACACTTTAGAAAAGAAATACCGATTAATTTAAAATTTAAAAATTCACTATCACAGAATTTATAAAATCGAAAAGATATTTTAGCTTTTTTTAATTTTTAAATTTGTTTAGGACAAAATGGATGGGAGTCGTACAGTGAAGAAACACAATAATAAAAGAAAACATAATAGCTGTACGACTGCCGTATTAGATATTTGAAAGAGGAGTACCAGTACCGGTACCTGATGTGGAAGAGATCGGAGATGTCAGGCAAGTGGAGGTAGAAGTTGAGGGAGTCGAGGAAGGCCTGGTAGGTGTAGACGTGGAGGCCGTCGATCCTCGGGTAAGGCAGCCTGGGACGTGGCGGCGGCGCGTCGGGGTTGCTCCGCCAACCTCCGGCGGGGTAGGCGTACTCCTTCCAGGGAAGGGCGACGTTGCTGGAGGGAGGAAGGCCCACGAAGCCCAGTGCGGCCATGATAGGCTCCAGCTCGTCGTGAGTCATGATGGGCTTGAAGGTCCGCGTGAACCACAGCGCAAGCTTCTTCGACAGGTTTCTCAATAACTTCTCCATTTTGAATCGGCCTCCCTCCGTTGCACACCCAACTTCCTCCATTGAAGAAGAAGACGAAGAAACAGACGAAGAAGAAGAAGAAGGAGAAGGAGGAGATTTTGTAATTTCTGGTGCGAGGGGAGTAGGACTCAGAAAGGAAACAAAAAGAGCAGCGCAATCTGGCGAGGCAAATTTGGGCCTACCTGTTATTTTGTTTCAAGCGGTGCCTTTCGGCCTACGTGTCAGGTAGTGGTTGGATCAGGGAAACCCAAGGTCTCTCCCCTTCCCTTAATTGAGATTTGATTTTTTTTTTTTTTTCTTTTTTGATATTTTTGTTCCATAATAGGCCCATTTTTATGGTTAAATCACTTTAAACGATATATTCTACTCTATTTTTTTTTATTCAAATTTTAATTATTATTTAAAAGTAATATCTTTAAAAATATTAAAGAATCTTGATCCATTAATCAAGAGCATTAAGATCGAGTATTAAATTAATTGATACCACGTCATTCTACAATGGTCACAAAATTTCTTACCTAGAGTTGTGGTTGGAGGAAATTTCCGTCCCTTCCAAATTAGGGAGAAAAAGAAGAATAATAGTTCAAAAATTCAATCAAATTAGAAAAGTGAGAATGGTTGTACGCTACTTTTCAAGTATGAAGAGATATTTCATATGTATTTTTTATTTCGGTCAATTTTTCCATTCTTCAATTTGAAAGAATGCGAAAACAACGAAATGTCTTGTGCCAAGTGAACCAAATAATATTTAGGGTTAAATACGTTATTAGTACCTAGTTTTGTAGATTTTTATGTTTTTTCTCACTTGAGGTTCAAATCCTTTCATAAATGTTACTTGACTCACGGGAAAAGGCTAATTTAGTACTTCCGTTAGGTTCCGTTTGCCCAAATTAATAGAATGCCACGTGTCATCACATAGAAATGCCACGTGGCTTGAAAAAAAAAAAACTAAACCTAAAATAAAAATTGAAAAATTCGTGGAGTGACTAGCCACCTCATTTTAGCCAGTGAGGGTCGCCGCCACCACCCCCATTTTGGCCATTGGGGGTGGCCAAATGTCGGCTTCAGCCACTCCCAATGACCAAAATGGGAGTGGCGGGCCACCCCCATTGGCCAAAATAGGGTGGCAAGCCACCGCATTAATTTTTCAATTTTTGTTTTTGAAAGTTTATTTATTTATTTTTTTCAATTATTTTTAATTTTATAACACATGTCATTTCTATGTGATGACACGTGTGACGGAAGTACTGAATTGTTTTTTTCCATAAGTCATGTACCATTCATTTATGGTAGGATTTAAACCCTAGATGAGAAAAAATAAAAATTTGTAAACTCAAGTACTAATAAAATATTTAACCATAATATTTAAAAACAAATGACTTTCACTTTTGAGCTCTTTGAATTGGGAGAGCATCGCTGATATGAGTTAAATTTAACTTTTTTGTCATAATTTTAAAAATAAAGAGCTGAGCTGCCATATGTTAAGATAATGTTTAAATAATTCTTTTTTTTTAATGTTTTAATAATATTTAAATGTTTATCATAGTAAATATTAGTGACATATATGAGGGGGTAGGTAATATGTGTGACATGTGGCTAGATGGATAAGAATAGCCACCATTTGACTAATACTCACTTGAAGAGCCAAATGTTTGAGTATATAATTGGTTTTTATTTGTCAGCTAAACCTAATTCCTTCAATTTAGATAGTTTATTGAAAATGATCGGTTTTAATCAGTAAATTGCCTTCCTTAGATTAAGCCATACAATGTGTTGATGCAATTTTTGGTCCGGTAAATTGTTAGCCGACGATTTTTCTTTATGATTTGGCTGAGAATGAGATTCCATAAAGAAGTCCATCATTATATTTAAATAATTAAACGCTTCTCTTTCTCTTCCCTTACATTGAATGATGAAAAAAAAAAAAAGGTAAAGTTCACTTAATCCCCTAAAACTACTACCCCAATGATAATTTACCGTCAAACTATCAATTCCAACAATTTACCCCCAAATTACCAAAATAATGACAATGTAGCCTCGATTTTAACAAAATGACAAAATTACCTTTACTAAAATAAAAACAAAAATATTAAAATTTATTTATTTTTTTCAAAATTTAAGGGTATTTTTGTCTTATTAAAAATTTTAGAGTGAAAATTTCATTATTTTGCTAGTATTGGAGGGTACATTATCATTGTTTTGATAGTTTATGAGATAAGTTGTCGTAATTGATAATTTGAGGAGTAGATTGTCCTTGGGTGATAGTTTGAGATGGTTAAATGAACTTAAAAATAATAATAATAATAATAATAATAATAATTAATTATAAGATTTTACATTTCGAGTAATCGAATTAATTCTTCGAATATTCTCTAAAAAATGTTGTTTAGCTTTTCTTTTTTTTTTTCTTTTTAAATATGTTCAGTTTTTTTAGTTTTATTCTTGGATAGTGTTCTTAAGCGTCACCTAGAAAGTCAAACGTCTCATCCTCCTTCGCTGAAACAGAGAAAACAGAGCAAAAGAGCCAATGGAGCTCAGTTGCAGAACTATCCTCTACTTCATTTCTCTACTATTATTGTTCCTCTCATCATCATCATTAACAGCAATAGCTGAAGCAGACCCATCATCATTATCATCGTCGTCGTCAATTATATCAAGATTCCAACAGTACCTCCAAATCAACACAGCCCAGCCGAGCCTCCAGTACGCTGAATCGGCCGATTTCATCCTCTCCCAAGCCAAGTCCATCGCGCTCGAGGCGCAGACCCTGGAGTTCGTGGAGGGCAAACCTCTGATCCTCCTCAAATGGCCCGGCTCCGATCCCAGCCTCCCCACAATCCTTCTCAACTCCCACACCGACGTTGTTGCCGCCGAGCTCGACAAGTGGTCGCATCATCCCTTCAGTGCCCACCTCGACCAGCACGGCAACATCTACGCCAGAGGGTCCCAGGACATGAAGTGCGTTGGCATACAGTACCTCGAGGCCATTCGCAAGTTGAAGGCTTCTGGGTTCCAGCCCCTTCGCTCTGTCTACCTGTCCTTTGTGCCGGACGAGGAGATTGGCGGCCACGATGGTGCCGAGAAGTTCGTGGATTCCGATGTTTTCAAGAGTTTGAATGTGAGCATTTTACTTGACGAAGGTAACTGATTTTTAGCACTATTTAGTATTGTTTAAGGTAATTTGTTGTACTCTGTTTTAAGGTATTTGTGTAATTTCGGGAACTAGGTTGGCTTCGATTAGTGAGAAGTACAAGGCGTTTTATGCGGAAAGGGGTCCGTGGTGGCTGGTGATAAGGCTACTGGGCAGCCAGGCCATGGGTCGAGGTTGTATGACAATTCTGCTATGGAGAATCTGTTGAAAAGCATTGAGAGTGTGAGGAGGTTTCGAGCTTCGCAGTTGGATTTGGTGAAGGCAGGTTTAAAAGCTGAGGGCGAGGTTGTTTCGGTTAATATGGTGTTCTTGAAGGCGGGCACGCGGACTCCAACTATAAGTTAGACTCAATTTTGGAGCTTATTTGTTGATGAATTGGGTGTCATTTTAGGTTAAGTATAGAGATCCTGCAATTTGTTGTCCGGCAAATTTTGGAAGCAAATAGGAGATTGCCTGCTATCTGTTTGGGGATTCGGTGACTTGGAAGTTACACCAATCATTAGAGCTCTAAACTCTAAACTACAACAGACCAGTGCAATTGGTGAGTTGGGAGACATATATTACGGAGGTGTTACCAAAACCAGTACAACAGACCGAGCACCAGTTGCAATCTCACCAAAACCATGTTTTAGTTATTTAAAATTGAGAAAAGTATACTTTTAGTTATTTTGATGAGTAAAATTTGGTGACATTGCTAAGAGCATTCCCAGCAACTCTTTATAAGAGAGTCTGTTCCCTAAGTTTAGAAAATATGTAAAAAAAAAATCGCAAAAAAGGTCGCACAACAGACTTCCTAAATGAACTTTAAACATTAAGATTGCTACAATAGAACCCAATGTTTTGGGTTCCACTATTGCAATCCTTATGATTATTAAAAAAAAAAAAATCTCTCCTCTCTCCTCTCTCATCTCATGTTTCACATTTCTCTCCCATCTCTCCTCTCATATATATATATATATATATATATATAATTAAAAAAAAAAAAATTTTAATGATATAGAAAATGATTAAGGGAAGTTATTGTAGTGTATTTTGACATAAGGAAGCAAAAAGTAGTTTGGATCCTTAAATATAAAAAAAAAAATAACAAATAAGCTACTGAGAATGATCTAATAATCCTCTTACAAGAAAACCCTAAAACATAAGTGCGAGGCTTTGGAAAAGACATGCCCATGATGAGATATAGGTCTCGAGAGATAATGCTTAGGTTACGTTTGGTATGCAGAATAGCTATTCCATTATAAAAAAAAAATATATATAGTTTTTATTGAAAATAAAAGAAGGTGGAATGAATTAGTCTTAGAATAATTGAGAGAAATAGCTATTCCTCATTTTAAGGTATAGTCATTCCATTATGGGCCATGTGAATGACTATTTCAAGTGTAAAGAGTATATGTGTACTTTAACACCAATGCTATTTTATTCCGTCGTCTTTCATTCTTAATAAAGGCTATTACTTTTTTTCTAATGAAAAAGTCATTCCGCTTACCAAATGTACCCTTAATCCTCATTTGACAAGCACCTAAATCTCACAAATTTACAAAATTTATTGTTAGAATTATCTTTTGAGAAATGCTACTTTGTAGACTCCTATACACTAGGATAACATGATAGTAAAAATTGGCCCTTAACTATCTTTTTAACGAGCCCGTGTTGATCCAAAGGCTGATTTTAATTGTCATATTATCGTAGTTATATGATAATCGTATATACTAAATAGCATTACTCTTATCTTATATGCAAAATGTTTAAAATAACATTACTCCTAAATCCTAAGGGTATGTTTAATGGGGTTTTAATGATTCGGTCCAGTAGCACCGGTTCAGTCAGCTCCATGACTGCTTGCGGGGTCAAAAAAAGGGGCCACCTCGATGTCTACAAATTGAAACAATGAAACCATTGACATCACAAATGAATCTTTCTTGCCGTTTCCCTTGCACCCACCCACAAATCTCATCAAATTGTCCCAAAACTTCCTGATTTTTTTTTTTTTTTTTTAAAAAAAAAGTTGTAATAATTATACATAAATTGCCAAATGTGGCATGATGACATGAAATATAGACAAATACCACACGTTTTTGCTGATATGACACAAACAGACAATACGACAGTTGACAAGTCTTCCGTTAAAAGCAAGATGAGAAATGTGACTGAAGAAGTTATTTGTCTTAAGGCCAAAACTTAATTGTCAAAATTAAAATTTCATCGAGGGCAAAATTCAGAAAATTTTGAGACAATTTCCCCAAATCTGTTAAAAAAAGAAAAAAAAATTGTTGTTTTGCTTGTATTTTTTTCAACCCCGATGACAATCATAATTCATACTAATGTCTTTTAAAGAGGAGACAATGGAGGTGGGTGGGGTGTTGTTGCCCTTATTGTACTGCTATGACCGCCGTGATGATATAGATTGTACACCGCTTGATCTAGTGTTCCATCTCTGAAAACATATATGTAGGCAACGTATGCCATTTCGCGCCACTTCCTCCTTCGATCATGTATTTGATGTAATGGCATTCCCCTATTCCAAATTTTAAAATATATATATGAAAATTGTTTAGGCAAATGCAAAACTATTCTACAAAACAATTTTCACCTTTATATCATATCATAACATTAAAAAAAAAAAAAAAAAAAAAAAAAAAAAAAAAAACTCCCAAATCACATTAATAAACATGCCCATACACTAATTTTAAAAATAAAATAACAAATTTCATGTTATACCAAAAAAAAAAAAAAAAAAGACAAACACAAAACATTTAAAAAGAGACAACTCAAATGTAAAGGTAGGGCTGCACAAGCGGTTACGGTTAGCAGTTATTGGCTATAACCGCAAACGTTTTCAGCCAAAGTGTTCCCAAAAAGATGAAATGAACATGCTATTTTTTGGATCAGGCAATGTTTTTGAATAAGGTTTAGCCTAAAACATCACATACCACATTATATTTCACATACATTCAATCATACATGGCCAAAATGGCGTCGTTTTGGATGTTATATTATATATATATATATATATATATATATATATATATATATATATATATATATATATATATATAAAAGGGTAAGCGGTTATTAACCACTTTTCCCTACTCCTAAAACTGTTAACCGCAACCGTCCTAGGCGGTTAGTAGTTTTTATAACCATCTACCAAGTAGTTGGCGGTTGGTAAGACAGTTATTAACCGCTTTTTCCTACTCCCAAAACTGCTAACTACAACCGCCCTAGGCGGTTAGCAATTTTTTTGAACCGCCTACCAAAGAGGTTAATGGTTATAAGTGGTTAGCAGTTGGCAGGGCGGTAATACCACCCCATTTGAACACCCCTATGGAAAGGAGAAACAAATGTTACAACATCCCAACCCGGCTACTTCAAAGTTATTTTAACTAATCCGTATGTAAAATCAGATAGCTACTATGGTAAAATAGATAAATAAATAAATACTTGAAAAATAATATTTAAATAGAATAATAAAAATGAATATGTAAAATAAGGGGTGGGATGTGTCATGAATGTGCCTTTTTTCGTTGCTCCTAAAATCCCTTTAGAACCCCTTCGGCCTTCGTCGTCACATGTGGGCGGTTACAAATAGATGATTACTCAAATCCGCCCTCCATTGAGAGCGGATGCAGAGGCGGAAAATAGGGTGATATACAACCCTACCATCACTTTTGTTATTATTAGAATATTTTGTGTTTTCTAATATTATGTTTCCTTCTAGGGTTTATTCTCTTTTTTTAGTTATTCTAAGTTTGATTGTTTTTTACTCATTAATATTATCTCTTTTTAAATAGAGACCTATATAACATTGTCTCATATAATTCAATATGCAAGATGCATGGCAAAAACCACACTTTAGAAAAGAAAATACTGATTGATTTAAAATTTAAAAATTCATTATCACAGAATTTATAAAATCGAAAAGATATTTTAGCTTTTTTTTAATTTTTAATTTTAATTTTTTTTTAGGACAAAATGGATGGGAGTCGTACATAATAGCTGTACGACTGCCGTATTAGATATTTCATATTTGGAAGAGGAGTACCTGATGTGGAAGAGATCGGAGATGTCTGGCAAGTGGAGGTAGAAGTTGAGGGAGTCGAGGAAGGCTCGGTAGGTGTAGACGTGGAGGCCGTCGATCCTCGGGTAAGGCAGCCTGGGCCTTGGCAGCGGCACGTCGGGGTTTCTCTGCGAACCTCCGGCGGGGTAGGTGTACTCCTTCCAGGGAAGGGCGACGTTGCTGGAGGGAGGAAGGCCCACGAAGCCCAGCGTGGCCATGATAGGCTCCAGCTCGTCGTGTGTCACGATGGGCTTGAACGTCCGCGTGAACCACAGCGCAAGCTTCTTTGACATGTGTCTTAATGCCTTCTCCACTTTGAATGGGCCTCCCACCATTGCACACCGAACTTCCTCCATTGAAGAAGAAGACGAAGAAGCAGACGAAGAAGAAGAAGAAGAAGAAGAAGAAAGAGAAGGAGGAGATTTTGTATTTTCTGGTGCGTAGGACTCAGAAAGGAAACAAAGAGCAGAGCAATCTAGCGAGGCAAATTTGCGCCTACTTGTTATTTTGTTTCAAGCGGTGCCTTTTCGGCGTACGTGTCAGGTAGTGGTTGGATCAAGGAAACCCAAGGTCTCTCCTTTTCCCTCCTTATTTTTTTTTTTTTGACATTTTTGTTCCACATTTTTAATTTTTTATGGTTAAATCACTTTGAACGATATATTATACCCTATTATTTTTTTTAAAAAAAAAATTATTATTATTATTATTTAAAAGTAATGTCTTTATCGAATTCCCCTCCTCCTCCCCCTCTTGTGCGGACATCTCAAAATTAAAAAAAAAAAAAAAAAAAAAAAGTAATGTCTTTAAAAATATTAAAGAATGTTGATCCACTAATCAAAAGCATTAAGATCGGGCATTAAATTAATTGATACAACGTTATTCCACAATGGTCACAAAATTTCTTAACTAGAGGTGTAGAGAAAGATTTGAAGATACATTTATTTGAGGTTGTAATTAATTTACAAGTGAGAGGGCTAAAGTTGTAGGATTTTGGTTTTTGTTCAAAGTACATGAATAGTGTGAATTTATTAGATTTAGTTGATGTAAATACGTTGTTTAGGAAAGTTTACCCCCTTTTTTCTTAAGAAGTAATTTTCAAATGGACACAAATTTTATCCAAACTGCCTTTAACCTTTTGGATTTTTTAAAAATTAATGTTTAGGTTGTTAGATTAGTGAAATAGCAATAAATGACTCTTAAAATATTAAAGAAAACATGTGAGAGATGACACTTGACACTTATTTTATTTTATTTTTTTGATAAAAAAGTGGTGCTTTCATTTATACTAGGGGTGCAAAGGCGGTTACGGTTAGTGGTTAGTGGTTAGTGGCAATAACCGCTAACCGTAACCGCCTTAGCGGTTAGTAGATTTCACTAACCGCAACCGCTAACCGCCTAACGGTTAGCGGTTAACGGTTAACAGCCGGTTAGCGGTTAACAAAATAGATAACCGCCCGCTAACCGCTTTTTTAAAATTGGGCCTTTTTTTTGGCTTTTTAGGCTTTTTTTAGGGCTTTTTGGGCTTTTTTTTACCCTCATTTTTTTTTCTTGTATTTTTAATATCTTCTAAATCCTAAATTCCTAAAGTATCTAATAATGCTTTAATTAAATTGTAGACTTGTAGTTATAAGTAATATATTGTTTAATTCAATTAAATCAATTGTGATTATCATTGTACATGAATCATATGATTAACTTGTAGACTTATGACTTATGAGTTATGTCATATTATATATGCATTATTTATTATTATATAATCATATGATTTAATAATCAAGTCATCATGTGATATAATCATATCAATTATAGTGATAATATATAAATTACTAAAATTATAATGATAATACATTAATACTTAAATTGTGTTTATAAGTAACACATTGGTCATTGTTTAATCCAATGTCAATTACTTAATTTGATATTATACGAATCATATCATCATTATACATTAATAATATGATTCACTTGAAGTCTTGAATAAAATATTTGAATTGTCATTAAATCATATGATTAAGTATTGATATTATATATTTATATTATTCATATACATATGTAGACTTATATAGACTTATAAGTTTATAACATACATTGGAAATAAGTCTCTAGATATTTAATTGTTGTATTAGTATGAATTGATATACTTATGAGTTATGTCATATTATATATGTATAATTTGTTATTATATAATCAAATGATTTAATGATCAATCTCATGTGATATAATCATATAAATTATAGTGATAATATATTAATACTCAAATTGTGATTTAATTATTTTTTTAAAAAAATTGTAATTTAATGATCAAGTGATTATATGATATAATCATATAAATTATAGTGATAATATATTAATACTCAAATTGTGATTTAATTATTATTTTTTTTAAAAATTGTGATTTAATGATCAAGTGATTATGTTATATGTATAAATATTTTTATAATTATAATTATAAAAATATATTATATAAAAAGGCGGTTAGTGGTTAGCGGTTACGGTTAGTAGACCCAATAACCGCTAATCGCTAGGCGGTTAGCGGTTAGGCGGTTAAGCGGTTGACGGTTATAGCGGTTAACGGTTAGCGGGCAGTTTTTAACCGCCCGCCTTTGCACCCCTAATTTATACTCATCAATGGGACAGAGCAGTTTGATCTGAAAACAATGGTTTCAGCAATACAATCAGGTGGTACAAAAGTCCACAATCTATCTATAATCTGTGTCGTGGCCATCCTTGCCAACATATGTGCTACATGATTGGCCTCCCTTCTAATGTAAGCCACTTGGCACTTATTAGAATAGGTTAAAAGAAATTGCTGCCCCTTCCAAATTAGGGAGAAAAAAAATAACACAAGTTCAAAAATTCACTCAAATTAGAAAAGTGAGGACGGTTGTACGCTACTTTTCAAGCATGAAGAGATATTTCATATGTATTTTTTATTTCAGTCATTTTTTCCATTCTTCAATTCGAAAGAACTGTGAAAACAACGAAATGTCTTGTGCCAATTGAACCAAATAATATTTAGGATTAAATACTTTATTAGTATCTAGGTTTGTAGATTTTTATTTTTTCCCACTTGGGGTTCAAATCATATCATAAATGTTAATTGACTTACGAGAAAAGATCAACTTAGTACCTCTGTTAGGTTCTATTTGCCCAAACTAACAGAATGCTACGTGTTGTCACATAGGAATGCTACGTGTCTTAAAAAAATAATTAATAATAATAAAAAAAAGTACCTCTGTTAGGTTTTGTTTGCCCAAACTAACAGAATGCTACGTGTCGTCACATAGGAATGCTACATGTCTTAAAAAAATAATTAATAATAATAAAAAAAACTAAACCTTTAAAAAAAAAAAAAGAAAAAAAAAGAAAAAAAAAATTCATGGAGTGAGTGGCTTCGTCCACCCCTAGGCCAGCCGCAGGGGGTGGCTCCAATGACCAAAATGGGGTTGGCCCGGCCAAAATAGGATGGCCGCCACCCCATGATTTTTTCAATTTTTGTTTTTGAAGGTTTATTTATTTATTTCAATTATTTTTAATTTTTAGGACACATGTCATTTTTAGTTGATTTTTTCCTATAAGTCATGTACTATTTATAATAGAATTTGACCCTAAGTGGAAAAAAATAAAAATCTATAAACCTAAGTACTAATAAAGTATTTAACTATAACATTTAAAAACAAATGACTTTTGCTTTTGAGCTCTTTGGATTGGGAGAGCATCGCGACATGAGTTAAATTTAACATTGAGTTGAAATTTTGTTAAATAGTGTTTTTTTGTGAGTTTTGTGATAATTTTAAAAATAAAGAGCTCAATAGGAATGCTCCCATATGTTAAGATAATGTTTAAATAATACTTTTTTTAATGTCTAAATAATATTTAAATGTTTATCATAGTAAATATTAGTGACATATATGAGGGGGTAGGTAATATGTGTGACATGTGGCTAGATGGATAAGAATAGCCACCATTTGACTAATACTCACTTGAAGAGCCAACTGTTTGAGTATATAATTGGTTTTTGTTAGTCAGCTAAACCTAAATCCTTCAATTTAGATAGTTTATTGAAAATGATCGGTTTTAATTAGTAAATTGCCTTCCTTAGATTAAGCCATACAATGTGTTGATTCAATTTTTGGTTCCGATAAATTATTAGCCAACGATTTTTCTTTATGATTGAGATTCCATAAAGAAATCCATCATTATATTTAAATAGTTAAACGCTTCTCTTTCTCTTCCCTTTCCTTGAATGAAAAAAAGAAAAGAAAAAAAAAAGAGGGTAAAGTTCACTTAATCCCTTCAAACTACCACTCCAATGATAATTTACTTCTTAAACTACCAAAACAATGATAATGTACCTTCGATTTTAACAAAAATGACGAAATTACCCTTACTAAAATAAAAAAACAAAAATACTAAAATTGATTTATTTATTTTCAAATTTTAAGAGTATTTTTGTCTTATTGAAAATTTTAGAGGTGTAATTTCATCATTTTGCTAGTATTGGGATGTACATTATCATTATTTTGGTAGTTTGGGGTAAATTGTCATAATTGATAGTTTGAGGAGTAAATTGTCATTGAGGTGGTAGTTTGAATGGGTTAAGTGGACTTTAAAAAAAAAAAAAAGAAAAAAAAAAAAAGAAAAGGTGCTAAACAACATCTTTTAGAGAATATTCGAAGAATTAATTCGATTACTCGAAATGTAAAATCTTATAATTAAGTGTTTTATTATTATTATTATTATTTTTTATTTTAAATATGTTCAGTTTTTTTTAGTTTTATTCTCGGATAGTGTTCTTAAGCGTCACCTAGAAAGTCATACGTCTCATCCTCCGTCACTGAAACAGAGAAAACAAAGCAAACGAACCAATGGAGCTCAGTTGCAGAACTATCCTCTACTTCATTTCTCTACTATTATTGTTCCTCTCATCATCATCATCAACAACAG
This sequence comes from Corylus avellana, assembly GCF_965113065.1. Classification (NCBI taxonomy): domain Eukaryota; kingdom Viridiplantae; phylum Streptophyta; class Magnoliopsida; order Fagales; family Betulaceae; genus Corylus; species Corylus avellana. The sequence continues at coordinate 21,150,848 of NC_142491.1, read as the reverse complement.
CATCATTGTCGTCTTCGTCAATTATATCAAGATTCCAACAGTACCTCCGAATCAACACAGCCCAGCCGAGCCCCCAGTACGCTGAATCGGCCGATTTCATCCTCTCCCAAGCCAAGTGCATCGCGCTTGAGGCGCAGACCCTGGAGTTCGTGGAGGGCAAGCCTCTGATCCTCCTCAAATGGCCCGGCTCCGATCCCAGCCTCCCCACAATCCTTCTCAACTCCCACACCGACGTTGTTGCCGCCGAGCACGACAAGTGGTCGCACCATCCCTTCAGTGCCCACCTCGACCAGCACGGCAACATCTACGCCAGAGGGTCCCAGGACATGAAGTGCGTTGGCATCCAGTACCTCGAGGCCATTCGCAAGTTGAAGGCTTCTGGGTTCCAGCCCCTTCGCTCTGTATACCTGTCCTTTGTGCCGGACGAGGAGATTGGCGGCCACGATGGTGCCGAGAAGTTCGTGGATTCCGATGTTTTCAAGAGTCTGAATGTGGGCATTATACTCGACGAAGGTAACTGATTTTTAGCACTTTTTAGTATTGTTTAAGGTAATTTGTTGCACTCTGTTTTTAGGTATTTGTGTAATTTTGGGAACAGGGTTGGCTTCGACTAGTGAGAAGTACAGGGCGTTTTATGCGGAAAGGGGTCCGTGGTGGCTGGTGATTAAGGCTACTGGGCAGCCAGGCCATGGGTCGAGGTTGTATGACAATTCTGCCATGGAGAATCTGTTGAAAAGCATTGAGAGTGTGAGGAGGTTTCGAGCTTCGCAGTTGGATTTGGTGAAGGCAGGTTTAAACGCTGAGGGCGAGGTTGTTTCGGTGAATATGGTGTTCTTGAAGGCGGGCACGCCGACTCCAACTGTAAGTTAGACTCAATTTTGGAGCTTATTTGTTGATGGATTGGGTGTCATTTTAGGTTAAGTATAGTATAGAGATCCTGCAATTTTGTTGTCTGGCAAATTTTGGCAGCAAAGAGGAGATTTCGCCATCTGTTTGGGGAGGTCCTGACAGAAAATTTGCTGGGATTCGGTGGCTTGGAAGCTACGCCAATCATTAGAGGTCTAAACTATAAGGTCCAACAGACCAGTACAATTGGTGAGTTGGGAGACATATATTATGGAAGTGTTACAAAAACCAGTACAACAAGCCAGTACAATTTAGAGCACTATTTGCAGTCTCACAAATTTTTTTTTTATTTTTGGTTATTTTGGTGAGTCGATTTGGTGAAAAAGCCTTGAAACCTTCTTTTTTTTTAGCCTCATCAATTTGACCCCAAAAAAAAAATAATGAGTACTATTCACTCACCAAATGAATAAAAAAAAAGGTTTATGTTTCCCTTTTTCTTTTTTTTCTCTCTCCTCCTTTAGTAGTTAAAAAAAATAATAAACAAATCTTAAAAAAAAAAATATTTAAATGGAATAGTGAAAATAAATTGTTAAAATAGTAAAGCCGTTAGAGATGCTTTTAAAGTAAATAGTTAAAATAGATAAAAGTGTACTTTTAATTATTTTAATGAGTAAAATTTGATGAGACCGCTAATAATGCTATTACAAGAAAACCTTAAAGCATAAGTGCGAGGCTTTGGAAAAGACATGCCCATGATGAGATCTAGGCCTCGAGACATAAGGCTTAGGTTACGTTTGGTATGCGGAATAGCTATTCCATTAGAAAAAAATAGATAGATTTTATTGGAAATGAAAGAAGGTGGAATGAATTAGTCTTGGAATAATTGAGAGGGATAGCTATTCCTGAATTTAAGGAATAGTCTTTCCATTATGGGCCATATGAATGGCTATTTCAAGTGTTAAGAGCATATGTATACTTTAACATCAATGCCATTTTATTCCATCTTCTTTCATTCTTAATAAAGGCTATTACTTTTTTCTAGAGGAATAGTCATTCCGCTTACCAAATGTAACCTTAATCCTCATTTGACAAGCACCTAAATCTCACAAATTTACAAAAATTTATTGTTAGAATTATCTTTTGAGAAATGCTATTTTGTAGACTCCTATACACTAGGACGACATGGTAGTAAAAATTGGCCCTTAATTATCTGTTTTACAAGTCCGTGTTGATCTAAAGGCTGATTTTAACTGTCATGTTATCGTAGTTATATGGCAATCGTATCTACTAAGTAGCATTACTCTATCTTTTATGTAGAAGGTTTAGAATAGTGGCCAATGAACTCTAGCTCAGATAGCACTTTCTCCCTCCCATAAGAACATTGAGGCTCACTGAAAGCATGCATAAGTTACCGATTAAAGAATGGTGATTGGACGTACTTGTTATCTCTTACTCTTGCCATTATCACAATGATATATGTTCTTGGCAATTTAAAAGATGTAAGTTTCTCCCTTCTTGTGTATCAGGGTTTCGTCATGAATGTGCAGCCATCTGAAGCACAAGCAGGTTTTGATATTCGAGTGCCACCAACTGCCGATCCAGAATCTCTGGAGAGACGGATCACTGAAGAATGGGCACCTGCTTCACGTAATATGACATTTGAGGTAATGATTCACTTTTTCTGAACTGTATTAGCATAACAAGGAAGAGACCTTTTCTTGGTTATTGCTGTCAAGCTTCAAAAATTTCTGTATAAAATTGTGGGAAACCACAAAGCTTTTAAGAGTGTGCTTAAAAACTGTAGAAGGCGGATATGTACTCTGTAAAATCAGGATTAGGGATAGTTAGCATGCAATATGTGGTAGAATCTACTTAAGACAAAAATGGTGTGAATTGTGAAAGAGGATAATCTTCAGACCATGGTGGATGCTTGATTCTTCAATCAAACAAGGACAAGGCCACTCTAGTTACCCCTGGAATGTGGGTGGAACACATGCAGCCATTGTCTTGAATTTGATGCTGTCACTGGTGCTTTTTATTGGTTGTTCTGTAGATGTTGAACTGCATTCTGTATATGTGTGCGGTATAGAATAAAATTTGTTTAGAGATGGCTCCATCAGGTCCACTTTAACATGCCTACATTTGTTGAAAGGATTGTGTCTGGAAGTACGGACTATCATGATTGTGGGAAGTTCTTTTACTTCATTTGTTCAGAGCAGAATCATGGTCCTATTGAGATCAACATGATAACAGAGGGTCAACACTTTAGGAATCTGGGTTCTCTTTGGGGACAAAAAATGTTCCTTTATTGTTGTTGCTGTGGTATGATTATTTCTCCCTGTTGTCACTTTCTCTAATTGTTTGTAGCTTGGGCAGTTTAAGCAGAAGACTTCTGTGCGTGATAAGTTTGGGAAGCCAATGCTCACCGCGACTGACAGTTCTAACCCCTGGTGGACCTTACTAAATGAAGCTGTCAGAAAAGCTAATGGCAAACTTGGTAAGCCAGAAATCTTTCCTGCCGCAACAGATGCTCGCTACTACCGCGAACTTGGCTTGCCAGCAATCGGCTTCTCTCCTATGGCAAACACTCCTATTCTCCTCCATGATCATAATGAGGTGACTGTCTTATTCAACATGCTTGTTGGTTATGAATATATACTGTTTACCGCATGTTTACATGGGCCATGAGTTAAAATCTATTGTGAGATCATATGAACATTGTTTTGTGTGTGTGAGCAATCCACATGTGAGGCTGCATAATCTGAACTAAGTCAAGTTGATGTTGGCCCCAGGCTGCAGATTTAAAGTTTTATCAGAAAACCCAACAAACTCTCAACACCAGTGACAAAAGAAATCTAATGTATTGGCAGAAATTGAGAGAACAATGAAAAGAGGTTCCAACTCTTGATATAAGAGCTTGCTGTCCAATGATACAGCCAGGTTCTTACTCAATAGACACCCTCTAAGGAATGGGGTGTCAGCCTTTTTATACAGAAGCTTAAAGCAGACTTAATATTCTAGGAACAGCCTCGTGATCTCTAGACTTAAAGAACAACTCTGGAGATCAGACTCCTCTCTTTTTAGATACTCAAAAGATATCAGACACATCAATTACACTCTTTATCAAGGAAGACGAATAAGATTTCCCTGGATTTTCACTCTTTGACTCATTTATTAATTGGACATCAGAGATTGGTTTTATTTAATTAATTCTTTTCTGTATGACTTTTGACCTGCCAAGGACTGGTTTCAGTTCCAGCAACAATTGTAATGCTTGCTGCATCACAATTTCTGAATGTTCGAGAGTTGTTTGTTTAGTTTTGAACCAAATCAGAAGCCAAGCGCATCATGCTTATGAGCTTTTCTTATCACTAACCTAGATTACATATTTAAGCTTGGTTCCTTAATCTTTCAACATGCAACTGATGACTATCGCATTTTCCATCCTGTTGCAGTTTCTAAACCAAGATGAGTACTTGAAAGGAATTGATGTCTATGTGTCAATAATCAAAGCTTATGCATCTTATGTTGAACATACAAGAAAGGAGGGCTCCAGAGATGAGTTATAAGGGAGCAGGGCCGATACTCTCAATCTCAAGTCAAACGTGCCTGATATCAGTTTCAGTCTCATTATTGTATAATAGTGATGTATCAATAAGCAGGGCAACAGTCCCCAAAAGGTAGCTCAATTGGTTGGCGTCTACGCTTTATAAAGTGAAGGTCACTAGTTCAAATCTCTACCCCTCCCCTTATGCGAACATGTCAAAATAATAATAATAATAATAAGCAGGGCAGTAGGACGTTTGACTACTATGTATGCTCCAAAAGACTGATTGATAGCATTACTTGCTGAATGTTTGATAAATGGAGCAAAACCGCATTTAGCATTCTTTTCATTGATTGAACAACATATGCACCTTGAAACAAATCATTCTACACTCAATTAACCAAATTAATTGTTGTACATCTAATTGCTTGTTATCACAGTCTAATGATCGTATCTTTGTGCTGTTTATTGCCTCTCAATTTTAAGATCCAAGGTCATTTTACAGCTTTTGACTGTCTCGTTCTCTAGTTTGCCTGAGAGTTCAGCATTTTTCTGGTTTCTTTCATTGCTTCTATTGATACTTGGCAAATGCAAGTAGCATGAGCTTACGCACTCTTCGTCGTCTTCTACCAATAATCCCCACAAGAGCATACTCCATCTAGAAAATGATGGTACCGAATGGGATCTCTAATCACTATAGTTCGTTGTTCGATCTTCGTTATGAGTTTTGCGAAAATATGACAGTCTCCGCAAATCCTAATGTTTTTCTTGATCCTGATCGTCTTCTCCCTTGACAAGCTCATCATACCAAAGACAATTGCCAGTTTCTCACTGTGGTATCGAAGTGAGTCTTCCCTCTGCTCACCCTCAAGATCTTGCAAGACAAAATTCGTGTCTGGGACATAACCCACTCCCATCAATCTATGAATCAACTGGTTCAGCTGCTTGTTGATCTCATCTGTTTGTGGATGCGAGTTATCTCCTAAAATAAAAGCATGTATCTTTTTGCTGACTTCAATCCAGCTACACCCTGGTTCTTTTCTGATTCCTCTAGCTTTCATGGTCCTCCTGACTTCTGTAACATCATCCCACCTTTGAGAATTTGCATATATATTAGATAACAGTATATAGGTTCCTGCATCTTCAGGATCCAGTTTCAGAATTTGTTTGGCAGCATGTATAGCTAGATCCACGTTCCGGTGAACCCTGCATGCACCAAGCAAAGTTCTCCATGTCACAGCATCGGGTTCACATTCCATTTGATGAATTAACTTGATTGCCTGATCAAGCTTCCCAGCCCTTCCAAGCAAGTCAATAATGCAACCATAATGCTCTCTTCCTGGATTGATCCCAAAAAGTTTCTTCATCGATTGAAAGTAGTACCAGCCGTCTTCTACAAGCCCGGCATGGCTACAGGCAAAGAGAACCCCAAGAATCGTAATATGGTTCGGTTTTGCACCAGAATCTTTCATGGATTGAAACAATTTTAAAGCTTCTCTGCTGAAACCGTTTTGGGCTAACCCTGCAATCATGGTGCTCCAAGAGATTACATCCTTCTCCAACATCCTAGTAAAAACAAAGTTTGCGTCGTCCATACTGCCGCACTTGCAATACATATCCAGAAGTGCATTATTAAGGATTAGATCTCGATCAAACTTCAATACATGAACATGGACCTGCCTGCCCAATTCTAGAAGCGCTAACCCAGTGCAGGCTCTTAACACACTCGTTAGTGTCGATTGATCAGGTGGAAAACCAGAAATTTTCATGCTCTTATATAGATTCAAAGCTTCATCACCATCACTGTTTTGAGCAAGGCCCCCTATGATAGAATTCCAAACAACTGAATCTCCACTCACCACCTCATTGAAAACACCTAGTGCCGCTTGCAACTCGCCCAATTTCGAATAAATATCTATAAGAGCGCTCCGAACAAAGACATCATATTCCAACCCAGCTTTAATTATCCTAGAATGAAGCTGTCTGAGATTCGATAGCCCATCACAGGCTCTCAAAACCGAAGAGAAAGTGAACATATTAGGCACGACACCTTGTCTAAGCATCATTATCAAGAACTCCAGGGCCTTGTCATTGAGCTTAGCATTAGTGTAAGCTGAAATCATGGTCGTCCACGAAACAACGTTCCTTTCAGGCATTTGGTCGAACAGTGCCTGTGCTTCATCCAAGAGGTTAAATTTGACGTACATACTGAGGAAAATGTTGATCAAAAAGGTTTTGGGCTCGTTCCCATGTGCAAAAACGTGGTTATGAACGAGCTTTCCTTCTTCGACAGCGCCGCGAGCCAAGCAGCACTTGATGAGCTCCGAGTAGGTGATAGAGTCGGCCCAGATGCCGTTTCTTTGCATAGCGTCCATGGCCTTCATGGCTCTCGGGAGGTCTCTCCGATAGCAGAAGTTAGTGAAGTCATCGAGCAGAGACGACGAGGAGGCTGGCAGATTCCACGACCCAATGGGTGCGAGAGAGTGAGGACGTGACAGCGAAAGCGTAGGCGACGATTTTATGCTCTTAAGCTTCGAAATTGCTTTCATGACTTCAAACTACCAAGCATATTGAAACGAAAGAAAATACACTCGCAGATTTCATGTGAAACGCACCGCATTGACGCCCACATCCACTTCAAATTACGCTTGTGGAAGGTGGGACTCAAGTAAGAGAGGATTCTTGATCTATTACCTATAAATATAATTATTAGAATTATGTCATATTAATATTTATTAATATTTTATAAATATAATAAAACATTGATAAGTACTTACTTGTATAATAAAATTTCAATTATTTAATTTGAAATTAATTATTAAAGTAATAAAATATTTTAAAAATTGATAGGCTCGCTGAATGCTAGTATATGTGAAACGCACCGTATTGATGACATTCACATCCACTTCAAATTTCGCGCATATAAGTTGAGACCCAAATTCTTGATCTATTATGTATAATTTATTAAATCTCAATTTTTAGTTTCAAATTAAAATAATTCAGAGTATGTAACATTAGTTTTTAAAATGTAAGTAAATATAATAAATATCGAAAATGATAACTATTAGACATAAATATGATAAATATTTAAATGATAAAATCTTAATTATTTAATTTAAGAGAAAAGTTTATTGTGGAGAGAGATAGAGAGAGTTGTAAGGCTATCAATTTTTTACACTAAATTAATAAATTAGAGTTAAAGGGTTTTACCCGTTTAATTAAACGGGTCGAGTTAAGATATATTGATGCCTCAACACAACACGACATGATCTGAACCCGACATGCAACATTTAAAACTTTGAATTTTTGATACGACCCAATTCGACAAAAATTCAACACGAAATTAGTATGTTATGATTAAGAGTCGTTATATGAAAATGGAGAGAGAGACATGACGTGGGCTGAGATGTGTGTGGGATGGGGGGGGGGGGGTTGGGGGTGCAAAGGCCCAAGTCCAATGATCGAAACAAAAGGTCCACATTCACTCTCTCAGTCTGCCCGCATTCCTTCCTTCCTCATCGGTCGCTTTGTAAAAATTGATGCTTGAGGAGAAGAGAAGGAAGCCACCCCTTTAACCATTTTGCTCTCTCTCTCTCTCTCTCTCTCTCTCGGCTCTCTCAAATTTTACAGAGTCTAACAAAACCCATCTATTATGGCTCACAATACCCAAAAACAGCTTTTTCTCCGATTGAATTGAAGAGCAGAGCTACCCGGCTAAGCTGATTCCGTAGCTTAGGAGGGAAAGAAGAGAGAGAGAGGGATATGTCTTTGAGAATAAAGGCGGTGGTGGATAGGTTCGTGCAGGAGCTGAAGGAAGCGCTGGACGCGGATATTCAGGACAGGATCATGAAGGAGAGGGAGATGCAGAGCTACATCCAGGAGCGCGAACGCGAAGTTGCCGAGCGCGAAGCCGCTTGGAAGGCCGAGCTCTCTCGTCGCGAGGTAATTCTATCATTTTCCCGTTCATTCAAATCGCTAAAATTTGTATGCTATGGTTTGATTTCCTTTCCAATTGTATTGGGTTGAGATAGAGACTGATATTCATATTGGGTGTGGACTTTTCAACTTCCTTGAGGTCTATTTTTGGTGGAATCGATAATAGGTTTTTCGCAAAAATCATTATTTCTCTCACCTAAGGAAGAATACCATCATATAAAATGTCTTTGATATTTAGTTATAGCTTGAAAAGTGAATTATCAGAAGCTTACTTGTAATGTCCCACTTCATGCTAGGATTGACGCTGTTCTTTTATATATATATATATATATATATATATATATATATATATATATATATAAACCATGATGAGAGGCTTTCACATTAATTGTCTTTATAAATGGTTTGAGTATAAGTTTCTCATCAATGTATCCAGTGCACGCAGCGTATTGCTGTTCTGAAAAACCATGATGAGAAACTTGAGTGGTGTCCATGTGACCATAAGGTAGTAGTTCATTTTTTTGTTGTCAGCTGCACAAGCTTTTTGTTTGTGTTAAATGTTATCAACATTATGGGCTCGTTTCATAAAACTTTTTAAAGTGTGGGTTTGCTTTTTAGTTGTGATGTAACGTAAAGGTGAAAATAGTTTGAGTATTTTGTGTTTGAAGTTGTATATGTTTCTTAACGGGCTGTCCAGATTTCTCCCATAAGACCTCCTCAGGCTGCTGGTTTACACCTGTCTTGGAAATTCAATGATACTTTTGATTTTCTACATACCTGGAAAGGCCTGAACTCTGATCTAATCACGACTAACTTCTTCAATACATTTGCCGACCAGCCTATTAATCACTTGTGTTTTTATAGAATGGCATGCTTGTTCTAGAGTTAAAAAGGTGTTGCATGTTAAACAAATGGAAATAAGCTTGGAGCTTTGCAGGAAAATTTATGTTGTTGGTTTACATGTCTTCATATATGTGAACATGGTTTAATATGTGAAAAGTAGATCAGTGCTTGACTGTTTTATGTTCTAGAGTCTCAGACATTATTTTGTCTTCCAGGCAGAGATTGCCCGACAAGAAGCAAGGCTTAAGATGGAGAAAGAAAATCTTGAGAAGGAGAAAAGTGTCCTAATGGGAACTGCATCAAATCAAGACAATCAAGATGGAGCTCTTGAAATCACTGTAAGCGGTGAAAAGTATCGATGCCTCAGGTTTGCAAAGGCAAAGAAATGAGGCTTTACATGGAGGGGTGGAAGAGAAAAAAACGATTTAAAGATGCAAATCCATGGTTGGGTGGTACTTCTTTTCTTCTTCTGGAATCTGAACTTGCTTTGAAGCCAATTTTCTAGTCAAGAAACTTCATTCCTTTAGGATGCTTCAATTATGTACATGTAGTTATCTCAGTGTAATGTGAATTGACCATGCCTATGGGCCTATTATTTAATTCAATGTAGAAGATAGGTTTTGAGATTTTTATATGATTGTCCATACTGCGATAAGATGATAGAATTGATATGCATGACTGAGAAATTAGTATGATTTGTTGCTCTTGAACTAGGATATGGCAGTACCATATCCAAGTGAGATATTTTAATCTCAAGTAGTCGCCCATATGAACTCCCTCTTTCTTTCTTTTTTTGGAAGGGTGAACTCCCTTTTTCTGGTAACAAATATAGAGTTACTTTCACACCTCAATGTTTTTTATAGCCATCTGGTGCCACCTAGTGGTCAAACGGCGGGCTTGAGATGAGCCGTAAACTTGGACATCCTAAATTTGATTCCGCACTAAGAATTCGGTTGGTAAGGATGTGTATTTGGGATTTACGTCTTAGGGGCGGGATCGAAGGAGTTTAAATGCCGGTCCATTATTTCATAAGAGTAAAATTGTCATTTTACTTTTTTTTTGGAACAATTTTACCCTTATAAAATAAGAGATTCCGGACCGAGGGAATTGCCTTAGTGAGGTTCCGATGCATACAAATTATTTCTTTTTTGATAGATGCGAAGGAAATAGCCTGTGTATTAGGTTGCTCTATTGGGAGGGAGACGAAGTGTTGAGACTCCAAAATTGGGAGCCCGGAGATTGTTCTGGAACCAGAAAGTTGCCATGTTTTGAGGGCTCGACACAACCCACTTCCTGTAGAACTGCCCCACGATCCGCTGTGCATGGGGATCATGTATGCCTGATCCATGGCGCACCTGAACATCTTTGAGATTTGTGGACACATGAAAAACGTGCAACAGAAAAGGTGGCCAATGGGCAATGGTGAAAAACCTCGAGTGGCAAATTCTCCCTGTTCCTTTCCATTTCTCGGGAAAAAGAGGGAGAGGTATCGAGATATTCTGGAGTGACATCTGAAGGTGAAGGAGTGCGAGAAACCCAATAAGTAGATGCCACCCAATATTAAAAGAATGCCCACGACGTTTTCTACTATAGAAAATGGGTGGAGAAGGGAGTTAACGACAGTTACTGTTGACTCTAAAAGCCCGCCCTTTTCGACATACTCAAAAAAATGTTCAAAATAACCCTACCCAATGCACTGTTATTGCTGAAAGTCACAGACCCTCGATGAATCTAGAGCAAACATAACCACTGTCAGAACTAACAATCTGGAAAAATATTTGTAAAACAGTAACATGAGCCCTCATGACTTTGGTAGCAGATTGCTTTTGGTTGTTTCCATCTTTTGTTTCAATGGTGTTTTTGGCAGCGGGAGAGGGACAAAAGTAGCAGCAATTTCAGGTTTGCAAGGCATTGAATCGCAGAAAAGCAGCCTTTTACATCACAAAGGAAGGAGATCTGGTTTATTTGATGTCATGAGCTTTGGGGCTCGAGCAGATGGCCAGACTGACGATACTAGGGTTTGTTTTCCTCTCTCTCTTTGAAACAAGTTAATTAGTTTATTCTTTGTGATCAACGTTGTTTTCCTTTTCGTTTTTTGCTTTATGATCAGAGGTAGAATAATACCAAACTCCATCCCCTCCATCTTTAAGTCTTTAATCTTTTTACCTTTGTGCTAGAACAACTTAGGAAAGTTAATGGAGTTCAAAAGCACAACTACTGTCCTCAGGAGTGGAAGCAAATGAAGCTACAATCGTTGTGACTTTGCTATCCTTTTCTTCTTCGGATTCATTTTGGCTTGCCGAGTTTAAGTCTCCTAAAATTACCCTTTCTAATTTTTATTAAAGTTACACTAGGAAGAATTCAGTAATTTTGTGCTCCTTATGAATGAAAGACAAGCTTCAGCTTCTGCGAATTTTATATAATACAGATTTTGTTTGTACTTTGAATCAAATTCCCTCCTTTAATTAATGGCTGCAACTTTCAAAATGTTCTAAATTGGCTGATACAGACAAAAGAAGTCATACATTCCACGCCTTCGTCCACAATAGCATGAGGCCATCATTTTCTGATCCCAAATCGCTTCTTAAGAGTTTCACCAAGATATCATATCTTGGTTTTCGTTTGAAACTTTTTTTTCCTACTATTTGTTCATTTTTCAGTTTTCCTTCCCCTTTCTCCTACCATGGTCCAATAAGAAATTTGGAGATCATCTATTCCGTTCAATTACTGCAGAGTTTTTCTAGAAAACTCAGTTGTATGTTGCGCGTATTTATGCGACCTCTGTGCTGTGCATGGTCGTAAAAGCAGCCGGAGTTGCTGGCTCATTACATCTGAAACTCTATGAAAAAACTTCTTTCTGACTTGGCTTTCACTCTTCCCTCTGATATTAAGAACTTATAAGGGGTTCCTCCCTTTTTTAGAGTTTCTACTTTCTCGTTTGTATATATTTTCGGAAATCACCTCATCTTTGACTAATGGTTACCTAGAATGACTGTAGCTCGTTTATAGATTGATGGCATGAAATAGATGGATAGGTTAAGCATATGTGTATAATGTACATATTTACCTTGTTGGAATTAACAACTGATATTTGTCATTCCAGGCCTTCAGAGCAGCATGGAAGGAGGCATGTAAGTCCTCAGGTTCAGTACATCTTCTGATACCAAAAGGGACATACTTGATTGGCCCCATCAAGTTTGCAGGCCCATGCAATAATGTATCATCTCTGACTTTTTATCTGAAGGCAGGATTCTGACTTAATCTTTTCAATTTTTGTTCTATTACCATTTGTATACCTTACCATCAAGTTTGATCAAGTCATCTATCTATGATTAAATTTGAGGAATTCACAGGGTTATTTGAAGGCTACAACAGACTTGTCAAAGTATGGATTCAGTGCTGGTTGGATTGAATTTAGATGGGTGGATGGGCTAACCTTGACCGGAGGTGGGACCTTTGATGGCCAAGGTGCCAAAGCCTGGCCTTCCAATAACTGCCCCACTCATTCCAAATGCATACTTCTTCCAACTGTAGGTTTCAAAGCTTATACCCTTTGTCATTTCATTCCTATAGTTAACATATTGCATATAAGAGTAATGCTATTTAGTAGACCGTTATATAACTGTCATACAATTGAGATGACGTGGTAGTAAAAATTAGACATTCCTTTTTTTTTTTTTTTTTTTTTTTTTATAAGTACTAATTCAAGAACTGATTTTCACTGTCACATCGTATAGCAGTTGTATAACAATCTATTAAATAGTATTACTCTTAGATACAGTTATATAGCTTTCAACAAAATCCTTCTCTGTAGGCTTCACCTAAAAAAAGTGGGGAGGGAGCATGCTGGTTTTTTGAGAGATAAAGTACATTTGGCAAGTGGGAGGAAGGTTAGAGCAACAGATCGACCATGCATGACCTAAGGCCAGGATTTACAGTAGGAACATTCAAAAAATGGAAAAAAAAATTTGACAGTGGAGCCTAAAATACTTCTATGATGCAGCCCTAGCTTTATTTCTGGAATATTTGACTGATTTTTCTGTTAAATCTGTGCTTTGGGCCAGATTAGCCTGGAAGACTTGAGAAAAGCATGATGTAATGATTGTCCTGGCACTTCAGTGTATAGGTAGCTGAGACAGTGAAACAAGAAAGTTAATTAGCAAAACATTTTCTGCTTACAGAATTTGAAATTCATGGCCATGAATAAGACAGTTGTCAGAGGCATAACTTCGCTGAATAGCAAGTTCTTTCACATGGCTCTTGTGGGGTGCAAGAACTTCAAAGGCAATAACATCAACATTTCAGCCCCAGCAAACAGTCCTAACACTGATGGCATCCACATTGAGCGAAGCTCTAGTGTCTATTTTTCTGGAGCACACATAGGTACAGGTGATGACTGCATCTCAATCGGGCAAGGAAATTCTCAAGTCACTATCTCAAGCGTTATCTGTGGACCCGGTCACGGCATTAGGTACCCTGAAATCAAATCTCCAATGTTTTTAACCTTATGTTTACTCACAGACATTCATCTTTTAATCTATCGATTATATATCTTGCATACGATAGCGTCGGAAGTTTGGGAAGATATCGGAACGAGGGAGATGTAAGCGGACTTGTGGTCAGAGATTGTACAATGACAGGCACCTCAAATGGCATTAGGATCAAGACATGGGCCAACTCTCCAGGAAGAAGTGCCGCCACCAACATGACATTTGAGAACATTGTCATGAATAATGTGACCAATCCCATTATAATAGATCAAGCATATTGTCCATTCTCCTCTTGCACTTCAATGGTATTTTTTTTTTTTTTTTAGTAGAGGAAATTTTGCAGCAATGGTTTTGGTTTCTAGCTGCTGATGAAAATCTCATTGGTAACAAATTGCAGGCACCATCTGGAGTGAAGATCAGTGACATATATTTTAAGAACATTAGAGGGACCTCATCGTCGAAGGTAGCAGTGGCATTGGAATGCAGCAAAGGGATGCCATGCCAGAATATTTACCTTGAAGATGTTCACTTGGACCTGTCATCAGGGGAGAAACATGCCACTTCCACTTGCAAAAATGTTAAAGCTAAATACATTGGCACCCAAATCCCTCCGCCCTGTACTTAGTTTCTATGTTACATGGGATTCATGCTATAACTTGCTCCAATGCTGTATGATCTTGTAGAGTAATGCTATAAGTTTTCGTAGAGTCTTCTTAGAATCATCACAAATGTGATGTAACTTTTAAAATCACTGTTGAATTTGAAATGTGATTTATTGACTTTTGATCTATTGGTGATTTTAAATGTCACATCACATTTGGAATGATTCTAGAAAGACTTATAACATTACTCGATCTTGTAGGATCTTACACTTTTAAATGAAAATGTTGGAATATATTCATGTTTCATGGATATTGCATAAAACCTCGTTTGTCTTTTTGTTTTAGGGCGAGGGTTTTTCATTTTCATAATTCGCATATTCGCCACCTTAAAATAGTGTTTTCTCATTTTGGGGACTTTCCAAGAATAGTAATTTATTGTATTTAAAAAGTATTTCATAGTTAAGACTTTCCAAAATAAGCATTTGTTCTCAAATAGACGACTTGCCATAAAATTTGAAATCATCATCGTTATTGAATTTTGATCATTTGCCTCTTCTACAATACAAATCTAATACATGTTACGAAAATATAAGGAAGAGACAAGACCAAGAAATGAGTGTAAGAGCATCTACAGCATACTAGCTATTTTAGGTATTATCTTTTCAATACAAACTAAGTTGATGGAGAGGGAGAAAGAGAGAAGAAAGGGAAAAAAGAATAAAAAAGGCATTAGGTAAACTTTTATATTTGAAAATTTCCTATAACCAAAATTTTATTTTAAAATATTTGCTTGAGAAGTAGAATAGTTCCTAATAGCTAAATGAAGCATTTGAAGATATGATGGAGATGCACCAAGAGAGAAAATGGGAGAAAATTGAAATATTGCAAAAAGAAATGAAGGTGGCTTCGAGGGAAATATTGAGGAATAATCTCACATTGCCTGTGGACAAGATCTTGGGCATGTTTATAAGGAATGTGTAACCCTCTCTTATCGAACTAGTTTTATGAAATGAGTTAGGCCCACGAATTTCTTCATAGTATCAGAGCTTACCACATGTTGAATGTGACTCATACTACTTATTCCCTGACAAGGACCAGAAAAAATATTGGCCTGTACGTGAGGGATGATATTGAAGAATAGTCTCACATTGCCTGTGAACAAGATATTGTGTATGTTTATAAGAAATAGACAACGAAATACAAGCCAATATTTTTTTTTTTTTTAATGTAATTTTAAAAGTAAAGTTTGACTGTTTGGTAGCAATTGAAAAAAGACACGAGGAAGAGAGAGGGAGACAGAGAGTACTAAAACACGGCTACGTACGCTAAGCTACAGGGTTCCTGTCTCAGAGATTCATTCCAATAATGGAAATCTATAAGAGAGAAAAAGACAAAGGGAGGGAAAGAGTTTTGTCTTATTGATTTTTTTTTTTTTTGGGGAAAAATTATAGTTTACCGCCCTAAAGTTGACAACATTTTTTAATTCGAACATCAAAGTTTCAATTTTTGCAATTCACTCCCACAAAGTTTCAATTTTTTTTAAATTCGACCAATATTATCTCAAAATTACCATATTGCCCCTTTTTTTTTTTTTTTATGTCAAAAAAAAAAATTTTTGGTGCAAAAATGGCCAGATGGCCATAGCCAACCCAATTTATATATATATAAAATAGGGGTAATATGGGAAGTTTTAGATACAATTGATCAAATTACAAAAATTTGGAACTTTGGGAGGGTGGATTGCAAAAATTAAAACTTTAGTGTTCGAAAATTGAAAAACACTGTCAACTTAGGGGGGTAAACTATAATTTTTCCGATTTTTTATTTTTTAAACTAAAGCTTTTGTAAAATGATTGCTTTTGTGGTGGTTTGAACTTGTGCTCAATATGGCATATAAGAAAGAGAAAGATAAATGAGAATTAAGGTAGTTTGGTTTATTACCTAGAGCTATAAGTTAAAGTCTTTTTTTGCTACACCTTTCTTTGATTATTTATTGTATACAAACTATTTATAAAGAAATAATATAAATGTTACACGTCTCTTTTACTTATACATTAACAACCATCTTGTTACTTTTTGTAACTCTTGTCACTTAAATTCTTGTAAAATTTCACATATGTTAATTACATGTCAGTGACGTTGAATACGCTCTGTGATGTGATGTTTGGGATAGTGTTACGTTTTGAAGGACGTTGATGTAGATCACTATTAAATTTATGGACAGAATGACCATCTTCATTTATTGGGTTTATATAAGTACCTCCCACAATATCTTTAAAATTGAGATAGCCAATTTGATAATGGGCATACCACTAGTAGTAAAAAAGTGATTAACCATATACATACATATATATGATTTGATTGTATTTATTTGTTTCTTTATTTAATTTGGATTTCTAATATATTTTATATGAATTTTATAGATATAATGATGTATATGTTGTTATATCGTAAATATTTTATCAGTTATTTAAAACTTTTACATCACATAATACATTAGAAAGTGAACTCCCTATTTTAGCTATTGTTTTTTTTTTTTGACTTCCTAACATATTCTCTACTTGATTTTAAATATTATTTCTCAATTTTTTTAGTTATATTTTCATTTGGAAGAGAGAGAGGGATTGTGAGAAACATTTTATATTTGAACATTGCTATTCATTGTAAGAGCACTAGCAGCTTCCCTTTGATTTTCCTTAAGTTTAGGGCAAAAAACTGATTTTTGCTGCCCTATGAAAAGATATTTTACAATAGCTTCCCTTACATTTCTTTATAGCATTAAAATGTTATTTCTTTACAAAATATAAGTTCCCTACATACCCTCACTTTTTTCACCAAATTTTAACACAATCCCCAATTAAAGACAAAAAGATGAAAGATGAGAGATAAAAGAGAAATGTTTATAATAAAATAATGTATAGGGAACCACTTTTGGTTCCCTATACATTGGAAAAGATTGTAGCAATCCTTGAGGGTTGGTTAAATGTAAGGAATCTGATGTGAGTGGTTTTTTTTAAATTTTTTCTAAACATAGGGAAGTGAATAGCATATAGGGCATTTGTTGTACGTAGTTCTTAAAAGTACAACTAGAGCAAAATTCAATAGTAATATATCACAATAAATTTAATGGTAATTTTAAGAGACATCAATTTTTAGATGACACATAGAGGATATGAATATTTCTTTTAGCATTATTCGTATTTTATCATCCTAATCCTAAGTGTATATTATTTTTTAAAAATCAAGTGAGAGAAATAAATACCACTTTTTTTTAAAAAAATAAAAATAAAATAATAATATCTACCTAATACGAGGAAGACTCGAGAAACAAAACAAAATAAAGACTCGAGAAACAAAACAAAATCAAGAGGACCCTGATCTTGGTATTGGTATCAACCACATGTTATTCCCTGATTCGAATCTTGGCCAGACTATCAAAGCCAATTAACAACTGAAAAGCCTTGACAAAGTATGGAAAAGGATCTTTTACCGATTTCTCTAGTAATAATAACCCTTTTCTAAAGAAGTCGATCTGGAACAGTCTGGAAGTTTTGATTCAGCCGCCTGGGCAGGTTAATTAATTAGGCTAATGGGTTTCATTAATAATAATTAGGATTAAATATACTTAAGCTGCCCTCCTAAATTATCAGTTATTTTTAAAAATCTTAACATGTGTGACACTTAAATACATCAAACTAGTCCCTAAGGGATAGCTCAATCGGTTGTAGATCACGCTTAATAAAACAGAAGTCACTAGTTCGAATCCTCCCTCCTCCTTCCCTTATGTGGACATGTCAAAAATAAAAATTAAAATCAAACTACAATTTTATTACAGTGAAGCCACTTTTCTATCATTCTTTAAAAAAATATCCTTATTTTCTTAAAATAAAAAATAAAAATTTTTTATGTAAATTATAGACAATCGAACCTTACTATATGTATTTTAGTATTTAATTATTATTATTATTTTTTTAAAAAATAGGAGTATTTTTGAAAGAATGATAGAAATTATAGAAATTAAAGTGACTTAATTGCAATAAAACGATAGTTTGATGTATTCAAATGTCACATTTATACTTTTTTAAAAACGACTAATAATTTAAGAGCTTAAATATATGGACATAATTTTTCTCTAAACTAGGTTGGAGGAACTTTCTTAAACTTGGCATGTTTGTAAAAATGACATGTGTCCACTTTTTTAATAACATGCAAGATGTACATGAGTTTTTAATATTATTTATTCTAACTTTATCTCTACTATTAAAAAACATGTGCATCTCACATGTTTAAATGAAGAGCTCTTCATGCTGCAGTTTTTTGCCAAGAATTGGGTATCCAAGATCTTATCATGGAGGGAGACGCGATGCTAGTAGTGAAGGAGATATCTACAACAGAACCTAGTGGTACTAGATTCGGACACATTGTGGCTGACAGCAAGGGAGTTCTTCAATCTGTGTGTAGATGGAAATGTATTCATGCTAGTAGAGACGCTAATACAGTAGCCCACAAAGGCCACTATGGCTAAAGAGGGTGTCATAGATAAAGTTTGGATGGAGAAAAATTCGGAATGTATTTGTGATGTTCTTTTGAGGGAGCAATCTGCTTTGCCTCTTTGATTGATTTATCAAATATAATTCATATTAAAAAAAAAAAAAATGACATATGTCATTTTTATAGATTGAGTTGAATGAATCTAATTTGAAGAAAAACTTTATCCTAAATATATTTAATCCTAATAATTGAGTTCATTAGGTGATTAATAAACTCTCAATCATTTGAGCTTTGATACCAATAATGTGGGAAGAATTCCTGTATAACCCTTCCCTATATTTGTATACCTCCAAAAAAATAAAATAAATAAATAAATAAATAAATTCTCAATCATCTACCATGTTCTTGACGATGAACTGGAGGGCACCTGTCACACCTCACCACTCACTCCTCATTTCACTTTCAATCACTAATATATATATATATATATACACACATATGAGTGAAAAGCAAAGGCAGGTTCTCTCACACCCTCAACTATCAAACCCTGTACTTTCTTCACCCTTTTCATTTGTCAACTTCTCTCCATCTTTCTGGGGAAAAATGGCTATTCGTTTGCCTGGTATTACAAATGCTAAGAACAGTCTCCATCCATCGGACACATTTGCAAAGAAAGCAATTCCATCATTTACATATGTTCCAAAAGGCCAAAATCAGAAATATTTTGGCAGAAGTTCTCAATATCGCGAGGCTTCGGGTCGAAATACAAGCTTCGTGTGTCGCAGCGTTTTTCTCTATGTAAGTATTTTTAGAGAGGGTTGTGCTATAGCCTATATATTCTTATCAAAGCAGCACAATACCATAGTTTCATATTTATATATTGATAGCTAAATACAAAAGTTTTAGAGATAAATGCATTTTATATCCTTATAGTTAAAGGTTTTGATAAAATAAGTCTATTAAGTTTTAACTTTTAAAATGTGATTAATAACTCTTTTTAAGGTAAGCCAAAAAAATCACCATTTTTTACCTTACTATTTATTGTTTTAATTTACCTTGCTGACGTGGAGAGAGGAAGCTAACGTGAAATCAAAGGTTTTTATTTTTTATTTTTTTATATATATTGGTGATCTGTCGAGTCTAACATATTACTTTTGCGGTGACTAAGCAAATTGGACACATGTCACTATTTTATTGGTGTTGACATGTCATGTTAACGAATTCCTTTAGTTTTATTTTTTTGACAATATGGACCAATCTTTTTATTTTATTTTTTTTTGGCTTACCATAGAAAGTGATTAATCGAGCTATTTGCCAAAACCTTATACCAGGTTTATAGGGATGATCTAAAATGTATTTATCCCAACATTTTATCTTTTTCCCACGAAAAATCTACACAATTTACTATCTTAGTTCTGAACTTGCAAATTTTATCAAAGAAAAAGCATACATACATCGTACAAATAAAAAGAAAAAAAAAAATACATATATACATCATGTGTGTATATATATATCAACCTGTAAATATAATTAATACCCAATTACAATTTGAAATTCTTGCAAGTACATATTCAATTCAAGCATAAAAAATAAAAATTTCTTGATTAAGAGAATTTTATTTTTTTTATATGTCCGCACAAGGGAGAAAAATTAAGAGAGTTTATGTTGGCTTAATATCAAACCGTACATCAAAGAGAGAGAGATTTGGGAAAGGGGCGATGGCGCCCCCCCCCCTTCTCTTGCAAATTTTCTTTAAAATTTGCAAGATGGCCCATAAGCCCATAACATTCATCGTGGAGGCCCAGGTCATATACAACATGAAGGACAGAAATCGGTATTCTTATATATATATATATATATATATATATATATGTATTTTATTTATGTAGCTACGGCATGGGAATAGCTCCTAAAACTATTAAATTTTTATATTATATATAATATGTAAATATTTATTTATTTTTTCATTTATTTAACTACATATGACATTGTTTGATATCAATTTAGAGTGTTGTTAGTTAAGGATGTTACAACTTTAATTAAAGTGGTAATTCATGTAGCACTTATCATGCAGTCACTAAAATGTCAATTGTCATGTGTTAATGTACACGAACTATATATTGATACTATATAATACACTAGTAAAAAAATAAGGAAAAACCTTAAAAAGAAAAGGAAAAAAAAAAAAAACCACTCTCCAATTTTGACACTTTTAACATGTGTGAGTATGTGATTACAAAAAAAAAAAAAAAAAAAAAAGTGAATGTCACCGCTATTAAAAGTTATAAAATAATTGTAAAACAATAGTATGAGTATGGATGTCAAGTCATTTTAACATGTTTAGGTATAAAATACAAAACTATATAGATTAATCATAACTCAATCAATTTAATTAAACGAGTTAAACCCTTCAACTCTAACTCGCTAAATTTTGTATTAGGTTCGCGTCTTGTGTCAACAATTGTCAGCCTAAATATCGGGTATCGAATTCAAATCATGTCGAAACATAAAAATAATATTATATAAATCAATCATAATCTAATTAATTTAATTAAAGTAATTAGATCTCTCCACTTTAATATACTAATTTTTATGTTAAGTTCGTATCAAATTTACGAGTTTTATAAAAAATTACTAATCCTCGCATGAGTAGCATTAACTGCATAATCAATAAATAAATTTTACTGTTGGGGGCAAAAAGTGCAAACCTGGAAGTGTGTCCTCGCCGCCTCGGAGTATGTGCATGTAACAATTCTCTTATCTTAAATCTTTGCCGAATTCTAGAAAGAAGAAAGGGGGACACGGAGAAATAACATGGAGAGCGCGTCGGAAATGGTGGCATTTCCGCTCCTAACGACGCCGATCGAGTCGAATTACAGAGCGTGCACGATTCCCTACCGGTTCCCCTCCGATAACCCCCGCAAGCCCACCCCGACGGAGCTTGCTTGGATCGACCTCTTCCTCAATTCCATTCCCTCTTTCAAGTATGCTTGTCGATTTCTCATCTCCGAAACGAATTTTTGGGCGAAATCAAAACCAATTGTATCTGTTTAATACGTTAATCTGTTGCAGGAAACGAGCAGAGAGTGATCCTACAGTTCGTGATGCTAATACTAAAGCTGAAATGTTCGCTCGGAGGTGTGGTTTTCTCTAAGCTCTCGCTTCTTTGTGATGAAATCACTTTATCTTGACGTCATGAGGATTTTGATTTCATTTTCTGATTTTGCGTTTGTGATGGAAGGTATTCTGAAATGCTTGAGGACTTCAAGAAAGATCCTGAGGCTCATGGAGGGCCACCTGATTGCACTGTAAGCCAATCTTTAAGAATACAATCTACGAGTTTTTGTCACTTTTGATTCTCATTGTCCTATGGAATGACTGAAATTTTTTGCTCTTTTTCTGTGGGGACACGTTAGCTTATGTGCAGACTTCGTGAGCAAATCCTTAGAGAATTAGGATTCAAGGATATATTCAAGAAAGTGAAGGTAAGTGTTAACGTGATACCCTGATTGTGAAAGTTAAGTCCCACGTTTGTTTTGGGTATATCACACATGTAGATAAGGTTTTGGTGACTCATAAAGTTGTTTGTTTTCGTGGAAAATTTGATAGGATGAAGAGAATGCAAAGGCTATATCCCTATTTGCGGGTGTCGTTCGTCTTAATGATGCCATTGAAGATGGAGGCAAGCGTATAGAGAATCTGGTGAGAGGAGTATTGGCGGGAAACATATTCGATCTTGGTTCTGCACAGGTTGGTCTTCTTTTGTTGTGACATGAAAATTTGATTTGCTGCAAATATCTCTTTAGGGCCACATAGGCACACACTGCTTTTAACCATAGTCTATCATAATGTTCTCATTAGATCAACATCTTTAAGTAGAATCAACCACTCTGCCCTATTAGACATCATTTTGTTTTTCACCATGCGATGTTCTTATGAAGTTACTTGCGTGTGGTCAATCAATGGCGAATTCTCACAAATGCAGCTTTTGCATTTCTGAAACTTGAACATAGATGGGATATTGGTTTAATTTTTGTGGAGATTTAATTTGCTTGTTTAGATGTTTTCAGCTTTAGCTCCTTGCTTTAGCTTTTCTTTGTAAAGTGTTTAGTTGTTTGTTAATCACAGTTACTCATTCATCAAAAAAAAAAAAAAAAAAAAAAAAAAAGAAAGGAAACTTGAACATAGTATGGAACAATTTAGGAATTTGAAACTGCATCATGTTCTAGTTATAAAAGAATATGTTGTGTTGGTATCAAGATATAGATCCTTTCTCATGGCTTTTGCAACATGGAGACTACTTAAAAAATGATGTAACATGTCGATGTTTAAATGGTTTTCAATAGTACTAAACATTTATTTTTCTTTCTCAATTCCTGAAGCTTGCAGAGGTTTTCTCAAAGGATGGAATGTCCTTTTTAGCTAGTTGTCAAAATCTTGTCCCTCGACCTTGGGTTATTGATGACTTGGACAATTTCAAACTGAAATGGAGCAAGAAATCTTGGAAGAAGGCAAGTTTTATGTGCAATTTAATTTACCCAACATCTTTGACATATATCTCTATGTTGATACTATTACGTTATTTACGTGTGATTCTTATTCACTAACTAGCTCCTTTGGTTGTCTTGACAGGCTATCATTTTTGTTGATAATTCTGGTGCAGATATCATTTTGGGTATTTTGCCATTTGCAAGAGAATTACTACGACGTGGCACGAAGGTTTGTTTTCAGTTTTCAATTCTTCTAAACTATGCATCTGAATCTACAAGCCTAGAGTTTCCCATAGTGGAATTTTTTTATTAAAGAAAATTTTATGTATGTTGTATCTAAAATTTTGAAGCTCCATTTTGTACCTGTCAAGTTGTTAAGAAAGAAGTCAGTAAGTACAGTCCATAACAGTATTTCCTGGTATTTGTGTCCCTCCTTGATATGAACCCTGTAGTAGATACTTGCCATGACTAATGGAGGTTATCATCTGGTGGTCCTTCAAAAGCAAAATTACCTCCCACTCCTTTTTTCTCATTATCTCTTGTTGTTTAATTCCAATTTTTGCGTTTGGGATTCTGTATCTGAAGGTTTTTCTGGGTGATATAGATTTTGACCATTTTGAATATTCAGTTATCACCCACTCTTCTTATGGTTGTAATTTCGGCATTGTTTGGCATGATGACTTTCTCTCTGCAGGTTGTTTTGGCAGCCAATGACTTGCCTTCTATAAATGATGTAACTTACCCTGAACTGGTTGACATTATATCAAAGGTGATAGAAAGAAACTCTCTGATCTGTATCAAATTGTAGAATCTTGGTTGACCCTGACTTTGTAAGTGGCAATTTGCCAGCTGAAGGATGAACACGGGCAGCTTATGGGTGTTGATACGTCAAATCTTTTAATTGCCAATTCTGGCAATGATTTGCCGGTAAGAAAGTGCAATTTTGTTTTGCATTAAATGTTCTTTAACTTATTGGATGATTGATATCACTATTTTTTTCTCTTAGATAAACAGAACACCACTATAGATGTATGAAGTTCTTTTGCCTTTTAATTCCTTCCAGGTTATTGATCTTACAAGAGTTTCACAAGAGCTCGCCTATCTAGCAAGTGATGCAGACCTGGTTATCTTGGAAGGGATGGTAGGTTCTTACCAATTCGGGAAGCTAGTAGAGTTATAAACCCTTTTTTGTGGTTGACGCTTCTTTGTTCAGTTCCTGTTTCTCTTATTCAAATGACCTTTGACAATTTATAACCAAACTGGACCATCCAAATGGCTACTCATGTATCACTAACTACATCTTACTGCAGATTTCATTTGCATTTTTTGATTCTCTGCATTGAATATTGTTCAAATTTATGGAAGCATATGAGAGATAGAAATGGTGTGGTAGGTTTGGGATTCAAGTTGTTGTGATCAAGAACGAGGAAAAACACAAACTACCAGTGTTCACTTTCATATTATTTAAGTGCTTCTCGAGAGAAAACTTAACGTTAGAGTTTTCCAACTTCATCTGACGCCCGCCCCCCCCCCCCCCCCCCCCCCGCGGCAAAAAAAGAAAAAAAAAGAAAAGAAAAAGGCAGTAAAGACCTTCCTGAATAATTTAACAAATTTAATATATGAAGGTCTGGTACCCATGTAGATTATGGTAGCTCCATTCGAACTTAGTTTCTTGTCCTATTTAATTATTATCTTTTGAAGAAGAAAAAATTGTTTAAGGGGAAATAAATAAAAATGAAATAGAATGAAAAAGAAAAGATGAGACAAATACATGGAAAGTATAATTTCCTATCAATTACAAACCTATTTCTTTTTTCTCTTCTTTTGTTTGGCCGCATGAGGTTAGGTTTTAGCAAACAAAGTACTGTTATTTGTCTTTGTGGCTGATACTAGTTTCAGTGTCTGAAAATTTGCCGTGAGAGTAGTTTGTCACAGCATACATTTTACCTACCTCTCCTTCAGAAAACATATTGGTCAATCATTTAGAGCTTGGGGGAACAATCCATGATTGAATGTACTGCTACACACACACGCTCACACGCACACGCATTTGTGGATAAGCCTTATCAGTGATTAATTTGTTTTTGTTCTTGAAATGTAACTGAGATTGCTTTAGTTCTCGAAATATAACTGAGAGTGCTTCTGGCAGGGTCGTGGAATAGAGACAAACCTTTATGCTCAATTTAAGTGTGATTCCCTCAAGATTGGGATGGTAATGGCTTCACCTATGTTATTGCTGCTTTTTTCAGTATATCTGATTATTTGTTTCCTTTGGTGGATACGTTAATTAATTTCATTTTTGTGTTTCTTCCTCTCATCTTCATATACAGGTGAAACATTCAGAGGTCGCCCAGTTTCTTGGAGGACGGCTTTATGATTGTGTCTTTAAATACAATGAAGTTCAAAGTTTATAAATTATAATGTCATTCTTGTACTGCTATTTCTGATTGTATCCATGCAATACGCTAGCATCCGGTGTCACTGCCTGGAAGAATTATTTGTTTGAACTTTTAAAGTTTGTCATTTTTATAAATAACTAGGGGAACTCCTTACAAGTAGCACACATTATTTTCCTCGACATGATTTATGTGCATGCATGCTCTTCTTTCTTTCAAATGTTTTGCCATTAGTGTTGGTGCTTGCCACAAAATATTTATCAAGTGTCTTCACGAATTGGTTGGGGATTGTTTCAGATTTGGTTTTGTAATTTTTCTGTAGAAATTTTCTGCCATATTATTGAAGGAGGAACATGACAAGGTCATACATATTGATGATCATCAATCTTAGAAAGAGAAAACAGGGAAAGAAAAAAAAAGGTTGACATTAGAGGAGATAAGTAGATCATTTCTTTTTGGTGGGATATGAAGCCATTTTGTTGATACCGCAAAGCCCTTCAGGTTTTCCAGTATTTCTCTTCATCCTTATGTAACCTTTCTCTCCCCACTTTGGTCCCCATGAATTCTTCACAATAATGTAATCTGACCCCTTTGATGAACCGTATCCAACAGCTGTTACTCCATGGTCTAGCTCAGTTCCACAACGCCCATCAAATACCCCCTGCAAACCCATCAAAGCAAATGCAAAATTAGGGTAAACAATCTGAAAGCATTGAAATGTGTGGATGCTTTCCGTGTTACTATTCTTCACATTCATTTTACCTTGGTTGACGTTTTAAGTGGCTAAGTGACTGATATGAAAAATCATTTAAAACATGTTATATTAATTGGTGTGAAATAAGCGTCATTCAGCTTACCCCGCTATAGAATTGGAAGTCTTGACCAGAGGCCTCAATAGCAATGCTAAGAGGTTGTTGAGCCAGTGCCTTCAAAAGACTTTCATCATTTTGTGGCACATCTTCGTAACCA
Source organism: Corylus avellana (assembly GCF_965113065.1). NCBI lineage: Eukaryota > Viridiplantae > Streptophyta > Magnoliopsida > Fagales > Betulaceae > Corylus > Corylus avellana. Next base: position 21,124,238 of record NC_142491.1, on the reverse strand, counting down.
CTTATAGTTACTAGGTCCATTTCTTCCTGAAGACAAATAAACATGAATAATCAACTTCTGTTATGAAATTAAATTAGTTTACAGTTGAATTCGATTTGAACAATAGTTTCCTTTAGAGTGTAATTTACCCTCTTCTCCTCACAAGTGCCTTCCTCCATTAGATATGGGTAGTCTTCCTCCTTGTGTAGTCCTCCGCTGGACATAATGAACTCGAATGCATAATCCATGAGACCTCCATTGCAGCCATTGTTGAAACTTCTGTCACAATCAATCAGCTCTTGCTCGGACAATGAGGTTAAATTCCCTGTGACTATCTGGTTTATACCCTCCACAGCCGCAACGGTTGAAAACGCCCAACAACTACCTGTATGCTCATGATTATGAATAATTTTATTCAGTAGATTCTTATACAACTGGATAATATGGCAGTAAAAACCAGCATTTGGACGAGATCGGATAACTAACTTATACAGTCACGTCATTCGGTTGTATAACAATTATATATGCACGTAAAGAGGGAGAGAGATATATATATACATACCACATGAGCCTTGGTTCTTGACGGGAGTAACGGCTCCTTTCTTTCTCCAATCCACAGACTTGGGCAGATCCACCACATCTCCATAGCTGAAATCTTTAGAGGACTCTCTTCTTCTAGGCAGCTCAGATTTCAACCCCAAGTACTTGCTCTTGAACTCCTCATGGCTCATGTCTGCAAACTCGTTCAACCCAAGCCAGTAGCTAGTGATCTCCTTATTCCTCTGATCAATATGCTTCAAGTTCTCTTTGAAAATCTCAAACCTGTGCAGCTTCTCTTCCATGCTCCGGTAAGTTTTGCCGTGCTTTGAAAGCCACGATTCGAACAGCTGTATGATCTTGTCAATGCAAGTCAGGTGCTCCGGGGAATAGCCCACGATTGAAAAATCTTGAGCGAGAGCGAAACAGACGAAGAGAGAAGCAGAGAAGGCAAGAAGGGAGATCTTGGAATACGAAGAGAAAGCCATTTGTGTGAGAAATCAAGTCCAGAAGAGGATGAAGAAGAAGAAGAACAGAGTGAGTGAATGTGAGAGGGAGGAGATGGAGATGCTGTATATATAGTTGTGGCTTCGTGGGTTGCTTTCAAGTGAAGTGAATAAAATTGAATTGTTTTTCGACATACGGAGCCTTTACGGTTGGTTCTAGTGGGAGGCTTTTGTTCCAAGCATGCTCGTTTGCTTACGCAGAGACGGGAACCTTGGGAAAATTTCACAACGACGGGTGAAATTGTCGCGGTGTTTTCTCGCGTAATTTTCTGAACGAAGCAATCCTCCCATTTTTTATTACAAAAAGACCATGCATGTCTGTCTGCGAGAGAGAACTGAGAAGAGTGGGAGGGAGGGATGAGGGACGAAGGTGAGAAACCGACGTCGTTTTTTTGTTTGAAGGTTCCGAGTATTTTTTGAATTTTTCTTTTTTCTTTTGGAAAGAAAACCGACATCGTTTTCTTGAAGGTTACGAGAAAAGGAAAAAAACATTCCGACCATTAGTCGAGCTTCTACGTGTCATCCTTGTGCAGGAGCCACGCTATCCTTCTGTATAGCTACGTTTGGCAAGGGGAGGTTCAGCACTATAGCTGGAACGGCACTGTTCCAGCTACAGTGCGAAGCTGACATTTGGTCAGTTTTTTTATTTTTTTTATTATTTTTATTTTTTAAGCAAAATATAAAAAAAAAAAAAAAAAAAAAGAAGAAAGAAAACAGAGGGGAAAGATGGGGTGGTTCCAGCCACCCCTTGGCCAAAATGGGGTGGCCGGACCACTCCATTTTTGGCCAAGGGGGTGGCTGGAGCCACCCCTGGCCGTGGCCAAGGGGGTGATCCGGCCACCCCCTTGGCCCAAAAAAATAAAAAAATAAAAAAAGGATCGGTGCATTTGGGGGTGGCCGGACCACCCCCAAGGGGCTGGGGGTGGTTTCGGCCACCCCATACCGGCCACCCCATTTTGGCCAAGGGGTGGCTGGAACCACCCCATCTTTCCCCTCTGTTTTCTTTTTTTTTTTTTTTTTTTTTTTTTTTTAATATTTTGCTTAAAAAAAAAAATAAAAAAAATAAAAAAGCTGACCAAATGTCAGCTCCACACTGTAGCTGGAACAGTGCCGTTCCAGCTACAGTGCTGGACCTTCCCTTGCCAAACGTAGCTTATATGTTCCAAGTTACTTAGGAATACTCGAGGGACAATTATCTATAGGGTTGACGTGAGACCATATTAACCATTTATCGTTTACCCATTTTTAACGGTTGGAAGGTGAATTTGCTTTCTTTTTGTTTTTTTTTTTTATTTATAAAATATATGCTTTAATGATTACATAATTATAGAAAAAATTAATAAATTTTAAAATAAAAATTTGTAATTGAGAATTAATTGACTAATCGAAAAAGTCGAGACATTTCTTATTCGTATGAAGTCGATTAATTAATTTAATCAAATTCTATGGTTTGATAAGTAAAAATGTCCTTACCACACCGACTCAAACCATGCTCACTCCTAAATTTATTTAGAGCACAAAAGAGAATACACTTCAATCAGTCAGAATGTGGTGTAAAAACTCTACTTATACCGCGTCTGAAAACATATTTGACACATGAGCAAAATACACCAAATAAAAATAGAAATGAAAACACTGAACCTCCCACCACTATCAAACCTATCTATAGACTTTTCACATTCATCCTTGCAGCACCGTCCACGAGCTGCCACCGACCTGCCACCACTCCCACCTGAACCCCCACAGCCATCTCGAGGAAGTAATAAAGGTGGGTCTATGTTTTCAGCACCTGGGGAAGCATTGAGGTTTCCTGCGAAGTGGGTTTTCTTTTACCGATGTGGGACCAGGGAATTGAAATTTGAAGGACTCAATACAGAGTTTTGTTTTTCCTCGGTAAATGACCATCTTGTTCTGTATTGATTCACTGACCCAGTTGGATTGTTTCGTCGTTTAGTAGGTCGTCATCTTCGTTTGAAAACAAAAGACGAGCAGATAGATAGAGGAAACCCTGGAAACAAATTCAGGGTTTGAAATGATGGGAAGCAGAGCAGTGTGCAGCAGAATAGGTTTATGGTACAGAAAAGGCAGCAGCTTCGGCTCCTCAAAAGTAGTTATTGTTGGCAACAACAACAAGAATGAGCTCCGACGCTGCTCAACGACCACAGCACGCTCATCCCCTGGACCTCCAGATGTGGTCCGTTTGGCTGAAACTGCTCGAATCTCTCTCACGCCAACTGAGGTATAACTATAACATACATGCAATTATTTATTTTTCTATATTCCCAAATAATTTTTATATTTTATTTTTTGGTTTTTATTGCAGGTTGAAGAATTTGCTCCCAAAATCGGACAAGTCATAGATTGGTATGCTTGCTTTGCTCTCTCATTCTCTTTCTCTTACCACACGCACATTTCAAACGAGAGGTTCAATGGGATAGTAGGATTCTAATTTGTGTGTGTCCTTCTTGAATTGATTTTGTAGAATTTAGACATTCTTTATTTTTCTTGTAAATTTCGACTAGTTTTCTCACTAATATTATCAAATTTTGATATGGGTGTGTGTGTGTGTAGAAATATATGTGCTTTCACTGCTTGTCATCTGTGCATGGCATTTGTTGATGGTCGTTTATGAATAAAATGAGTATGATTCAGTGAAAAAGATTGGGTGAAGGACTGAAGGTTACTGCAACATCTGGAAGGGTTAAGTTAAGCATTTGGTTCTTCTTTTGGTTTACCTCATTACTAATTGTTGGACTTGGCAGGTTTGGACAACTTCAAGATGTTGATCTTGATAGCATTGAGCCTGCCATCAGAGCAGGTGCATGAAATCCTTTCATTTAAAACTCATATATATTGGTAGCAAAAGTCATGAGATAATGGGATTGAACCCTTTTCACATTTTGTTTGCTTCCCAATGTAATCAGCAGACAGCCTTTACAGTCAGTCAATTTTTAATTAGCCAAGAGTGTTTTGAGATATATAATTCTTTCTTTGAGGTTCCTAAATGTAGGACTGACATTAGGTTTTGTCACTAAGTCCATATCACAAAATACCCTTGATTTCTTTACTGCCATTTCTTGCTCAATTTGTTTTTTCGAGCAATGGAAAGTTGCTGTTGAGAAGGTAGTGCAATAAAAAGAATCTCCACTGCAAGTAACCGTCTATCATTAATTACTTATTCAAGAAAACCCAAAAGCTAAGCGTTTCTGCTCACTCAATCATGCAGTTGGTACACATGTCTATCCCATTTTTTGTCTAAGGTTGAGCAATTTCCACATATAATATTACACTGGTAAGATAATGAAGAAGATCAAGATGTATGGCCTACAGTGATGGTGGCTGCGCAGTAGCCTAGGACTTTCCTCTTTACTGTTTCAAAGCAGATTAGTCCAAATCCTGCTCTCTTTTATGGTGATCCTGCTCATTCATTTTCTTGGTGATGTTGATGCTATTTCACAAACCCATAAAAGATTATCACCTAATAATATTTTGCTGTCAAATTTTTACCCAAAATTTTAGGGTGTGGAGAAGTGTGTATACCATACAATGTGATTTTAATTTATGTGCACTATCTACAGATACTGAAGGCAACAATTTACGTGATGATATCCCTGAAACATTTGAGAATAGGTGAGATTGTTTCTTCTCTATCTTTCAGTTGAGAATTTCAAGGGTGAATGAATTTGTGATGTGATTAAATATTGAAATTTTTTCCTCATCAGGGGGGCCATGATTGCTGCTGTTCCAAGCTATGAGGAACCATACATTAGAGTTCCCAAAGTCTTGAACAAGGAGTGACATTTATTAGCTTCGATCTTCTATGGAAGGACAGTGATTGAAAGTTATAACTCTCGTGGACCAGATTTGAAGCGTTTGGAGTATTAAGAAGCTTGTATTTGTAGTACATTCTTTATTTTTGGAACTCTAGTTGAATGTTAAAATCCAAATGAAAAACATTGGGTGGTGGAGGGAATCTTTCTAATAAGTTTGTATTTTATGAGATTCTAGAATTAAGAGTTAAATACTTCATGTTCTTTCCTTTCATGGGGCATCGATGCTTTGTTGAATCTCTTGTGATAAAACAAATATCGGGGTAATTGAAACTTCACTGACACATCAAATATCGAGTGGTTTTTTTCTTCATCTTCTTCCCATTTACAATCAATAGGGCCCTCTAAGAGTGGTGTATTTATGGTGCACTTTGACTGTTTTGGAGCACTTGCACCTACTGGTTTGCCGTTGTATGCATCTGGTGTACTTCTGGCTTTGTTTTTTCTTTCCCACGCTAGGATTTGATAGGATCTTCTGCATTCAGATTGGTTTGATAATTCTTGCTTTATGGCAAGAATTCATATTCCTAAGATGTTGTGATAATTGGTGAACGCAGTTTTTGTCCTTTCACATGCTTTTCATAATTCTGAAATGTCATTTATTAGTACCATTTGTGGTTATGCTTGCAGAATGGCATTATTGTCCCAATGAGATGCATTGGGGATTTTCAATCTTTGCTGTTGGCAGCCATTTGCAATGTTGCAAGCATGCTAAAATGTGAAAGTTCTTCTGGACTGTTAATTGCTGATAAAGCTAAAAGATGCTGGTTTGTTAATGCAGCACGCAATTGCATTCTGCAAGCTTCAACACCTAAACCCTAGTTTAACTGTTAAAACTGAAGTGAGTAATGTCTCCTCTTTGTGAAGAGCTGATCTTACTTGAGTTGGTGAAATCAGTAAAACAGGTTTTTTTTTGTTTTTTTTTTTGTTTCGGAAACAACAACCTTAACAGGTTCAGAAACGAAAAAAGAAAAAGAGAGGAGGTAACAGATGAATTTCCAGCATGAATATGGTCAAGCACTACATTTTGTACTCTGGCATCCTCTCAGGAAAAGTAAAAAGGATGAGAATTGCATAACTCAGACAATCCATTTACATTAGAAGCCATAAAACAGCAGATAAGGGGAAAAGTAAAAAGGATGGTAATTCAGGGAAGTAGCTTCTCAAAACAACTTGGGGACTAGACTGGACTAATACCAAAGTGTACGTCAACAACATTTAAGACAAGAATTCCAGCCAAAAATTTTCTTGAGCTGATTTTCAGGAAGCCTTGGAAACATTCCGACCAACTGATCTTGGGCTTTGGCTCTTTGGTAGCAGATATGATGGAAGAAAAGATGGAATGATGAATGCGAATCCAAGGCAAAGAAACACCAAGACTCCAACCCACCAAGCTTTGTGCGGGATGCCTAAGAGTAGTTCATCACAAACTGCAATGAAGATGGAATTTATTAAAACATAAATGATAATGTAATGACATATTCAGTTCCCAGGAAAATGTTCATCTGGGAACTTCAATGAAATACCAAATGCTGTCAGATCACATGACACTTCATCTTACCCTGCTGATAAAAGACATAGCTGACTAGTGGTGCGCATGTTAAGCCTTGGGCAGCATAAAAGTTGAAAGTTTTTTTTTTTTTTTTTTTGTAATTGAAATATCATTACAAGCATAAGGCGCTCTAAGTACATAAAAAGTATACAAGAAAAAAAAGAACAAAAAAGTCATGATAACTAATCACTAAAGAAGAAAACACCTACAATGAAAGTCCAAATGGTCTTTAATTTGCCTATTTTGTTGTATATGCGTCGGTTTACGTTCAAGATAGGGAGGCCACTGTATCACCATGACACCACGGGAGAGAAGAGTGAAATGGAAAATACCTAAATAAACGGCATGCCTTGATATTTATTTATATTACAAAGTGATGCAATAGCATCAGTGAACCTTGCAGTTAATTGTAGATGCATAAACCTAAGTTACCTATATTAAAGATGATGAACTGCCTCTCCAGAACATGTGGTATGGCAACAATCCCCTCAGGCTCCACAGTCGCCAACACATAGATACCATCCTGAGCACAACTGCAAACTTTCAACTATATATCGCATATGGAAAATGGCATTCAAAAGCACGGTAGAGTTATGTGACCTGATCGCTATCTGAGTAAAGACTTTGAGTCCTGAAAACAAGCTTTTCAGTATTGAGTAATCTTCTGTTGTGATTCAGTGCCAAGTTGGAATTGCCTGTCTTGAGTTGCATAGAAAAGCTAGCTGGTATCTGTAATTGAACAAGATTAATGAGAAAGTTTCTATGAAGTGAGTTCCGAGAAAGCAGCAATTGAAAGATATCATGAAATACATACAGACGCTGGATATGATATCTTCACTTCATACCACGAATAAGGTTTGAGTCCTTGTAGCTTGTACAGCCGCGAACCCATTTGTAGTGGTAGAGTTTCCCTCTGGAGCTCTTCCCCGACATTTAGAGCTTTACTATGAACCCTGAGAGATATTACAGAGCAGTGGACTCATTTCACTTGCAAAAGTAAAAATGACTGAACCAACGAGATTAAGGTAAAAGCTATGAGATGGTTAAGTCGTGTTTCTGCTTCTGTTTCTGGATATACTCACAGATCACTCTGGCTGGAAGTTGGGTTGTCGATAATAATACAAAGAACGTAGAGCAGAATGAGCATATTACGCACATATATGCAACACATGGTTAATTAATGGGATGCCCAATTTGCTTCAACTTGTTGGGACTATCATACCACGATTGTGCATTTCAACAAACCGAACCCTGTTTATCCAGTAAATGAAGTCCATGTTGTTATAGTGTGCTAGCTCCAAAGTAAAATGCAGATCTAGAGAGGCATGGAAATTGAAACCAAAAATGATAAACCCATAGCACGAGATGAATTTACAAAAGAAATTCGTAAATAATGGCTTTTAAATAGATGTTAATTTAGTTAATCAACTCAAGCCAACACAACAAAGAAAGAAGTGCAGCTCTCATAATGAAAAACTAAACATTGGGTAATCATTAGATAATTCTCCTACTCACATTATCTTCCAATTCAAAAATAATTTAAATTCATGCACAAGGTTCTCTTAATGAAATATAAATAATTTCCAAAAATTCCGTTAACTAAGCTACTAACCTTGCTTGCTAACAAACCAAGTTGTCCCCCGAAAGTTGCAACAACCACTCACTCAGCGCCTAAACAATTTATAACATTTATTTTCTCCAGATTTAAAGCCTGATTATTAGCCTTTCAGGAACTGTGTCTAAACTTGACTCCTATGTCAATTTATAAAAGCTCAATTCAGTGCAGTGTGCAGTAAATTCAGTAGCAACTCAGCCCAGATTAAGTTAGCCCTTTTGTACCCTTAATGATGAACAAGAATTATAAATGTTTACAGGGAATAAGCTCTGTCAGATGGCTTCCTGCCCACCAAATTTTGTGCTTAAACTCAACAGCCACATTAATAGAGGCCTCTAACTAGTGCATAATAGATCTTTTTAAGAACCTTAGAGTCTCTACACAAACAACCTTGGGGAGGCTTTGACTACTCTAATAATCATGGGTGCTTTCTCACTTATAGCGAATTCCAAAAATGATAACCAGTAATTTCCAAAAATAACATTTTGGTCATGAAAATTTTCTGCTCACTACATAAATTTCCATGCCACTCACCCTTATAATTTAAATACAAGAAACGCATCAAGCTCTTGTGAATGAAATTCTGCTTACTAAAACCCACATATATCAGAAAATCTAAGCTCATTTGAATTTCTTTTTCCACCCATATTTTCCAACGCCCAAGCAATGAGGGAGACACGTATATACATAGAAAATCAACTCACTCAAAACCTTAACGCATATACATACATAACAATATCCAAATTCTATTCAAACAAAATGTAAAACATCTCTAAATATCAACATGGCTACTTGAATTTTCCCACCAATCAAACTTAAAAAACCTTCAAACCATGGACTATTCCCGACAACATAATCCTTCCCTCATGACGAATCTGAACAGGAAAACTCCATAAACTCCAAATATTCGATTCAAATCATGAATAAACTCCACTTCAAGCAACATTAATTTGGAACAAAGCTGGAAATTGAAAGTTTGAATCTTTACCTTGTTCCTTAAATTTCTTGCTAGCTGAACCTGAATCTTGTGAGCCTGCGTTTCTTGAAGCCGCTGATTGCAAAGGCGTTGTGTGAGTTCAGTCAAGAGGTAGCCGATTAAAGGGAGGGAGAAAACAGAGTAGAGGAAATAGTGGGTGCTTGCCTTCGTAACGACGCCGTTAAAGAGGCACCGCGAATTTGTTTTTTGTTTTTGTTTTTTTTTTTTTTTTTAATTATTATTATTATTATTTTTTGGAAAAAATGCAACTTACCCTTTAAATTTTAAGAATTTTTTAATTTTAACCTCAAATTTTAAAAATTGACAATTTATCTTTTCAAAATTTCAAAAATTAGCAATTTAAATTTTTCATTACTAATTTTCATTAAATTGGACAATATTTTTTTTTAAAAAAATTTAAGGGTAATGATGTAATTTTATAAATTTTCGTCAATTTAGATGAAAAAATTAAACAAAAGATTTAAATTGTCAATTTTTAAAAATTTAAGAAAATAAATTACCAAATTTTAAACTTTAAAATTAAAACTAAAAAATTCCTAAAACTTTTAAGTGTAAACTGCACTTTTTTCTTGTTTTTTTTAACTGATCGTGGCGTTAACAGGTTGCCCGTTGGCCGTTAAAGAGGCACCGAGAGGCGCGAGCTAATATACGCGTCTAAACGTTGCGTTTTGAGGTGTTATTTCTTTAACTACCAGACAACTACTACTTCCCTCACAACGACGCCGTATTGTTCGGCTCACTCTTTCTCCGTTCTCTTCCCGCCCCGCGACTGGAACGACTCCGTTTTACACCCGACCTAAACCACTCATCGGCAATATTTGTCTTTACAATTTTCTCTGAATCATAGCGGAACGGTGGAGCCGAAGGAAGAAGAAGTTCAGAAGCACGTTCGAATATGGTACATTGATTCTAGGTTTCTTTCTTTAGATTTTAATTCATTCATAAGAATTAATTCTCTCTCTTCTTTGTTTCCCCAGTTCTCAATTGCTGCCATCAATGATACGGACTCTATAGGCCAGTGGGAACCCTTAGCTCCTACCAAAGAAGCCCAGGCATCTCTCTCTCTCTCTCTCTCTCGCTTCAGTCTGGAGCTGTACAATTCTTGGACTGATTCGTTTACTATTGTTTTGTGGTTCTTCTGAGAGAGAAATAGTAATAATTCCTAATTTATCCTCTTTCCGTCACCATCTTCGTCCAGGAATTTCATGTTTCACAAACGTATCATGAAGGGCTTCTCAAGTTACAAGCTAAAGAGTATGAAAAAGCGCGCGAGCTCTTAGAATCTGTCCTAAGAGATCCTCTTATCTCGAGCGCCCAGGTATTTACATTCCAGTTTCTTTGCAAACGAGTATTTTAGATTTTAGTGTGTTCATTGCGTATGAATTGGTGGTCTCAGGTGGATAGCAGTGCCAGCGATGGCCATCTATTGCAACTCAGGTCTGCATCTATGAGCTGCCTTATTTTTTATGTTATATATTGTTCGGTTAAATTCTCTTGTGGCAAGGGGTTCTTTAGGAGCTTCCAGATGTTTAATTTTTCAGTCCACTGTTACCATTTTTATCATCATTAGTAATATTTGTATCTTTAATTTTAGAGGAATACTGACTTTTAAAGTTGGATATGCACCATAGAAACCATCTGTATGGCAGTTCAGAGGTGTTGCTCTATGCCAATATCCATAAATCATCAATTTCTTCTTGCAATGCTTTGGGCAGATCTCATTTTTCTAATTCATGTGGAGTAAATAATCAATTTTGGGTTCTTTTTTTTTTTTTTGTGTGTGTGTGTGTGTGATGATTATGGTGCGTTCTAATAGTTATACTGGTATTAGTATCTTCAACTAAGTTACTTACTGGGTCTTCTGCAGATTTTTGTCACTGAAGAACCTTGCCACTGTTTTTCTTCAACAAGGTTCTGCACATTATGAGAGTGCTTTACAATGTTATCTTCAAGCTGTAGAGATTGATACCAAAGATTCTGTTGTCTGGAACCAGCTGGCAACATTGTCATGCTCGATGGGCTTACTGAGTATATCACGCTGGGGTTTTGAGCAAGGGCTTGTGTGTAGTCCTAATAATTGTAAGCATTTGTTTAGTTCGTTTAAATATTTTATATTTATTGTTCTGGTTCTAGCCCTTTATTATCTGCTCTTTGCATAATTGCTTTGTGTTTAAATTTTTTTTTTCTACATCTGTCTCCCTTATCATCTCTATTATAGTGATTTTCTCTGCTTTCATGAACATGGGACAAATTATGCCTTCTTCTTTCTCGACAATTTTGTACAGGGAACTGCATGGAGAAACTATTGGAAGTTCTTATTGCTATTGGTGATGAGGTGGCATGTCTTTCTGTGGCAGAGTTGATTTTGAGGCAATGGCCATCACACTCTCGTGCTTTACATGTCAAAAATACCATTTTACAGTCAGAGCCAGTTCCATTTGCTCCGAAAGGTATAGATAAGCTGGAACCTAAACATGTGCGGCTCAAATTCCTTGACAAGAGAAAAGCAACCGATGAGAATTTAGATGAAAGTGTTGCATTGAAAAAGTTGAACCAGAACATAGAACTGAACTTGGCAGAAGCTTCCTGGGTGGCTCTTGTTGATGCACTATTGGAGATCTTACTTCCATTGCATGGAAGTGGTTCTGAGATGGGGGCTGAGAAAGGATATAGATCCGGGGATCTCAGATTAAGTATACACTTACCTTCTAGTTCTGAAAATGTTACGAGGACTGTGGAAAGGAAAGTGATTGATTTAAACTCGATGAGTGAAAATGTGGCTCTTGGTGATTGTGACTCCGAAAGAGCTAGTATAGTTAAAGAAAAAGAAGCAAATATTCTAGAAGAACAACCACATGAGAGACGGAGTTCTCGTCTTGAAAGGCTTAGGAGTCGTAAACCAAGGAAAGAAGAATTAGATCCTGGTACCAGCAAGGATTTGGCCAAGGTTGTAAATCAATATCTAGAATGTTTTATCGTTAGTGGAACAGGAATAAGTACTGTTCGTGCTACTACTTATTCCAATCCGTTGGATACTGAATATAGTGATGTTTCTAGATTTGTGGCAGAAACTTCAAAAAATTATGGTGCTTACCATATGGGCCACTTGCTTTTAGAAGAGGCAGGAAAAAGGGTTCTTGTCTATCAGGATGTATTTGTCAAATTGCTGGAGTTGGAGAAGTTGACCAGACATTGGGGTAAGGATAGGACTCCTGAATGCAGTCTTTTTCTTGCTGAGCTTTATTATGACCTTGGCTCATCCTTTTCCAGTGCTTCCAGACTTTTGGAATTCATGTCAGAGTCATCTTATCATCTTTGTAAGATCATTGAATCAGTAGCTTCGGACTATCCTTTTCACTTGAGTTGCACCTTGGAAAATGAAAATTGTTCTTCAATTCATAGTGTTCAAGATATTATTGGAGTGTCAACCAACAACTCCATGAACAGGGATTCATTTTTAGATAGTTCACTCTTAACCAATAACAGTTCCTTCTGGGTTCGATTTTTCTGGTTAAGCGGCCGATTGTCTATTTTAGATGGTAACAAGGAAAAAGCTCAGGAAGAATTTTGCATTTCCTTGTCACTTTTGGTAAAGGCAGAAAATATGACTGATTGTCCATGTGTAGTCAAGCTCCCCCACTGCAAGGTTATTAATGAGTTAACCATTGATAGGCTTCTTCATGAAATTAATATTTTAAAAGTTGATTTCTTAATGGAGAAGACTTTGGGTGACATGATTGAGAAAGAGATGTATATGGAGTGCGCTGCCTTGCTTGCTCCACTTCTATTCTCTACAAAAGATGTTCACCTTGATGCATTGCCATCAGCCATTGCTGATACAAAAGGTGAAGGTATTAATTCTCTTGAACTATCAGCATTAGACATTTTAATCAAAGCTTGTGAGAAGATAAACTCAATAGACGTTGAGTTGTATTTGAGTTGTCACAGGCGAAAGCTGCAAATACTCATGGTAGCAACTGGAATGGGTGAAGGTCTGGCTTCATGTAAACTCTTCCATCAGAAGTCAGGGTCAAAAGAACTTTCTGGTTCTGATATAGAATTAAAAGAAAGTTCAAGCAAGCACTGGAATTGCTTGGTTGCAGAGGAAGTGAAGGCAATCTCTGAATGTGTGTCACAAGTGAAGAGCATCATTGATCAGTCTGAAAATTCTGTAAGTCAACATTGATCTTTTAGAAATGCTTTGTTGCAAGGACATAGTTGTTTACATCAAAGTTTGTCATTTCAGAATCCACACAGTGCTCTGGTAAATACATGTTTTTCCCTTTCTTGGGGCATCAATGCCTTGTTGAATATGTGAGAAATCAAATATCAGGGGTAATTGAAACTTCACCTACACATCAAATATTGAGTTTTTACAATCAATGGGGCTCTCTGAGAGTGGTGTATATATGTGCACTTTGACTGTTTTGGAGCACGTTACACCTACTGGTTTGCCATTGTATGCATCTGGTGTAACTTCTGGCTTTGTTTTTTCTTTCCCCGACTAGGATTTGATAGGATCTTCTGCATTCAGATTGGTTTGATAATTATTGGTTTATGGCTGAGATAAATTCAGCTTTAAAGCATGCTAGTGAATTCGTATTCTCTAAGGAGATGGAGTGATAATTGGTGAACATAGTTTTTGTCCTTTCACACGCTTTTCATAATTCTGAAAATGTCATTTATTAGTACTATTTGTTGTGATTATGCTTGCAGAATGGCATTATTGTCCCAATGAGCTGCATTGGGGATATTCAATCTTTGCTGTTGGCAGCCATGTGTAAACAATCTTCTGGACTGGTAAATGCTGATCAAGCTGAAAGATGCTGCTTTGTTAATGCAGCTATTGCATTCTGCAAACTTCAACACCTAAACCCTACTTTAACTGTTAAAACTCAAGTGAGTCATGTCTACTCTTTGTGTTGTGTTGAACTGATCTTATATGAGTTGGTGAAATCAGTGAAACAGTTTTTTCCTTCTGTTTCCCCCCACCCCCCCCATCATTTTGATTGTTCATTTCTCCTGCTTTTTGTCTTCTCATTTTAGGTGGAACTAATTGTTAGAACACATGACTTGCTTGCTGAGTATGGGCTCTGCTGTGCTAGTGAAGGAAGGGATGGGGAGGAAGGAACATTTCTTAAATTTGCAATAAAGCATCTCTTGGCCTTAGATGTGAAACTTAAATCCAGCTTCAATACTTTAAACAGGGAAGCAACTCAATGTCATGAGCAGGTCTCCGATAATAGCCATGCTAAAACGTATCTAAATGAATCAAGATCAGCTACGCTGGATGTGGGAATGGGTCAGACCCGAAGTGGTGAAACCAATGTCATGGATAAATCTGAAGGGATAACTTCCAAGGACATTTCATCTCATAATGCCCTAGATAAGGAGAGTGCAGGGGTAGAATATGGAAATCAAGGCAGTGATGGGTCTGATGGCCAGTTAAACAAAGGTAAAAATGCAAGCAATGAATTGATTGAATGTGGAAATGAACTTACTGAAGATGAAAGGGAGGAACTTGAGTTAAAAATTGATAATGCATTGGATCAGTGTTTCTTCTGCTTATATGGTCTAAATCTTAGATCTGATTCCTCCTACGAAGATGATCTAGTTACCCACAAAAATACTAGCCGTGGAGATTACCAGACCAAGGATCAGTGTGCTGATGTTTTTCAGTATATTCTCCCGTGTGCAAAGGCTTCTTCCGTGAGTACCCATACTCTCTTTCTCTCCTTCCCACAACACCCAACGCCCCCCCCCCCCCCCATCCCTGGGAATTTTGTATAAGCTCTGTTTTTTAGAGAAAATATTTCTGAGTGATTTCAATTTTCCGACCTCTCTTTCTGCTTTTGATATGTTTGTGTGTGTTAGAGAACTGGATTGGTCAAACTTCGTAGGGTATTAAGAGCTATACGGAAACACTTTCCACATCCACCAGAAGATGTTTTGGCTGGCAATGCTATAGATAAATTCTTGGATGATCCTGATTTATGTGAAGATAAACTCTCAGAGGAGGCGGGGTCTGATGGGTTTCTTGAAACCATGAAGAATATAATATTACCTAATGCAGGTAGTTTCAAACAGTATAAGACATCATCAGTTGGGAGGTATAGATGCATATATTATTCTGTCTCCATGAATTTTTATTGTTATTTTTTATTCTTTGTATGAGCTATCTCCATGAGTAATTAATTGATTGCAGCCCTGAACCATATTTGGAAGTCTATTGCAATTTGTATTATCTCCTGGCTCAGTCTGAGGAAATGAGTGCGACTGATAAATGGCCTGGCTTTGTACTAACAAGGGAAGGGGAGGAATTTGTACAGCAAAATTCAAACCTCTTCAAATATGATTTATTATACAACCCTCTACGCTTTGAAAGTTGGCAACGTCTTGCAAATTTTTATGATGAGGTAAAATATGTTTCTGTTTTCTCATTTCCAATGATGAGTGCTGTGAAATTATAAAATATTTGGTCTGGTTTTCAACATGTTTTCTGGCCACAATTTAATTCTTTAGGAAATTCTGTTTGGTTAAATTCATACAGGAGGTAGACTTGTTGCTAAATGATGGCAGTAAGCACATTAATGTAGTAGGATGGAGGAAGAATGCCAGTTTACCTCAGAGAGTTGAAACAAGCCGAAGGAGGAGTAGGCGATGCTTACTAATGAGTTTGGCTTTGGCAAAGACGTCAGATCAGCAGGTTTTCACCTTTATCCACTATCTACATTACCTGTTTCAAAGATAGGGAGGGAGGAATGGGCAAGAGAAGGGGGGGGGATCTTTCCTTTACTGTATTATAGCTGTATCCTGCAGTAGATATGTTTTAAGTCTTAGCCGTGGCTTCTATATGGTGCCTTCTCGTCGTTATATGCTAAATGCCTTCTCATCTTCATATGGGGCCCCTATATGCTTAGGGGTGCCTACACTTTTTATAAAACTTCTTTGATTACCTATATATATGCTAGATGCATTCTTTGCTCAAAATTGAAAAAGAACAAAAACGTAGTAATGATGTTTGGAAGCTGAAATCCCCTAATTGGGGTGGATGCTGCGTGGTTAAATATTTACCAGATGTCCTTTTGCTTGAAAACATAATATCCGAGTCTGTGGCATATATGCAAGTCCTTTCTTCTTTGATTAACTCTTTTTAGGCATGTTGTTAATCATTCTGATGAACTATTTCCAGTGTGAGATGCATGAATTATTAGCATTGGTATACTACGACAGCCTTCAGAATGTGGTCCCATTTTATGATCAGCGCTCTGGTGTACCTTTGAAGGATGCAGCATGGATGATGTTCTGTGAGAACTCTATGAAACATTTTAAGAAAGCCTTTGAACACAAGTATCTTATTCTCATCGCAAGAGTACTCTTGTTTTATCTCTTTAGTTATGATGGATAAACTTGACCAAGTTCCTTTTTGCTTTCTTTTGCTACAGGCAAGATTGGTCCCATGCGTTCTATATCGGGAAACTCTGTGAAAAGCTTGGATACTCACATGAGATATCATTGTCTTATTATGATAAGGCTATTGCTTTGAATCCATCAGCCGTGGACCCTGTCTACAGGATGCATGCATCGCGCTTGAAGTTACTTTATACGTGTGGAAAACAGAATCTGGAGGCTTTAAAGGTTTTTGTTCTAATTAAATTTTATTTTTATTAAATACACTCTTGCTTATCACTAACCATACTTCTCCTTTCCTTCTCTAGAAGCAGTAATTCTTTGCATCTTTATTCTAACTTCACAATTAGCATTAGTGAATATTTTGCATTATTTAGCAACATGTGAGTGTGCATGCGGCTTGTGTTCATTGTTTGTTAGAATTCATTTTTATTTCAATGATTGCCATCCTTCAGTTTTGGATTCACATATTGTCTATCTTACTAGACATCTACGTATACATCTCAATTTTTTGGCCCATTCCAGGTTCTTTCAGAATATTCCTTTAATCAGTTGGTAAGGGATGCTGTCATGAATATCTTTGGTAAAATGGGTTCTGAAACATCACATTCGCCAGTACATATGAAGGACAGCACACAAGCAAATGCAGATGAGGTTAAGCATGAAAAATCACTGAAATTGGAGGAGGCATGGTGCATGCTTTACAATGATTGCCTTTCTGCCCTTGAAACTTGTGTTGAAGGGGATCTTAAACATTTTCACAAGGCCAGATATATGCTAGCTCAGGGGCTGTATAGAAGGGGTGAGAGTGGCGATTTGGAGAGGGCAAAGGATGAACTCTCTTTCTGCTTCAAATCATCTCGCTCATCCTTTACGATAAATATGTGGGAGATTGATAGCATGGTAAAAAAAGGAAGGTATAACAGTGTCCTTTATTGCCATTTTGTATTGTTTGAATCATATATATGGTGTGTTTAACACAAGAAAATGAAATCTTGGTAAATTGTTTCACAAATTACTTAATGGTACTATCATTTGATGGCTCAGAATTAAATATATCATCCTAGGTAGAACTGAAAGGTGGAGAGTGTTCACTGCTGATTTCGTACAGTACTTGTCTATGGCTTTCTAAGTTGAGTTGTAGTGTATGTAATAACTACATTGAAAAATTTATAATTCTGTTATTCAATGTAAATTTACTAAATTAATAGAAAATATGAGACAACATCATCTATTGAAATCCTTATGGCATCTCATGTCAAATGTTATGGGTGAAAGAAAGGTAAAAAAGCACAATTGCTGTGTAGAAAAGAAACTATTCCATTTTTATGTGGTGTCTAGTAGTTCCTTTTCAACGTTTTCTAGTTTGTTTAGAGTGCATGCTGTTAAGTATATTTTGAACTAAATTCTGGAGTAAATAGCAATTGACTATATATTGCTCTCTTTGTTATCAGGCGAAAAAGTCAAGGTTTTGCTGGGAGCAAAAAAGTCCTTGAAGTCAACTTACCAGAGAGTTCTCGAAAATTTATTACTTGCATTCGGAAGTACATGCTGTTCTATTTGAAATTGTTGGAAGAGACTGGAGACATATGTACCCTTGACCGAGCTTATATATCTCTTCGGGCAGATAAGAGGGTAACAATTTGACCTAGAGCATTCACTTAGTCAATTACATTTCAAGAAGAGCTTACTAACTGCATCAGCTGAAAAAATACATCAATTATAAGTTGAATTTTCAATATGAATTTTTTTATGCTTGCAAGTCAAAAGAAAATTAGTACTTCAGTTGACTGCCAAAAAACCAAGTAGATAATGGCTGCTTTACCACTTATAAAATCCATTTCATTGAGTGGTTTTTTCTTTCTTCTTTTCGGGTTGAGGTGGGATGTTTTTGATAGAATTTGACACGTTTCTATTTTTTATTTCTTTTGTAAGCAGTCCATGTATGCTTTGTTTATGCATTGCTTTTTAAATAGTGGCCTGGCATCGCATATTGCAATGTTGCATGCCTTATCTAACCCGTCTGATTCTGTTTGTTTCTTGATTTTGTTTTCTAGCAATTCTAGTGGTATCTAACTTCCATTGTAAATCCAGTTTTCATTGTGCATTGAAGATCTTGTTCCGGTTGCACTTGGGAGGCACATTAAAGCCTTAATTTTATCCACGCATCAAGCTGAGGCTGTTGGCTCTGGTGCTGCAAGAAGTTCAGAGCAGGTTCTGGAGAAATTGTTTGCTTTATTCATGGAACAGGGGAACTTATGGCCAGAAATATGTGGTTTACCTGAGATTAAGAGCATAGAAATATCAGAGAGTAGCTTATATGGGTAAATTTTCTGATTTTCTTTACAAAAAATTGCTGAATTTTGTAAAATTTCTCTTGAAGCTTTACTGTGTATATCATTTCACAACTTGTTCATCATATCAAAATTCTCAATTCTTGATCTGACTGAACCTTTCTTTTTTTCCTTTTTCTATGGGGGGTGGGGGGGTGTTGGATGGGGTTGTTGAAATAGTCAATTGTTACTGGTGATTTTGACTATGTACTGCAAATATTCCCATTACTGCAGATATCTCCATGAACATATCATGTCATTAGAGAGAAATGGCAAGTTGGAAACTCTTGAAGCAATAAATGAGAAGATTCGAAAGCGTTTTAAGAATCCGAAGTTATCAACTAGTAGCTGTGCCAAAGTTTGTCGGCATGCTTCTGTTGCTTGGTGTCGATCCCTTATAATAAGCTTGGCATTGATAACTCCATTACCATCTGAATTTTCAAGTGATATTCCAGTCATTATCAATCCATCAGATGCATGGTTGGAAAACAGCCATCTACTTTGTGTTGATCTGCAGATCAATGATTTATGGAATTCAGCATTTGAAGACTCAACTAAATTAAAAAATCTTGAAACAAAATGGCACCCGATTTTGTCTAAAATCAAGAATATAATGATTAAGAAGGCTTTAGATGAAAATTTGGAGACTGCCAACGCATTGCTGAGATCTTCTTACAATTTCTATCGGGAGAGCTCCTGTGTTATGCTTCCATCTGGCGTCAATCTTTATTTGGTCCCATCTCAGTTAGCAGCAGGAACACAATTTCAGCCTAGCATGGATGGGGTTGAAATACTTGATCTGAGCATTCCAAGGAAGCTTCTCTTGTGGGCCTACACACTATTGCACGGTCGTTGTGCAAACATTGCAGTTGTTGTAAAGCATTGTGAAGAAAATGCGAAGGTATGGATAATAATACTAACATGTTCTGGTGTGGTTTTCCTCCTTGTAAAGATAAAAGTTGAGAGGAACATGAGTCTTTAGTATTGAAGCATGGGACTAATTGTTGTAAAACATGCTTTTTCCTCTTATCTAATTGCTATTTTATACTATAGGTTTAATGTTAAAACATACAAGAGTACATGTTATTCTCGTCACATCCGCAGAAAAATACAAGGGATAATCTGAGATTTGGGGTAGTTTAGGACTTCAGGTTGACTGATTTATTTTTGGGATTGTGGTTGTCTTGCAGTCAAAGATGAAAAAAGGAGCTGGAACCTCATCCACGCCCATAAATATACCTAGTACCGCCACTAATTCAGGTTGCTATTCTTCTTCCTTTTTTTCAGGTTTTTTTTTTTTTTTTTTTTTTTTTTTTTAGTGGGATTGGATGTGTGAATCCAGGCAATTGCTTATCCAGATAAAACAGCAATGCTACTACATCCATACTTCTGCTTTTTTTCTTGTCTTGGGAGGGTATCCCCTCTCTCTATCTGAACTCTTTTTGTCAGTTTTTACACCAAAATAGCTGAAAAATTTCCCGTGTTTGTTGCAGGTGCTGGGAAAGATGGAGCACGCCATGGTGGAGGCAGTGATGTGGAGGCTGCTTCGGTGACCACGGTGGCATCTCCTCTGTCATTTGACGGTGATAGCAGACACTCGGTGAGTCCACTACCATCTTCTGGCGAGAATCAAAAGGGTTTATTTGCTTCCCCACAAATGCATCCCAGTAAAAACACTCTTGCTGAGCGGAGCAATTGGATGGGGCGTGAAGGAGGAGATTCAGACAAAAGTTGACTTCTTCTCGGTCAACAGCGTCCAACTGATTGTTGTAGAATGTACATCCATGTGCATATTTTAGACTGGTATAGTGTAATCTGAATCAATTACGTTTTTTTTTTTTTTCCTAAGCTCTTTCAATGAATTATAGTAAAATACTACCATAAACATTATCCTTAATTGGATCTTTTTCCTTCTATCTTGTTTTGTTTTGTTTATTTATTTTTTTCGTTTTATTTCTCGGAATAGGATCTTATTATGAGTAATGGTATTTAGTAGAATCTTGTATAACTGGATGCGTGACAGGACAAAGAAGCCTTGGATTAACACTTTAAAACAATAAAATATCGATCAAATGACAAATTTTTACTGTCATGTCATCGATTTGTATGTCAAATATACAGACCCGAGCTAGATATTTTGTTCAACCTTGGCTCATTTATTTTTTGAACAAATTCGAGTTTATAACGAACTGCTCAATTAAGTTATTCATTTTTTATAAAGTAAATATAACGATTGTTTATTTTTTCCGTAAGTCTCTCTATGAGACGATGAAAGGGCTGGGTGACAATGTCCCGGAGTTGATTATTCCACCGGTATACAGTGCGCTTCCTAGTGAAATCCAGTCAAGGATATTTGAACCTGCCCCTCCAGGGAAGAGGAAAGTGGTTGTGGCTACAAACATTGCCGAGGCATCTCTAGATGGAATTTTCTATGTCATTGATCCTGGGTTTGCAAAGCAAAGTGTGTATAACCCGAAGCAAGCGCTTGATTCACTGGTCATTACTCCTATTTCACAAGCATCAACTAAGCAACGAGCTGGGCGTGCTGGGCGTACGGGGCATGGGAAATGTTACCGCCTCTACACTGAGAGTGCATACCGCAATGAGATGTCCCCTACTTCAATTCCTGAAATCCTGAGGATAAATCTTGGGTTTACCACGCTTACCTTGAAAGCTATGGGGATAAATGATCTTCTGTCTTTTGATTTCATGGATCCACCTTCACCCCAAGCTCTCTTTTCTGCCCTTGAACAGCTTTACAGTCTAGGAGCTCTTGATGAGGAGGGGCTTCTGACCAAATTGGGCAAGAAAATGGCAGAATTTCCTCTTGATCCGCCATTATCTAAGATGCTTCTTGCCAGTGGGGAATATCTTCTACAGGCCTAGGGAGAAACAAGCCCAAGCAGATCAGAAGAGGGCCAAGTTTTTCCAGCCAGAGGGAGACCATCCGACATTAATTACCGTTTATGAGGCTTGGAAAAATAATAACTTTTCTTGGCCATGGTGTTTTGACAACTTTGTTCAGTCTAGATCCTTGAGGAGGGCACAGGATGTCAGAAAACAGCTACTCACTATCATGGACAAATATAAACTAGACGTTGTGAGTGCAGGAAGGAATTCTACGAAGATCAAGAAGGCAGTCACTGCAGGATTCTTTTTCAATACGGCTAGAAAGGACCCACAGGAGGGCTATAGGACCCTGGTTGAGAACCAACCAGTTTATATACATCCTAGCAGCGCTCTTTTCCAGAGACAGCCTCACTGGGTCATCTACCATGAGTTGGTGATGACTACAAAGGAGTACATGCGAGAGGGCACAGTTATAGATCCCAAATGGCTTGTGGAACTGGCACCCAGATTCTTCAAAGTGGCAGATCCTACAAAGATGAGCAAGCGCAAAAGACAAGAAAGAATTGAACCGCTTTATGACATATATAATGAACCTAACTCTTGGCGTCTGAGTAAACGGCGTGCTTAATTGAGATTATGTTTCAGCAAATCAGTTTCTTATCTATTTTGATTGTGAATATCTCCTTCTCCTTGTATAGTTTTATGAAGTGTTTTATGCTCCAAATGAGATGAAAAGTTTTCCCAAATTTTTTATGTTGGGGGCAATTGCTGGTCTCTCAGTTAACTTCATTCTTATTTTACGTTATTGACTTTTGTATTAATTGAAGTTGTGAATCTGACTGAATTTGTAATCTGAATCAATTACTTTTTATATCTCTATATTTTAGACCATCTGAGAACAAAGTAGAGCAATTTACAAGCATTGTTACATTGCTCAAACCTTTATCTTAATTTTTGTCCTTGTTGGGAAGCATGTTCACACAATAGAAATTCTATTTGTCATACCCATTCTCACTAGGTTGATGTGACACGCCAATTTTTAGTCTTTTTCTAAAGAGGTTATGATTAACTGCTTCGTAGAGTAACATTTTAGCTTGTAATGATTTTTTTTTTTTCCTAAGCTTGTAATGAATTATAGTAAACTATTACCATAAACATTATCCTTAATTGGATCTTTTTCCTTTTATCTTGTTTTGTTTTATTTATTTATTTTTGTTTTCTTTCTTGGAATAGGATCTTAATTAATACGTAGTTTTTACGAGTAATGCTATTTAGTAGAATCTTGTATAACTGCCATATAACTGAACGACGTGACATGACAAAAAAAGCCTTGGATTAACACTTCAAAAAAAAAATAAATCAAATATTGATTAAATGACTAATTTTTATTGTCACGCCATTGATTTGTATGTCAAATATGCAAACTCTACTAAATAGAATTATTCGGTCATTATACACCATCAAATACAAAGTTGCCAGTTGGTAAGGGAGATGCATGGGTTGTAGGGTATTAAATGTTTAAGTTTGGTTCATTTAATTTTATTTCGAATGGTTGAGCTCGACCTTATGACTAAGCTAGATGTTTTGTTCAACCTTGGCTCATTTATTTTTTGAACAAATTTGAGTTTGTCGGGAGCTGCTCAATTAAGTTATTCATTTCTTATAAAGTAAATATAATGATTATTTATTTTTTTGTAAGTCCATACTAATAAGTAGATAATTAATTATTATCAAATATTTTCATTTTAGTTAATTAAATAAATTAACTAGAATTTTAAATAATTCAATCCTGAGTTTATAGGCATGTTTTGTAGTACATATATAAATTCATTATGCAGGTACATACACTAACACACTCATGTGCACACAAACATACATATATCTAAAATTAAACTCACAGTAACAATAATTCAAATGATATTTATTAGAGAAATTATATATAAACTCCTTAGGATAACGCGCTTTGATTAAAAACTCCCTAAGTGTTTTTTTTTTTGGAAATTGACTCCTTGGGTTAATCGAAACTACAATAAACTCCCTACTGTCAAAAATTTTTAACAGCCGTTAGTGCCACTCAAAACTCTCCGTTTTATCTGATTAAAATATTAATTTTTTAGTAATTTAATTTAAAAAATTAAATCTTTAAAAATAAAATAAAATAAAATAAAAATTGAAGGGTGGCCAGAGGTGGCACCAACCCCTGGTCAACCCACCCCTGGGATGGCTTGCGGCCACAGCTTTCCACCCATGGGGTGGCCGCGAGTCACCCCATGGGTGGAGGGGTGGCCCGCACCCCCAAGGGGGTGGCTAGCAGGTGGTTTGCCCACCCCTGGGGTGGCTCGCGGCCACCCCCAGGTGGTTTGGGGTGGCTGCGAGCCACCCCATTGGGGGTTTGGGGTGGCCCGCAGGCCACCCCTCCACCCATGGGGTGGCTCGCGGCCACTTTGGGGTGGCCTCAAGGGTGGGGTGGTTTGCCACCCCTTAGGGGTTGGGGGGGGGGGGGGGGGGGGGGTGGCCAGGGGTGGCGGTGCCACCCTTGGCCTTCTTCAATTTTTTTTTTTTAGATTTAATTTTTTAAATTAAATTAATAAAAAATTAATATTTTAATCCAATAAAACAGAGAGTTTTGAGTGGCCTTAACGGCTGTTAAAAATTTTTAATGGTAGGGAGTTTATTGTAGTTTCGATTAACTCATGGAGTCAATTTCCAAAAAAAAACACTTAGGAAGTTTTTAATTAAAGCGCGTTGAACTAAGGAGTTTATATATAATTTCCCTATTTTATATTATGAAGGTATATAATTTATTTTTACTTAAGATATTCTCATTACAAAATTAAAATAATATTATAAAAATTTGTAAAAATGAAGTTAAACGAATTTGTATAAGTTGAATCGAGTTTATAAAAGTATGTATTATTTAATATTCGAAGATTATTTAATGGAAGATTAAATGAGTCAAAGCCCATAGGTTTTTCCCGGAATCTTTTGGAAGAAAGAAATTTTCCCACACTTTCCCGAGAAAAAAGAAAAATTCATATTTATATTTTCTTAGAATATTTTGAAAATTATTTTATGCTTCCATTGAAAATTCATATTTACACTTTCTTAGAATATTTTGAAAATTATTTTATGCTTCCATTGAGATCTTGAAATTGATGAGCTCTTATTGAGATATCGAAAAGTCACAAAAGAAATATTGTGTATAGATGCCACCCTGACAAACTAGCCACTAGTATTAGGACTTTCTTCCACCTCTTAACATTTTCTTCATCTTCATGCTCAAACCTTTTTTCAACCTTGGAATGATCTACCATGTAAAATATTGGAACGGCAAGTTGTCACTTTTTCTCCTTACATTCCATAATCTTAAATCTACCATTTTAGCCCAATTTCTGGTAAGTTCTAAATGCTTGAGCAACCTTCAAGGATAAGAAATATTAAAGATGTCAACTCGAGAGTTATGGACAAATTCTTAAGTTTAGAGCATCCAAAAATTGTTAAAGAAACAATTCCATCCCAAGTTAAAAAAAAAAAAAAAAATAATAATAATAATAATAATAAAATAAACTAAAATAAAATTTTAAATTTTAAATTTAAAAAAATAAAAATAAAAATTAAGGGTGGCCAGCCATCCTAATTGGGCCTGGGTTGTTAAAGAAACAAGTCCATCCCAAGTTAAAAAAAAATAATAATAAAATAAAATAAAATAAAATTAAAATTAAAAAAAAAATTAAAAATTAAGGGTGGCCGGCCACCTTAATTGGGCCTGGGGGTGGCTTCGGCCACCCCAGACCGGCCACCCGGACAAATTAGCCACAAGTATTAGGATTTCTTTCTACCTCTTAACCTTCTCTTCATCTTCATCTTCATGCTCGAACCTTTTTGCAACCTTTGAAGGATCTATATAATGTAAAATATTGGAACGACAAATTGTCCATTTTTCTCCTTACATTCCATAATGTTAAATATACCACTTTACACTGAATTTCTAGTAAGTTTTGAAGGCTTGAGCAACCTTTAAAAATAAGAAATATTAAAGATGTCAACTTGAGAATTTTGGGCAAATTCTTAAGTTTAGAGCGTCCAGGAATTGTTAAAGAAATAAGTTCATCAAAGAAACCCAACAGAATCATGAACCTCCGCTAAATTTGTACACTAATCAAGAATCAATACCATAAGTATCCAAATCGAAGACAAATGTATCAGTGCTACTACTACCACCACCATTTTCTTTACCCCTCGCATTGAAGAAATTATCTATAAACAGAATGCAATTCCCTTTGATAAACTGTAACAGGTATATTAGATAAGTACTAGAGGAAGAGCAACCGAATTGTGGTTAGCCTTCTCTAAGATCAAGTCAGTTAGTAGTTATGCAGTTAGTTCATTCAGTTGGTTAGTTGTTAAGTAGTTGGAGGGGTTAGTTGTAGAGAGGGGCATTAATAGCCTTGAGCTGAATGTATTAGGATGCTTTTGGAGTTGTAAAGTTCATTCTTGAATTGGGAGAATTGCACACTCTCGAATGTGCTAGGAGGTTGGGCTACCCTCGAAGTAGCTTTTTCAATAAGAATCATCCATTCTTTCTCTATCTTCCTTTCTTTTCTTTCTTTCTTGCTTATCTCATTACAGTGCAACATAACAGCACTGTAACAAGTGGTATCAAAGCCCTTGATCCATTTGGTTCTTATTATTATTATTATTTTTTTTCCTTTAGTTACATGAAAAATAGTTCTACAATGGCAAAAGATACACTAGCAAGGCCGGCAGTTAAAAGAAGTCTAAAATGTGGTTTTGGAGTTAAGAAAGGATATGAAGGGTATCCCCGAGATGAAGACAACATTGAATCAGTTGGTGAGAATGATGGCAACAATCTTGGCCAAGGACAAGCAGAAAGAGAAACAGCCTATTCACCAGAATGTGGAGGAAGATGTTACAGTTTCTGGTTGTGGGGTTGCTCAGCAGAAGGGAAAACACCTGGGAGGGGAATCAAAAAGTGTTGAAGAGATTCACACTAAGGCTATTAGGTTGGAATTCCCAACTTTCAATGGTGAGGATCCAGATTCATGGTGTTATAAAACGGAGAAATTTTTTGACTTCTATGGAATTCAAGAAAGGCAGAAAATACGCATCACGGCATGGCACATGGAAGGTAAGGCTTTATCCTGGTTTCGAACATTACGTGCTAACAATGAGTTTATTACTTGGGATGAATTTGTTAAAGCCATGCAAGCACGATTTTCGCAAGATGCACAACAACAACAAAGAGACGAAATTATATTGTTAGATGATGATTCCGAGACAGAGGAGTCAATAGGCGGAAACTCCATGGGAAGGGTCGAAGAGTCCGAGTTAGTCCTTAGGGAGATTGAAGCCATGGAGTTGGAGATGATACATCCAGTTCTTGAGAAGGTCGATACCCAAGTGGAATCCCTTGGCTTCGTTGATCTCAAACCGAACTACGTCCACAAGGGAAGAGTTTCTAGACCTGTCCCAAGAGAGAGAGTCCACGGATTGTAAGAAGCTACATTTGATTTTTGCTAAGGTGGAGATCAAACAAGAGATCAAGTGTGAAGAATTGGGGGAGCAAGATTTAGTGAAAAGAATTTCGAATTGTGGGAGGCTTTCTTGCAATGAGGTGCAGTTAATTGATAAAACTCAGCAAAGAAAGTTAGATAAGGGTGTCTTTTTTCTTTGGGGCGGCAGTGGGTGTTTTGATCCAGGTAAAAGACTTTTCTTTCTTGAAAATACGAAGCCTGAAAAATATTTTGTAGAGGTCAATTTGTTGAAGAATTTTCAAGCATGGAAATCTCGGATGGTGGATGAGCTTTTGCGGAGAGTACAAAAGCTTTGGCATCGATGGCGTTGGAAATATAGATGTGAGGTGTTGGGGAAGAAAAATTAAAAATCAATGTGAGGTGGTGTGGCGTGAAACCTTGCTACAGAAATGATGAGTTTATGTCCAAGAGAAGGGTGGTTGCAGATGGGAATGCAAGAAAGATAGATGGCCAGTGGCCCAGTAGAGTTGTGTGTGGGATTCCACCTCATGAGTTCCAATCTCAAATAGCACAAGCATCTAGAGAGTGGAGAACATCTAGAGCTTTTGTGATGATTGAATTTTGAAGTGCTAGGTGGCAGCTGCATGAGATTATACTTGGCATTTACATGACTCAAAGGCTGCAAGCAAAGGAATGGAGCTTGGCTTTATTTCAAGCGCACCTTGTGGGCAAGGTGCTTTGAAGAGGGGTGTAGTGTAACAGGTATATTAGATAAGTACTAGAGGAAGAGCAACCGAATTGTGGTTAGCCTTCTCTAAGATCAAGTCAGTTAATAGTCATGCAGTTAGTTCATTCAGTTGGTTAGTTGTTAAGTAGTTGGAGGGGTTAGTTGTAGAGAGGGGTATTAATAGCCTTGAGCTGAATGTATTAGGAAGCTTTTGGAGTTGTAAAGTTCATTCTTGAACTGGGAGAATTGCACTCTCGAATGTGCTAGGAGGTTGGGCTACCCTCGAAGTAGCTTTTTCAATAAGAATCATCCATTCTTTCTCTATCTTCCTTTCTTTTCTTTCTTTCTTGCTTATCTCATTACAGTGCAACATAACAGCACTGTAACATAAACTCTCCCACTAAGGCCAAAAATGAACAACTTTCCCCAAAGAATATCAACCGATCCCTCAAGCTCTCCACCTCCACCAACCTCTTCCCCTTTATATCCAACCCGAAAACCTTAAACTGAAAGTTCCTTCCAATCCAGAAGATATCAAAAACCTCATCAATATCACCACCATCCACATTCCAAAAACTCAAATACACATCAACCAATAGCAACCCACCATCGGACTCGATTAGAAACTTCTGGATCCCGCAATCACATACAGACTCAGCAACCAAGCTCACGTCCAATGATAAGCCGACAAGAACTATCCTCCCCGCGCGGTCAACGACATAAAAATCCCCTCGAAATAAAATGTACCACGAAGTATGTGGGATTATGATCCCCTTTTCATCTCATGAGTTGAAGATCGCTAATCTTCCAAAAACAATCGTGAGCACTGAGAATTCGTCTCCAAACCCCAACCTCATGAACATAACTTTTTCTTTATGCTGCTTGTCCAAATTGCTAAAAGAACCCTTGGCGTGGAGAGCGTATTATTGACCCAATTCCAAGACTTTGAAGTGGGTTAGGTCAATTGCAGGGAAAAATGCGGGCGGCTTGAGTTGGACCCAGGGAAAAATGTGGGCGGCTTAGAATACTTTTTCTACTTATATTCCATAATCTTAAATCTACCATTTTACGCTCAATTTCTGTTAAGTTCTGAGGCTTAAGTAGCCTTCAAAAATAAGAAATATTAAAGAAGTCAACTCAAGAATTTTGGGCAAATTCTTAAGTTTAGTGCATCCAGAAATTGTTAAAGAAATAAGTCCATCAAAGAAACCCAACAGAATCATGAACCTCCACTAAATTTGTACACTTATCAAGAATCAATTGCTCTAAACTTAAACTCTTTGAAAGATCAGGAATTTTTTTCAGGGATTGGCAATCAGAAAACTCCAAAATAGTCAATGTGTTGAGATTCTATAAAGAAAAAGAGGGAGTAAATTGCATTGACGAAAGTTTGTAACATAATTTATAGGAAAAAATATTGTAAATAAAAATTTGTACCTTCAATTATCAATTCCTTGAAGGGGCAATTCTGCATCTAAAAAACAACTGCTCCCATTGAGATCTTGAAATTGATGAGCTCTTATTGAGATCTCGAAAATGCAAAAAAGAAATACTTTGTGTGTAGATGCCACCCGGACAAACTAGCCACTAATATTAGGACTTCTTTCTACCTCTTAACCTTCTCTTCATCTTCGTCTTCATGCTCGAACCTTTTTACAACGGATCTACCATGTAAAATATTGGAAAGACAAGTTGTCCATTTTTCTCCTTACATTCCGTAATCCTAAATCTACCAATTTACACCCAATTTCTGGTATGTTTTGAAGGCTTGAGCAACGTTTAACAATAAGAAATATTAAAGATGTCAACTCGAAATTTTTTGGCAAATTAAGTTTAAAGCATCCAGAAATCGACACTGACATGACCTCCGCACTGGTATTCTTGTGCTGAAAAGCACAGCTTTCGATTTGCACTCTCCGATGAATTGTTTAGACACTTTCTCGAACCCGAGCTTATCTGTAACCTCATCCTGCACCCCTACAAACTCTGCCCCAAAAAAACCAGTATCGAAGTCACCAAAGCTGTACGTTTAAATCGAGGAAATGAAATGCAATTTCAAAAAAGAAAAAGAGTTAGGGTTTGAACAATACCTGAGGAAGAGTGAGCGGGGGGAGTGGCGACGGCGCGCAGGGAGAAAGAGGATAAGCTTCTTCTGAAGTTAAGCGAAGAGGTGGACAACGCCAATATCTGGCCAATCTCGGCAGTTGGGTCCCAACAATGTCCTGGCTCGGTCCCAACGAGTTCCAGCGAGGTGTCGATCATATTCCAACAAATCCTGCACAACTTTTTGGCTAGGTCCGTCGATTTCAAATGAGAAGCTCAACAATTGAAACCATTTTACGGGAATTAATTAGAAGAATTTTTGGTCAAACATAAAATATTTTTCGTTGAATATTATTTCTCGTCACACCACCAAATACTGGAAAATATATTTATTCTTGAGACCTTTTACCTTTTTTTTTTTTTTTTTAAAAAAAATAATATAAAATGCTTATAAATTAGGAAAAACTTTACTTAACCCCTTGAACTTAAACGCAGTTTGAGTTTAAAAAAAAAAAAAAAAAAAAAAAAAAAAAACTCAATTTAGGATATCTCCCCGGTTAGGATTTTCCATTAAATATTGTCAAACTTTTCAAAATACCCATTTTTTATTAAAAATAAAATAAAAAATTGCAAAGATTCAAGCGTTGGTCATGATTTAATGGAATTTGCAAAAACACCTACACCTGAATTTTTGCAATTTTTTATATTTAAAAAAAAAAAAAAAAAAAAAAAAAAACACAAACAAAAAAACAAAAACAAAATTGGTAGATTTATTGAGCTTCCAAGCAAGCCCGACTCAAAGCCCATAGGTTTTCCCCGGAGTCTTTTGCAAGAAAGAAATTTTCCCACACTTTCCCGAGAAAAAAAAAAAAAATTCATATTGACATTTTCTTAGAATATATTGAAAATTATTTTATGCTTCCATTGAGATCTTGAAATTGATGAGCTCTTATTGAGATCTCGAAAATGCACAAAAGAAATACTTTATGTGTAGATGCCATGTAACACCCGGTCCCATATTGGGAAGATGAGAAGAAGCCCACATAGAGTGGGTAGTTTATAAAGATAATCATGGGTGCTAAGTCCCACATTGCCTAGTTACTAGGTGAAACTGGGCTTTATAATGAATTCTAGAGAAACTCCAAATTGACTAGTCCTTTTGGGGTAATAGCGCAGATGTGGCTAGCGCTTTTCCCTGGGTCGTTACAAGTGGTATCAGAGCCACCTACTAACGCCAGGCCATGTGGTATTAGAGCACTGCATGACGTAGCCCTGACGAGGACGTCAGGAATTTAAGAGGGGGAGTTTGTAACACCCGGTCCCATATTGGGAAGATGAGAAGAAGCCCACATAGAGTGGGTAGTTTATAAAGATAGTCATGGGTGCTAAGTCCCACATTGCCTAGTTACTAGGTGAAACTGGGCTTTATAATGAATTCTAGAGAAACTCCAAATTGACTAGTCCTTTTGGGGTAATAGCGCAGATGTGGCTAGCGCTTTTCCCTGGGTCGTTACATGCCACCCGGACAAACTAGCCACTAGTATTAGGACTTCTTTCTACCTCTTAACCTTCTCTTCATCTTCGTCTTCATGCTCGAACCTTTTTGCAACGGATCTACCATGTAAAATATTGGAACGACAAGTTGTCCATTTTTCTCCTTACATTCCATAATCTTAAATCTACCATTTTACGCCCAATTTCTGGTATGTTTTGAAGGCTTGAGCAACCTTTAAGAATAAGAAATATTAAAGATGTCAACTCGAAAATTTTGGGCAAATTAAGTTTAAAGCATCCAAAAATCAACACTGACATGACCTCCGCACTAGTCTTCTTGTGCCTGAAAAGCACAGCTTTCGATTTGCACTCTTCGATGAATTGTTTAGACACTTTCTTAAACCCGAGCTTCTCCGCAACGTAATCCTGCACCCCTACAAACTCTGCCCCCACAAAAAATCAGTATCGGAGTCACCAAAGTTGTACGTTTAAATCGAGGAAATGAAATGCAATTTCAAAAAAAAAAAAAAAAGTTAGGGTTTGAACAATACCTGAGGAAGAGTGAACGGGGGGAGTGGCGACGGCGCGCAGGAAGAGACAGGATAAGCTTCTTCTGAAGTTAAGCGAAGAGGTGGATGACGCCAATCTCTGGCCAATCTCGGCAGTTGGGTCCCGGCAATGTCCTGGCTCGGTCCCAATGAGTTCCAACAAATCCGGCACAACTTTTTGGCTAGGTCCGTCAATTTAAAAATGAGAAGCTCAAATTCAAAAAAATTGTTTTCAGTTTTCAAAAATTGAAACCATTTTACGGGAATTAATTAGAAGAATTTTTGGTCAAACATAAAATATTTTTCATTGAATATTATTTTTTGTCACACCATCAAACACTGGAAAATATATTTATTCTTGAGACCTTTTACCTTTTAAAAAAAATTAATATAAAAAGCTTATAAATTAGGAAAAACTTTACTTAACCCCTGAACTTAAACGCGTTTTGAGTTAAAATAAAAAAAAAACAAAAACAAAAACAAAAACAAAAACAAAATGGATAGGTTTATTGAGCTTCCAAGCAAGCCCGACTCGAAGCCCAAAGGTTTTCCCCGGAATCTTTTGGAAGAAAGAAATTTTCCCACACTTTCCCGAGAGAAAAAAAAAAAAAATTCATATTGACATTTTCTTAGAATATATTGAAAATTATTTTATGCTTCCATTGAGATCTTGAAATTGATGAGCTCTTATTGAGATCTAGAAAATGCACAAAAGAAATACTTTGTGTGTAGATGCCACCCGGACAAACTAGCCACTAGTATTAGGACTTTTTTCTACCTCTTAACCTTCCCTTTATCTTCGTCTTCATGCTCAAACTTTTTTTGCAACGGATCTACCATGTAAAATATTGGAACGACAAGTTGTCCATTTTTCTCCTTACATTCCATAATCTTAAATCTACCATTTTACGCCCAATTTCTGGTAAGTTTTGAAGGCTTGAGCAAAAATAAGAAATATTAAAGATGTCAACTCGAAAATTCTGGGCAAATTAAGTTTAAAGCATCCAGAAATCAACACCGACATGACCTCCGCACTGGTCTTTTTGTGCTTGAAAAGCACAGCTTTCGATTTGCACTCTCCGGTGAATTGTTCGGACACTTTCTCGAACCCGAGCTTCTCCGCAACATAATCCTGCACCCCTACAAACTCTGCCCCCACAAAAACCACTATTGGAGTCACCAAAGTTGTACGTTTTAATCGAGGAAATGAAATGCAATTTCAAAAAAGAAAAAAAAAATTAGCGTTTGAACAATACCTGAGGAAGAATGAGCGGGGGAGTGGCGACTGCGCGCGGGAAGCGAGTGGATAAGTTGCTTCTGAAGTTAAGTGAAGAGACGGACGACGCCAATCTCTAGCCAATCTCGGCAGTTGGGTCCCGTCAATGTCCTGGCTTGGTCCCAACGAGTCCCAGCGAGGTGTTGATCATATTCCAACAAATCCTGCACAACTTTTTGGCTAGGTCCGTCGATTTAAAAATGAGAAGCTCAAATTCAAAGAAGTTGTTTTCAGTTTTCAAAAATTGAAACCATTTTACGAGAATTAATTAGAAGAATTTTTGGTCAAACAGAAAGTATTTTTCGTTGAATATTATTTTTCGTCACACCACCAAACACTGGAAAATGTATTTATTCTTGAGAGCTTTTACCTTTGTTTTTTTTTAAAAAAAAAAATTAATATAAAAAGCTTATAAATTAGGAAAAACTTTACTTAACCCCCTGAACTTAAACGTGTTCTTAAAAAATTGCAAAGATTCAAGCGTTGGTCATGATTTAATGGAATTTGCAAAAACACCTACACCTGAATCTTTGCAATTTTTTATATTTTAAAATAAAATAAAATAAAATAAAAAGTATCATTTAGTAATGATCATTTTAAAAAAAAAAACCAAATAAAAAATTCCTTCCAACCCGAAAACCTTAAACTGAAAGTTCCTTCCAATCCAGAAGATATCAAGAACCTCATCAATATCACCACCATCCACATCCCAAAAACTCAATACACATGAACTAGTAGCAACCCACCATTGGACTCGACTTGATACTTCTGGATCCCGCAGTCACATACGGACTCAGCAACCAAGCTCACATCCAAGGATAAGCCAACAGGAACCGTCCTCCACGTGCGGTCAACGGCATAAAAATCCCCTCGAAATAAAATGAGATCGGGGATTATGATCCACTTTTCATCTCAAGAGTTGAAGATCGCCAATCTTCCAGAGACAATCGTGAGCACTGAGAATTTGTCTTCAAACCCCAACCTCTTGAACATAAATTTTTCTTTATGCTGCTCGTCCAAATCGCCAAAAGAACACTTGGCATGGAGAGCGTATTATTGGCCCAATTCCAAGACTTTGAAGTGTGTTAGGTCAATTGCTAGGAAAAATGCGGGCGGCTTGAGTTGGACCCAAGAGAGTGGATTCATAAAGCTCATTCAATTGGCCGATTGACAGCCCGTCGCTTGGTCCACCTCGACTCATGCTCTACCACCTTGCTACCCGGATTCGCTAGAAAGGGAGGGAGAGGAAGAAAGCACCCAAAGAACAAGGGACATCAAGTAAATATGCTAGCTCTAGGGCGGGGGGAAAGAGGATGAGGGGGAGGAGGGGGAGGGGGAGAACACCCCCTCCGACGGTGCTCTCTGCTAGAGATGAAACCCTAGCAGAGAGCGTCTTGAGGGAGAGAGAGGAATTTTTTTAGATTTATGTATCTAATTAATTATATATAATTAGTTACTAATTACTAATTATTAAGAAAAGTTGTCCTTATTTATGCAGGTTAAAAGTGCTAGATAATCTTATTATAAAGTAAAGCGTTGTTGATAAATCAAGTTCAATTGTTCTTTCATGTAGTTTATTATTTATAAATATTTTCAATTAGAAAGATATGAAATTTTTTTAAAAATAGAATAATAAAAACATTTAATTGAATCTAAAAAATCTCTATACAAATTTATTACAATATAAAGTTGGATCTTAAAAGCAAAAATAATAATTTTTAAATAAAAATATAATATAAAGTTTTTTATTTAGCATTTACATATATAAAAAGGCATCGTCTAAAATAGAGCCGGCCCTGAGCATTACATAATTATACGAAGCATTCACATAGCTTTGAGAATTTCGTAAAAGATGTGATATGAGAAGCATCTACATATGGGAAGGCATACATTTACCGATGATTATGTTTTGTTTTTGGAGGTGAAACTCGAATATTTCATTCAACTATCAAATGTTTCTCGACCAATACAATATCACAAATATATAAGGGGGTGGACATCTTCCATTGGTGCTCTTTACTCAACTGCAAGGTGAACTTGGCCAATCTATCCGCTGATGATTATGTTTTTTTGCAATCATATTAAATCATTAATTATTTCAAACAAAAAAAAAAAATTAAGCAGAAATGAGATAGTGTGTTTAATTATTTAAATTAATACTTTAACATCAATACAACAGGCATGCTTTGAAAATAATGAAATAATAAAAGTATATTGTGCATTTATTTATAAAAGAAAACCAACTATTTTACACCTTTTGACTTATGAGCATGGAAGGCTCCGTTAAAAGAAGGATTTTTGAAGGAAAAAAAAAAAATTGTATTGATCTACACCATTTGCTTTTTTGTTTTTACGACAAAACAGGCAAAAATTAGTTACAAACTGGCTTAATAAGATGACAATGTAAAGTTTTATAAACCAATTTGTGTTCCAAAGGGTATGTCTAGTCCGCTTTTTAGTGACAAATGGGCTACAAGTTTAGAGAAATAAAGCTTTTAAGTTAAAAAGCATTTTTGACAAAAAGTTTTATTTTAAAACTTTTACCAAAAGTACGTTTTTGCTATTTTTGGGTTTCTTTTAAACTCTTAAAAGTAATTTCAAATTTTTTTTTTTATCATACTTGTACTTTTTTTTTTTAATTTTTATCAAAATGACTTTTTGAGTTGACACACTTTTAGGACTTTTTCGGTCCTCAAACTCACACCCAAAGAGACCCTTAATATGCTTTGAGTTCTAACACATTTATTTATTTATTTTTGTAAGCAATCTTTGTTGGAGGCAATGCAGAGTTGAAAGCTTGAGCTAAATTACAAGGACAACATGTGTCCAAGGTCGGAGCTAACAAAGCCCAAACGGCTCTCATCAAAATTGCATGAGCATGAATATTGTAAAACAACGGAAGAGTAAGTTTACTCTGTTTTCTTTAAATACAAAGGATGGGAATGCCTTTGCATTATATACAAAAATATAGTGCGGAATTGTCAATTACATGAATATTTGACAAAGATATTTCTTATTTACTTAATTGGTTGCCAAGTAGAGCTGAGCTGAGTTGCTTTTTCTGTCTGCGTTGAAAGGAAGGTCTTCTCCGATATCTTTCTCTTTATTTATAACTTAAGAACTTACTAATTGTCTATACAAACTTTTTATAGATCTAACGAAATCGAGCATTTTGGATTGGAGTAAAAGATACAAAATCATAAAAGGAAATGCCTTTCATGATATTGTACCTCTTATTCCAATCCAAAAGGCTCGTTTTCGTTAGATCTACAAAAAGTTGGTATAATTACAAATAAAGATTTGAAGTAGCGTGATGAAAAAAAGGTCATGCAAGTCCAAACTCTTGCTGGGCATGTATGTATATTCATAAACCATAATTTTCTCATCTCCTCTGACTCACACAAGCCCAAAAGTTGTTGGCCAATGAAATGAATTATGAACGTCATTCATGAACTCTTCTTGTCCTTGTCTAGAACCTGAAAATTATTTAGATAAATAAAATAAGACCTCTCACCCTTTACCCTTTTATTTCTTTTCTTTCTTAGAATCCATGCTCACTCACAGTCACAGCTAAACCAAGCTACACTCAATACACTCAAGCTCGGCCAAAAACACCCATCAAAACAAATCAAATAACAACCCCCAAAACCCAGCAATTAACCTCTACAAACTCAACTCAAAAGACAACCCCAATAACACAGCCGAGGATGAAAACAAAACACCTTTCCTTTCCAATCAAGCAAGAATCCGCCATAACCCACTAAGGAAAACACCAAACACAACTTAAATCACAAAATCAATACGTTAACCTATACGTTTCATTTATAAAATTATAATTACATCCACATGACTCTCACTAATTCTGTTTGTACCCTATATTTTTTGAAGGAAGAATTTTCCCTCAAAAAAAAAATATATGAAATCCAAATCGAGAGTTTTGTGGAGTGACGTGAAGGGCAGTCTTCTACCTTTACATGGTGCATAAAAAGTCACAACTTTCCTAAAATGGAATGACTCTTTTCACGTAGTGGTATAGATAAAAGATAAGGAAAATTTTTGTGAAGTTTATTTGAATGAAAAAGTAAAAAATAATTTAGTTCTCGAAATTTAAGAAGAAAAATATAAAAAACAGATGTTATTAATGTCCTAACTCATACGTATTATCATTAGATTCAAATATTTTTAAACCTATTCAGTGTCTACACAAACCTGTTAGAGCATCTCTAGCAGAAGTAAACAAAATAATTATTGAAAAAGTATAAATTTTTACTTTATCTACTCATTTTTCTATACACATTCTCTATTTTACTTTATATTTTCTTTAAATATTATTTTGTGTGGGAGATAGTCAGATAGAGTAAAATAAGGAGGGAGGAAAAAAGAACAAACAAAGTTTATAAATGTGAACCGTGAATATGCTAAAGAGCTTATTTATAGTTCATACTAGAAAAAAACTACAAAAATAACTATTCTACTCAAGAAAAAAAAAATTGTTTCTAATAGAAAACAAACAACTAAGACTCTCCACTTTCAACCCCTTCGATGCGGATTTGGCTTACATACTGTTATTTTAATAACAGCATGTATGCTATAGTTTAATCAACGGTTAAGATTGAATTTCTCAAAATCTCTTTCATTTTCTCTCCTCTATTAAATGCTTCTAAAAGTTGGTTAACTTTAAAATTCAATCTTGATCGTTGATTAAATTACAGCATACATGTTATTAGCATGTAAGCCGGATCCCTTGTTGGCGGCCCTAGTTTTTTTTTATGGGTCAGATTTTTTTTTTTTTTTACCAATTCCCAATCATTTTTAGATTTGTTGTGCTGAATATTACTAGTTGTTTCAAAGTTCTTGTTTGAGTTACTCCTACATTGTTTTTACTGTTCATGAGATTTTTGTATCTCCTCTCTCTTATTTAATTAAAATAATAATAATAAAACTCTCGACTCTCAAAATTTTATAAAAAATAATAATAATAATAATAATAATAATAATAAATTTGTATAGTGGATCGATGCCATTAATGAGGGCAAGGGCCCACATGGGCCTTGGAATGAAAGAGAACATCTCCATTTTAGCACAATGACGTGTCCAAAATGTTCATCTTTGCGGAGCTTAAGATGGCAAAGATGCTCCTTGTGTGTGGCCAAGATTAAATCTCATCCAACTAGGCCAACTGGGATGACGCTGACATGTGAGCTGCTTACTTTCTGCCAGCCATTTGTGGTAATATCGTCTTTGGGCAGACTTCTAAGATTTGGTGTTAAATGTCTACGTGTAAATTGTCTCTCAAGAGGTACATTATTTTCTCATTGACTTAATTATGTTTACAATATAAATAT
This sequence comes from Corylus avellana, assembly GCF_965113065.1. Classification (NCBI taxonomy): domain Eukaryota; kingdom Viridiplantae; phylum Streptophyta; class Magnoliopsida; order Fagales; family Betulaceae; genus Corylus; species Corylus avellana. The sequence goes on along the minus strand of NC_142491.1, from coordinate 21,085,701 downwards.
CTTTATTTATAAGAAAATTGTGGTAGGTGAAAGAAATGCATAGATACAAGAGCGGGTCTCATCCTGGGATCGTACTTCACTCTTCTATAATACTATTTAGAAAAATGTTTCTTTACACTCTTGCATTTATTTTGCATATATTTCTATTAAGTTGGTATGTTCTATTTATTATTATTATTATTATTTTTTTTTTTAATTAATAGTAGATGAAGCATGCCAATTAAACGAAAATATATTACCAGCATTTTTTATACAATTCCACCCATTATTTGGTAGCCAAGAATGCTTGGAGTTTTTATTATGGATGGATGGATGAGTCGGTTGAGGCAGATTTTGCCTAGCTAGCCGTTGATTTTACTCATTATTTATTTCCTTTTTCTTTCTTAACTATACTTATTATTGAGACACATTTGATCATGGCTTAATTAAATTTTTCCTAAGCGTGTAGTAAATTAAAAATAAAAAATAAAAAAATCATTGAGTACAGATAGTGATTGTTTAACGTGATGGCTTGGGATTCCCATACGATTTTTAATACTAAATAGTGATTGTTTATTTAAATCCTTAGTTTTAACTATGTCAAGTCTTGGGTCGTTGGATTAAAATTCATCGGTTCTAACAATGTTAAATCTGGACCATTGGATTAAAAGGTCTTTTATTTAAAACCGTTGCATCATTACAATTTTCAATACTAAATCGTGGCCGTTGATTTAAATCCTCATTTTTTTTTTTTTATGATGTGGGACAATGGATCAAAAGTGGTTTTATTTACAATTATCAAATCAATATGTTTTCCAACATTTAATCTTATTTATAATGCAATTAAATATTGGTCGTTGATCAAACCACCTGAATGACCAAATCGTGGGGGGTGAAAAATTGGTCGTTGATCTAATCACCAATACTTAATTAGACGGTTGATAATTGATCAGACATTTTAAGGCAATTATGATAAGACGGTCATCAAAATCAGACAATCCAATTGACATTTGAGACAAATGTGAATATCAATTGTAATTATTTGTATTTGGGTTTGTGTGTAACAATCTAATCAAAATCAGAACAAAATCAGAAGGTCTGATTGAAACACTACAAGTGATTTTCTTTTTGCCCTATAAGAAATGCTAGCTAGGAGTACTAAATCTTTTACCAAGATAGTCTTACCAAATTGATGTATAACTCATTTATTGGAATGGAACAAAACAATTAATTAAGAGAAATATAACGGAGACCAATAAATAAGTTACACATCAGTTTGATAAGGTTCTTTTGGTAAAATATTTGGTACCCCTAGCATTTTTCTTGCCCTATTAGGAAGATGAGATTAGGGTTGGAACTATTGATCCAATTTAGTAAAGTTACACATATTCTCTAACAATTCTATCAATTGTAAAAATCAAGACCTTGGCCAATTTCTAATGTTTCTCTTTAGAATGATTAGAAAATAATTTGTAGTGCTTCAATCAGACCGTCTGATTTTGATTAAATATGGTCCAACTGACCTTTTCAATGAATGAAGGAAAATAATTTTCATTGTCTCCCAACCCTAGACCCATTTATGACCAATCAATTTATTTGATCAAAAAAGGCTTTATAGATGAAACTAGTCACATTATAGAAAAGAATTGCATGATAATCTATTCAAAAGCAACATTATAGAGAAGAACAAGAATCATAGCACATGAGCCTTTACACGGATATTAAATTTGGGTAGAGAGGGCACGAGGCTACCTTTGCAGCTTCCCAGCAGAATGTAGATATACTGCAACAGACACCACACTGGAAACACAAGAAAGAAAGAAAGTAAACAAACATAACTACCATCAAGCTTTCAATGGTTAATATTGTCTATGAACATTCAATAATGGTGTGATCAATCCTAACATAATGGATATGCATTCCTGAAGAACAGGAGAAATGACAGAGAACTGCTCAGAATCCGATTAAAGACAACGAAGGAGGAAGATATAAAACATGTAACTAGAAGTAACTTACGTTGAGCCAAGGAAGAAGGCAAGGGAAAGATTAAAGCCAAACAAAAAGACAGAAACAACAGCTGTGAGAAGCATTGCCACTGAAGTAGAGTAGACCTGCACAACATATGGGAAAGCTAAATAAAAATTGAACTTCAATCACAAGGTACAGAAAATGTTTTGGGCAGGAGAATAATACTTGTCTGAGTAATACAATTTATAATCATCGATAAAATTGAATAGAGAACTGGACACTCATCGAGGTTCATCTTGGGGACAAAAAACAAAGACTTCAACATGTTTAGCGAGAACTACTAGTTTTATATTTGCCATAATAATGTTATTGGTAAGATCAATGAAGCCAATCACTTGGATCTAACCTTTTGCCAAACACAAAAACAGCTCAAAATTAAGCAGAAATGGGATCCAAAACAACAAGAAGAGATTTCTCCTACAGAGTTTCTAATCTTCATCCATATAAGATTCTAATTCCACACCAAGCCTTCAACGGTCTTTAGTACAATATCTGTAAGCCTATACCAATAACACTTTTTTGGTGACGGAAAAAGAACATAGGTAAATTTTGACAAGGACAACATATTCACAAATTCTACCATCAATAAAGGATGGCGGATGCCTTTTCCCCTCTCTGGGATCACACCGCATTCCGATTGCTTAAATCCTGATCGCCCAGTAATTAATATGACTGGCAGTTGATAAGAGAGATGTTTCCATGATATGCCCAATAATAATTCCAGCATATCATATAGATTCACATATATTCACTTCAGCTAATGTCTCACAAGATTCAAAGTTATATTTCCATGTCTTACCTTCACAATATTGTCAGCATACTTCATTACCATTGATACAGCAATGCCACTGCACAAAAGAAAATCAGGCAAGCAGATTCTATAAAAGAAGAGTATGAATGGTGACAGAGACAACAGTAGATAATTCTTTACAGGAAAAAATATCTTGTGCAGTTTTTTCCATCACAAAAATACTGCAGCTTTTTAGATTGGTGTGTGTGTCTGTGTGTGTGTGTTAAAGGCTGAAAGCCTGAAACCCCCACCACGATATAGAAGTCACTAACAATCACAAAAGAGATGACTTTGTGAACAAATAAGGGCGCTTGTTACATATAGGCTACTATACTCTGGTTACATCTAATTATAGTTTGTATAATATCTTCCTTTTCTTATTAAAAAAAAATATAAAAAAAATCTTATTATTGTTTGTATACAATAACACCAATCAAGCTCTTATTTGTGCTTCCCAATCTCCATATTGAAAGTGAACCATCACTTCATACATTTCTGAGTGGGAAAACAAAGGGCAAACACAGAAGCAGAAAGTATCTTTTCAATCAATCCATAGGCAATTGGATCTTGAAGATAGCTGAATAAAAAAATCTTTTCATAGACATTTCCTAAAAAATTCTTTATCTTGACCCAAATATAATAGCACCAAGAGCGTGGAAAATATTTTAAGCCATGAAAACATAACCAAGCACTCTCATAACATGGGCTGAAATACCATGTAGGTCACATTTCTTTAAAATAGTCTCTGATAATAGTTTTCAAATACATGATAATTATCAAAAGCTTTACTAAATCATAAAGGATTCCTCATGCCTGGAAGTGAGGAATTTACTCTAAAGAAATAACTAGAGCAAGCGAACAAGCTACTGATAAGCTTGATGACGCCAAGAGAGGGAGTAAGATACCTGAGTGCATGGTTGACAATCATGAGAACTGTAATAAACGAGTATCCATGGAAGAATCCCCTGAACAAAAAAACAATAACTTCTAAATTAGTACTTCTTAAACTCATAAGCAGAAAAGAAAGAATATTCTATTACTAAGGCACTAAATAATCTTTTAATAATTAAGTCACAGGGAAAAATGGAGAAGATTCAGGATAGAGCAACTGCAAGAGGAGAATCAGAAACAGAGAGGAGAGCTCAAATTACTTATTCATCACTGCATCAAAATCTTGGACCAGTATAGCACCGGCATTGAAGATCATCCCAAAGACATACAACCAGAAGTTCTGCACATTAATGTTCCTCATAGGACGCTTTTTAATTATGGCCTGCCAAAATGATAAGCAAGTTACTTAAAAAGTTTTCTAGAGTGCTCAATTGAGGAATTGCACCTTTTTAACTCAATGGTGCTCCAACATCCTCAATCAGTCTGTTAGGAAATCCAGTAACTAACCATATTCAACCCCAACATTGATCATGTTGCCTTGGATCAGGCTTCAAACACACATGATGTGGTTCTGAAGAACTAGAGTGCAAACTGTGTACTAGAAAGCTCACCTCGGTATATACTCCTGCAAAACCACTCAAGAGTGCCATGACCTGCAAAGAAAGTACCCACCATTAGAATAACAAGTATTTTAAGCTATAATATGGCTTCCTCTTCTTTTATAGTTTTCCTCCCAAAGCTGAATTAAGAGCATAAAAAATTTAGGCAACTCACAATGGCCATCACCCAACCTTGAAAAGGAGTTTGAAGAACATGATCCGAACTGCAAAAACAAAGCCATTTTCTAAGGCACGGCCAATAACTTGAAATTACATGAGCAGAATTTCAAATAAAAATTACAGAATAAAATAGTGGGAAAAAATGTTCACTAATCCCTGCTTCTCAAATACATAGCTACTTGCATCTAGATATCTTGTACTCATACAAAGTCATCAAAGATTTCGTGAAAAAAATATCCTTAACTTATTGGTTGACTACATGTCGACCTGAATGATAGGTATGCAGGAACACACATGTCCATCAGAATGGACCATACATGTGATAATTCAAATAGTATCTCCAAGGTCAACATACCAAAGACAAGTAACTACGTCCGAAACAATCCAAACAGAAGATGTGTAATCAATCTTACTTCGATTTTAGCTGAGCTGTGGTGCACCCAGCACAAAGTAGAATGAAAGCTGCCCATTGAATCTCGCTCAACCTGAAAGATTTAGAACAGAATGTATAATAGAAACTTTGCAAAGTCTTATATGGTTTGGCTTAAACTTTTAATTTGTTTGAACATTAGCTTTTTCTTTAATCAAACTGGAGATAATAGTTGATTTCACTTCCATCCTCAAATACACAGCCCAAGAGCAGTTGTATTAGTGTATTCGCTTATGCTCAAGGACGTTTTCACATACCCAATATGGGCTTGAATTGAAAGGTAGACAAACAAAAAGAAAACAAAGAACTGAGGTTCTTTGATTCCCCTTTCCACTCATGCCAACATTCTTAACTGTACAGATTTTTTGATGAGGTGACATGTGAACCAAATGAGTTGTTATGACCATACATGTGATAATTCAAATATTTTATGACAAATGCTTTCGATGATGAGGTGACAATCCAACTTCAACGATAGTAAGGACTCACTTCTTCTTAAGTATAATTCTGTACAAAACACCGGTACTGATAATATTCAGGTTCTTCAATATCTGATAACCCGGCGCATCAACATATGCAAAGATGTAATACTGCAACAGAAAAACAAAGAATACACATAATCATATTTTGGGAAGCAAGAAGACCAATGGTATTGCAATTTCTAAAAGAGGAAAAAAAAAATCACCACAATCAACCTGAAGCAAGTTTTTGACTAGGTAAAGTGCTGCAGGAATGGGGAACACAATAACTTCATCCAATGTCGTATTCAACCTAGTTCAACGGTAGGATCCAAGGAAGAACAAGACACTGTTATTCAGCTCATTGACAATACCCAACAAATGAAAAATATAAACTTGGATAAGAATTTGAAGTTACAAATACAATTACATAACCAAGAAAACACAACATGGGGAGTATAGTACTAGTTCAAACTCGATAAACACATCAAAATTACAACATGAGAAACCTGTTATCTTCTGTAACACCTTCACTTCTCCAGGTTCTTGCCAAGGCTGCAAGTGATAATGCACATTTCAAAGTCTCCACCTAATTCAAGAAAGAGAAATAAAGTGTTTGATTCGTAGAAAACGACATTACATCTATCCGTTTGATTGGTAAGATTTGAACCAACGACCTACCCACAATCCAAAACACGTTTATTAATTAGTAAAATTTGTTTCTTTTTCTTGGGGGTGTAGTATTTGCTTACCATAAAATTTGCAGTGGTAACACTATACTCATACTTGCCAGCTCTCTTAGACCACACAATAAGTATCGCTTGCGAACTCGTAAGAACAGTCAATGCGATCGTAACAGCGGACCTATAAGCAAACACCAAAACCATATACACATACATGAATTACCATCCCTCTCTCTCCATCTTTATTCTCCGTATTGGAACCAGAATGAAAAACATAAAGGAAAAACTCACACACTTGCGCTTCCACCTGGTGCGTTCAACATCCACATTACCCACTGAATGAGCTTTCCCTCTTGAGCTCTCTATGTCTTCTCCACCAGCATCGCCATCTTTATCCTACACAAATTGACACATACAAACAACCAATTTCACCGTCAATCGGAGATGGGATGGAGATTTCGAATAATTTGTGCTATAAATTAACTAAATTGAAGTAAAAGATTCAACCTGATCTTTGATTTTTCTGTACTCCATATTTTGGGCGTCTCAGTTGTCCGATGTGGGAATCTGAGAGACTGAGCAATAGGAGCGCACGGACTGAGCTTTCCAGTATGGCTGTACAGGACAAAAATTGGATGGGCCGATGTGTGCGTACTGGGCTGAGGTTTCATGGGCCAAGATCTGCAATCTTAATGTCGGCCATAAGGAAAAACAAATTGAAAAGTAGATATGAAAATAACAAGATATAGAAGAAAATTATTTTGCAGCTACACATACACAAAAATGTAACTTTTAATTTTTCTATTTTCGAAAAATATTTTATAAATTTTTTTAAGCAGTATTTTTACAAGAAAAATATTATATATTGGACAAATATCCACATTTCATCTATCAAAGCTGATGTGGTGTGGTCCACCTCACATCAACTTTAGTGGATCAATGGTAAATATTGTCCGATATATAGCATTTTTCTTTTCCAAAAAAAAAAAAAAAAAAAGTGTTCCATTCTTGTTCCAAAAACCCTTTTTATGGCCGCCGGAGAGAAAAAACTAGGATAATTATTCTAGGGGGAGGGAAGAACAATTTTCTTATTATGAAAAACATAATGGTGAGATTAGTGATGCACAGTTGAATATAGCGGTTATTGTTTTGTCTTATCTCTAGATTTGATTTTTGCGGTAATCTATGGGGTGAAGTTTTGTTTGTTCTTTGGGGTTTCGATTACCTTTAGGTCAATTTATAAGGTTTTATTTACACTAAAGTCTCAAAGTAGCAGTCTTAGATCTTCGATCAGTCTTTTATTTTTCTCTTTTATTCATGTTTGAGAGCAAATAATTGACAGATGACGGATGAATTATCAAATATGTGGAAGAATTTGTCATCGATGGTAAAGGAAGCAAAGATGATTGCAATTGTGAATGCGTTTTGTAGTAGAGTTGGAAAAGAGAAGCAATCATTGTGTAATTGGGAAAGTTTTGATAGATCGGGCAGTGAACGGGGATGTGATTTGCCAGGATATGTTGCGAATCTGAAAACTGATTGAGACGGTGGCATTCAAAGAGTTAGATATTAACTTGTTCATCACGTAATTACATATAATTGGGTCTAATTCCACCATCTTCCCTTGGCTTGTATAACCCGTGATGTGGAATCTAGCAAAAAAACTGTTAAACAAGGTATAGATCATGTTTTGATGGAAGAAATTTTCTTTGTATCTGTGATATTGTTTTGTTAAAAATTAAAAATTAAAAAAAAATAAATAAAAAAAAAAAAGAAGAAGAAGGAGGCTCTCTTTTTATGAAAGGAAAGAATAAATAGAATTGTTAAAAAGAAAATAATTAAAAAAAAAATACCTTTTATAAACCGCAAAAAAAAATATTTTCCAAAAAAGACCTCAAGTTAATTGATGTTCTTTGAGTCATAAAGAGCAACATTTATGAAATGACATAAATTTCTTCCAAACCAGTTCGAATAAAATATCCTTCAACTAAGTGTCTAGATTTGGATCCTCTGGAATTTCAGATCCTGGCCCTTCAATTTCATCATAAGGTTAGTGTTTCGTCACGTGTCACACTAATAATAAAATAATATATTTTTTTAAACAAAAATAGAAAATAATAAAAAAATAAATTAGTTTGGGGTAGCCGGCCACCCCATTTTTGCCATAGGGATGGCTGAAGAAGTCGGCTGGGGGTGGCCGATCCATGGGGGTGGCTTCACCCACCCTCAACCGGCCTTTGGGGGTGGCCGCCCACCCCCATGGCAAATATGGGATGGTCGGCCACCCTATATGGTAAAAATAAACTTTTTTATTTTTTTATTTTCTTTTTAAAATTTTAAAATTATTTTATTATTAGTGTGACACGTGGCGAAACACTGGCCTTTGGATGAAAATTGACTAACCAGGATCTGAAATTCTAGAATCTGGAATTCCCCTAGAAATTTCAGGGGATCCGGATCCGAAGTGTCTATAAATATTTAAAACGCATATAAAATTTAGTTTAAGTTAGTAAATTGCTATTAATGATGTTAAGAATTTAGTGTATGTTTTAAATATTTATAGATACTTGTCACTATTTTAAATAGGATGGAGGATATTTCCTTCAAACTGATTTGAAGGAAATTTATGTCTATTATTACGGGTGCAAACGAGCCAAGCTTGAACGAGCTTCCCTTGTTTAAGCTCAACCCGTTTAAATTTTACTCGAACTTAGCTTGTTTATGAGCATTTGCTTAGTCTGGCTAGTAGAGTAAGGAGCCTGAGTCAATACAATAAGGCACTTAGTTTCAAAGAGAGATGATATGCATCATTTTATTATAAAATGATGCTATTAGAAAATATATATATATATATATATATATATATATATATATATAAGCAATTATGTGAATAACTACCAATTCGAGCTTTATACGAGCCGCTCTTAATAATTAGATTGAGTATGAAACGAGTCCAAGCTCGAGCTCTCGCGAGGGCTTCGCTCACTTAACACCTCTGTGACATTATTAAAAATTAGTTGTCCACAATACATCCAAAATAGACTCAAAATATATATATATATATATATATATATATATATATATATGTCTTGTCAACATGTGTTTTGGGTCACTTTCATTTTCTTTTTAATAATTTTGAAAGTAAGAAACAAAGAGAGCTCGCTTTCAATACCAATTTATTATAACCTACTGAATTACCCGTACGTGGACATTAATATTAATTATTATGATAAAATCAAAACTAAATATTTTTGCTCTTCTCCCATCCAACCAACTAATTTTATAGAATTACCACGATCAACCTTAGAGGCGGTGACGGCGAGGCCATTAAAGAAAAGACTGGAAGCCATTAGAGAGTTTTATGTTGTTGTTTATGTGACCGACATAAAGGTGGTCCCGCACTCACTCACACCCTGGCTTGTAAACACTATAACATGTATACGAGAAATGAGAAATGAGAAATGAGAAATACTCAGAATCTAATTTCTCGTGGTTTTCTTTTCTTTCTCCTTAATTAAAGGAGGCATGTGGTGCCTAATGATGATTGACGCCTAAAACAATTATTGGGGGAGGCAAGTGAATTCCAGGAGAGAAAAAAATTTTGTAACGTAGAACTTCAAAAGCCAGACAAAAATTGTTGTTTCAAGTGCCACACACGCCATAATGATAAAAAGATGATCTAAAATGACATTTGTTTTTAATTAGAAAGTGAAGACGTTATTTAAGTTTTTGAAATTAGTTGTGATATAATTAAATTTTATTTTTGTCATTCACTTTTTATTTTAATTAAATATTTTAATGTGTTTGACCTAATCACTTATTAAAAGAGAGTTTAAGCATAAATAAAATATTATAATATTAATTAAATTATTAAATTAACTATTTTTTATTATTAACTTAAACTTTTTTTTTTTTTTTTTTTTTTAACATGTTCGCACAAGAGGAGAAAAAGAGAGAATGAGATTAGATCTAGTGACCTCTACTGCATGTGACGTAGTCTCCAGCCAATTAAGATACTTCTTACGGGACTATTAACTTAAACTTTTGAGACAACTAATAAGGGTTTAACATGCTAGTTTTTACACATATTTATCACATTAAAAAAAAACTAATATAAAAAATCACTTAAAATAGAACACTGGGGTGAAATGAATACTAATATTATTACTCTTTTTATACTAAGACTCTCACTCCAATTGTAATGACCCCGATGGAAAAATCAATTAATTGGTAATTGACATAATGGTTCGTCTCTTAACCTTATTCCTAACGGGACAAGACTCAGGGATTATAACATCTCCTAAACGAGAGAATTCAGTAGAAGACTTCTAAACTATAGGAAATGAAAACAATGATATAATAATCACATATTGATGCACCGGAGTAATTAGACCATCATCATAACAAAATATTACATTCCCAAATGATAATTGTCTTACAAAAGATCAACATGTCAAATCCTAAGCTGAAGTAGGGCTAGAGAAATAATAATTTTCACCATATCTGCTCGGGTATTTCCTCCATCATTCCACATAGACTTCAATTAGACTTAGTCCATATCCTCAAAAATGACTCGGATCAGGTCCTATGCAATCACTCATGTCGGATCTGAAGGCATCCTCGTCTAGGCTAGCTAAATCACGCAATTATTCGTAATGAAGAGGAAAAATATAAAAACGAATGAGTAAGTTTCAAGACTTAGTGAATGTTAATGCACATAATATCCATGCTAGTTTAGTGATGAATTCTATTTGATAAAGTATGCAACAATTTAATCATTATGGTTTTTCATAGGTGTGATATAGATATATGATACATGCTTATAATCATGAGTAACAATGATAATTCAACAATATGGTCTACTCGAGATATTATCCATTCTCAGCAGGGTTGACACTATTCCGAGAGACCTATAATACAACACCGGTGCATTGGATATTGTACGTTACCCATCCATAACACTAGTAGCACTACTGAGTCTAACCTCTAATGGCCCACACCTCTAATGATGTACGTCCTATAGTAACCGCCCGTTAAGGCTGCGCTGGTCACAAAACAACCATTGGATCCAAGGCCTATGTAACAACACACACATTTGACCATTAAGTTAACATATATAGTAAGCCCATGGCCGTTATCCTGCACGTACCGGTGTACCATGTCATACAATGTAATTTATTTTATCTGTATTTTACATATATGCTTTTATAAGTCTCACTTTCGTTAACATGTTAAGTACAACATTTTTCACAAATGATAGAGTTCATGTGCAGCAGAAAATATATTTCCGTGAGAATTGTAAATATGCATGTTTTGGTACGCAAAATAGACGTGCAAATATAGAAAAATAAATGGCGAGCATTATGTGAGTTAAAACTCACTTTGGTCGATTAAAGTCTTTGAGTAATCCTCCAACAAGTTCGAGTTCTCCAAATCTGAGAAAAATCCTCTCATTAGTCCTAAGTTTGCTAAAACAAACCCTAGCTTGAAAATAGGGGGCGTTGGGTGCTTAGCCAAAAAAGGCCATTTCATGAACGTCCCTGGGTGAGCGCTCGACCTAGGGACAAGCGTTCGTCTAGTGAGGTTCAGGTGGAAACCTCATTTGACCCACTTATTTCCTGAGCTTTCTAACGGTCTCTTATACTATCAAAAGGCTATCTAACACTATTCTAAGCATAACAACATTTGTAAACAATAAGATTAAATCTAAGCAAGAGGAAACGCTAACCAACATTAAAGCTTACAACATCTAAGCTATTAAAATGAAACTCAAAGAAAATGGTAAGAATTACCTCAATCGAGCAAGTCCTCCAAGTAAACTACTCCACCAACACTCATAGAATCTCATCACTCTCACAAAATCAAAATGATAGAGTTTCCACAAGCTTCTGGAGTGGAGAAAATCGAATGGGGTGGAGGGGTATTTATAGGGAATGAGTCTAAGGGCAAAATGGTGAATAACAAGAAAGGGGCGAGCGCTCGTGGTACTATAGGGAGCGAGTGCTCGTGTACTGTTGCTCAGAGGGGTCAGGTGGCAGGTGGCACGCGCGGATAAAAATCAACGGTCAACAAAAGATCAACGAGCGCTCGACCTGGTCCCCACATGAGCGTTCGTTTATAGTAGCTCAGAGATCCAAAAATTCCAAAAATGCTCATCCAGGTGTCCCTAGTGACCAAAAGTCCGATTAAGCTTCTAATTAAACTGTCTTAAGCCTAATTAATTATTTAGGTTACTACACCAATCCACCCGAGAAAATAGGACGAAAAAGAAAAGGGAGAATCTCCACTTCTAATTAAAAGAGAAGAAAGTAATTCTAATTTTCTACAAAATCCCACAATGTCTTGTTTGCAGCTTTGCACAATATATATAACAAAGGAGCCACATTTGTTTATACAGGTAAAAATGACCTCAATAATGATTGATCCATCTCTAAGAGATAATTCAATTGATTAGGGATCACGCCTTAAAATTCCCTCTTCAATCTTGCGTGGACATATCAATATATATATAAATTTTGACCCACACCTCAAATTATCACTCTAATAATTATTATTATATTAGTTTTTTCAAGATGAAAATTGATTGACGAGAAAGTCCCCAACCAGGAAGGAGAAATTAATGTTGTAAATATGCTTGTTAGAGTTCTGTCATGGGACCGCACCACCATAACACCAGAGCATCCAACCCCCCACAAAAAAAAAAGGAATAAAACAGCCTGTGATAGCCCTCTGAACGCTACATTTCACCTCCTTTGCTTTCTCCCATTCAACACTCTTCCTCTCAACATTGACACCACCACCACCACCACTCCCCACGACCAACATTTCCTTTCTTTTTCTTCCTCCTCTTCTTCTTCTTCTTCTTCTTCGAGTGCCATCATGAAATCCATTATCCACAGCTTTCAGAAGGGAAGCTATATACCCGCCATGCCCACAACCCAAGCAGCACTCCCCGTCTCGCAAGCCGATGACTCCAAAGAACAAGGCCTACGCAGAAGGCTCTCCTCTCTCTCCCTCAAGATCCAGCCCATGGCTTCCCCTGCAGCTTCATGGGCACTCCGCAGGTCCAAGTCTGTGTCATCCATGGGAGAATACGCCGGCGGCTCCATAAGGAAATGGTGGGACTGGGGTTGGTCTTGGATTCTCTCCAGAAAACCCATTTTCGCTACAGATCTGGAAATGAACGAGGAAGAAACCAAGATGCTCGGTTCCCAATACAGAGGAAGCTGGAGACATGTTTTCTACAAGGTCAGGTCTGAGATCAGAAAGCTTGTCGGCTCCGACCATGTCGGCCTCCCTCAAACCTACAGGTATGATTCCTACAACTACTCCAAGAATTTTGACGATGGACTTAATGCGAGATCCCACGGCTGAGAAAAAAACATCATCAGTCAGCGTGATATATGGCTCTGATTCAATAAGGTTCAAGATCCAGATCAAGACTAGAATTTTGTATCCCTTTTGTTCTACTTTACTTTTTCTTTTTTCTACTTCCTTTTGATGTCAATGTTCATCCATGAACATTTTACTTGGCTGTAATTAGACAGATCAACGTTGTATTACGTGGGATTGTTCTGGAAGGCGGTTTAGAAGCACCGTCTCTGTTCTTTGGTAAAACTGCCCTGCAAGTTGCACCACCATTGTTGTCCATATTAAAGCTTCAAGCCACGGATTTGGGAAATTGCAGGCAGGGGGGTTGAACGTAATTACCATCATTACACAGCATGTTGTTAGTAAATATGGTTGTTATTTTTTTTATTGGTATGATTATTTCATTGTACAACTATATTACTCCTCCGTTATGTAATGTAAAATTTATTAGTTGTTCTTTCTTCCAACTTACATTTATTGTATTCCATCGATCTCCCGTTTTCATATAAGAAAGCGTTACACCTACTACTCTTTTATAACTCGTTAACTTATAAAATTAAAAGTATGTACTTGGAGAGTGTTAAATATTGATGAAAATCAATGGAGCTTCAAATGCACGAAACTTAAGAGTAAATTTATCTTATTCATCGTACCGGCTAACATAATTTATTTTAAGTGGTGTTTTCTTTTTGTGTTTTTTACGTTCATGATATGAGAAGTTATTTATAACACGTGGATGTCAACAAAATCAGTACCACATATTGCCTTGAGACACAAAGTTTTGTTGGTTTCAATTACTTTCACATTCTAAACAAGAACGCTGCTTCGCAATCTGGATTGCACCGTCGGTGACATGTGGTGGAGTGGTGTACCAATCATTGCCAGCAAGGATTGAACATGGAAGAACAGCTCAGCCAAAAGTTCCCAAGTAGTAGCCAGCTGCAGGTACTTTGTCTGACAGCTCGGATCCAGAGCCACAGCCAAAGGAGATGGATGGGCCTTATATTCTTCCTAGATGGATTGCATATATAGCAGCATCTCCTCGATGGGAGAAAAGTGTCGGTGCGATGAGATGAGTTATTACTATTCTTTTCCAAACAACAAAAGGGACTAGAACATGATTAGATTATATATATATATATATATATAGGCCCGTTTTGACCATAATTTAGAGGCACATGTTCTCATTTCGTGACCGACAAATGTGGAGATAAAAAGGTTGTCTTCAATGGGTGAGGGGTAGGATGGAGATTTAGCTGCATTTCTCTTGGGATACATGACAAAGTTTGAAGGGAAAAGGACAAGTGGATAGGTGAAATTTGGAAACTAGCCCCTACTAGTCATTTTCTTTCATTTCTTGAAACATGGAAATCTGAAAAGAGTTGCTGAAATTTGGGAACATGGGCTCTTCATTTTACTTAACATGTGATTCATTAAAAAATTTGTTAACAATTTTTAATTATATGCTAACACGTGTCAACAGGTTATAAAAAAGTTGTAAACCACTTGTTGGTCTAGCATTATTCAAATACAAATATTATTATTGAACTTACGGATCGAGTCACTTATGGATCGAGTAATATGAGATGCATATGAATTTTCGTCGTATTGTCAATAGTAGTGAAATTATATTGCAAAATAATAACTCATTTCTCCACACTCTCCTCTCCTACTCAGTCATTTGGTTGGCCATATAATAATTAGTTATTATTAATTGCTATTTCTAGTTCTAAACCTAGGTCATCCTCATTATAGTTCTATTCTTTTCATTCTAAGCCATAGTACCATGCCCATAAGCAGAAGGATCTATGGATCAAGGTTGCAATATGTATTGGAAAGAAAATTATAATGAATGTTCAACTTACTTGACAAAATCTTGATTAGATTAAGAAAATAATAATAATAACAGATGGTTTGATTTTTCATAAATGTAATGTTTGTGTTTTTCCCTTCAAACCATGGCAAATAGAGAATTTAATTTATGGGAAAAAGGGATTTTCTATCATTTGTTAAAAAAGCGTACAAAACAAAAACAAAAATTCACCCCCTAATCATATACATTGCTTATACCAAACAGGACCGACAAAAATAATGTTTGGCAAAGATTTTTCTCATTTCTTTCAAAAAAAAAAGAAAAAAGTCAAAACTCTTTTCTTCACATTACCAAACAATTTTCTTTACTTATCTCTCACAAAAAATTCAAAACTCATTTCACCTTTATGTCACATCAAACATTGCATTCCTCGTTTCTCCTCCCAAAACTCTTTACCAAACATACCCTGCCATTTGGAGTGCTCCTTGATTCTCTCATGTGGCTAAAGGAATATTCTTTCGTCTCTTTCATTATCCCTCCCAAACACTCTTTCCCTCTCATCTCCTACAATTCCTAGTTTGGTTGGTGGTGGCTCTGAGAGGAAGAGTGTGAAAAATGTGCATTGGGATTAGCTGCTAATAGCATCATAATATCCCAGAACAGAGCCTCCATTGTAGAGAATGTGGGTGGCTAATGAGTTCACTACTAGAAAGAAGCTTGAACTGTTTTTACAAAATTGGTCATTTGGCAAATAATGAAGAGGATCCAAGAAACCTCATGTGTTGGTCCATTGGAAGACTCATTCAGATACTGTTGTTTTAATAACTTGACAGATTGTTTCTTGCTCTTTCACCCCAAAGCAGATGATAAGCATGGATTGGATGAACAGTAGAGAATTCCATGGCCAGAAATATAATAGAGAATTCCTTGGTTAGTTAAAGAGTTCACATTGGGCTAGCCAAAATATAACAAAAACACGTCCTCATTCGGCTAGTTACTTTGGCCAAGGAATTGGCTAGCTCTTACAGTGCTCAGAAATTTGTTGAGCACTATAGCTCAACAATGCATTAAAAAAAAAAAACTATGAAAAGAATCAATTTTATTCTATCTCGTTTTTTAAAGTACCTACATCATTGACACCTCCTACGGTGGTTGCCAAAGCTCTTAGTGAACCCGAAATAGGCAATGGACTTAGATCTACCAAATGATAAAAATGCCTATGAGATTCAATCATACACATCGGAGAAAGTTGTGATGAAAGTGTATTATTGCCTTCCTATGTTACTTGATTGAAAAGTGTAAGGATAAATACCACAGCCCATCTGCACATATATATTCTGCTATTTCTCTACAAAATTCTGCTGTGATGAAAGGGTCAATTTTTCTTTTCCACCACCTCTCAAGCCTAATCTTATCAATCCAAATAGGCCCCTCAGTTTGCTCTAGACTATATCCTGATCCAGCAGACATTAACTTACATCCTCAAAATCAAGCTAAGCCTGAATTATGGAGACATTATCCATGAATCAAATCCCTATTCTTTCACATATAAACAGAAACCCCCAAATGAAAACACCAATAATTAATTAAATTGAAAAGCTGTAAAACCTTGCACTCTAAACTTTTCACTTGAAATTGAGAAGAGTCATTTCATGGTCATGATTTAATGTTATTGTATTTAACAGTGTAAATAATGTCACATCAGATAAATATTTTGAATAACATGCCAACATATTTATCGCGTTGCACATCCACACTATTAAATACAACATTAAATCTTAATCATGAAATGGCTCCGATCCTATTCCATATTAAGTGTACAAAGCTAACAAATATTTTCTTGATCAGTCACACAGCACCATTGATGCATCCCTCTAGTAAATGCTCAAGCACAGAACCTCCGGGGCCCAAATCTTTTGTAACACAAGATATGGTTTTCGAGCCAAGGAATTGAAATTGTTTCTCAAAGCTTCATCACTAATTTTCTTCTGCCTTTGCTGTACAGCCAGCCAACGTGCCAAGTCAATATACAGGACAACAAGTTTAGACACAACAGAAATAAACAAGTCTTTTGGATGTAAATCAAGAAAGCTTTTGCGCCCCCTTGTTGAAGGAAATCATGAAAGCGGCAATACAATCCAGATTGAACCCAATTTGAGTCTGTTTTGTGTGTTTCGTCTTCCAATATCAACATTACCCTTTCGCATCAAAGCAACAAATTCACCATAATTGATCCTTCCATCCTAAAACAACAAATATACATCAGAACATCTGAGATTGGAATCCAGATGCAAGCTAACTCTTAATGCAAAATGGTAAAAAATGAGAGAGAGAGAGAGAGAGAGAGAGAAATTCAATTGCATATATGGAAAGAATCCAATCACGCAGACAAGTAAAAGGAAATACAAATTTAAAAGCTTTGACAGGCCATTCAAAACTTATTGGTTCAAGTTTAAAAATCATTCAAAGAGAATTATATTAGAGTGCATAAACGTTTGTTGACATAAAGTTCTCTGATTAAGAGAAACAAATTCAGATGACTTACATTATCTTGATCAACATCTCTGATTATATCTTCAATATGCTCAAGATAAGCGACAGTCATGTTATGTTCTGGACAAGCTTGCTGGAGCTCATCAACTGTGATGTAACCATTTCCATCCTTGTCGAAGTATTGAAATGCTGCAATGAGATTTTCCTCACATTCTAGTTTGTTAAGATTAATTGTTGCAGCTATAAATTCCCCATATTCGATAGTGCCACTATAGTCCACATCAGCCTGCACATAGCTACAATGGCTCAGGTAAACAGAACATATTGAATTCACGAAATAACATCGTGAGCAAGATAGTCCAATATGGCAATGACAACCCCATATTAAACTTAAATGATAAATTAAAAGAATTATGGGACCATAGTTGATAGTCCAACTGTTGCCTAAATCAGCAGGAACACAATTAAAATTGCTCAGATAAACAGAATGTAATGAACCCAACAAACAAGGCTATGAGCGGCAACCCCATATGAAACTTCAATTATCCTTGAAAAGGGGTAATTAAGGGATTCTTGTAGCATAAAGGATAATGAAGTCCAATGTCCACCAATTTTCTATTATGATAAAGGAAGAGACAACAAAACTTCTTAATTTCCCAAAAAGCGTTACAAACAATGCAGACATATTAGCTTATGAATATGCAAATTCCAAACCAAAAGGAGCACCAAGTATGACAAATAATTTTCCCATGATCCCAACTTCCTCATTGACAACACATTTCCTCAAAAGGAGAAACAAATATGCTAACCTTTGAATGAAAAATGGCCCAATACTCCGACAACTATCTTACAAAGCGGATGGGAAAAAATCCTCCATTTTGCCATTAATTTTTCTAATATAAAAATCTTCATATAGAATGTTGTCACAGAGTATACGATACACAAACCTTCACCTTCAGAAAACCCAACCATATTAAAGTAGAGCGTGACAAATAAAGGAATTTCATTTCAGGATCAACTTTACCCAAGTTTTTATTTTCCAAGTTCCTAATATAACATGACATCACAAACTTAATTATCAATATAAACTACGTATTTTGATAATCGAAAACACAGAATTAATGTGGATCCCAATATATCCTAAATTCAGCCACATGCAATATATCTGAACTCAAATGAAATGATAGCAAACAAGCATTCACGTTATAATGAACATAGAATAGCCAATTGAAAGAAAAAGAAAAAGAAAATGATGGTGAAGAGGAAGACAAAGAAAATGAACAGAAAGAATTAGATGATGATGGAACTACACAATAAACACCGACAAATCAAGTACTAGCTATGAAACAAACGTCTTACGGCTTCCAAAAGACCAAGTATTTCTGTATCCTTCAAGACAGAGCCATATCTTTGCAAACCAGCTTTCAGTTCATAATACGTAATTGCACCACTGTTATCAGTATCCATCACCTTAAACATCTCTCTCAAACCAGCAATCTCTTCCTCAGAAAGGCTTTCAGCTATTACCTAATAGCACAAAACAGAGACATAGAAGTTCCATCAATATGAATACTAAATCTGCTATTAAAAGAAGCATAGCAAAAGTCAACATCAAACATCAGTATGCTTCTAAAATAAACAGCCAAACTGATATAGAGTGCAATGCTGCATCCAAACGTTTATTCAAACTCATAATACACGCACACACACGCACACATTCTCTCTCTCTCTCTCTCTCTATGCCATGCACCAGTACTTACCCGTAAAGCTTTCTTCTTAAACTTATTCATTGCAGAGAACTGTTTTAAACGAGAAAGTACAGCTGGATCCGGTGCTGTATCAGGAGCAACTCCATTTTGACGTATCCAAGGATGGCCTAAACAAACAACTAAGAAAGATAAATCTCAATTCGATCTTGAAATTTGTTCAAATAACAAGGTAACAAGCTACAGTAACAAGTATGGTAAATTCTCACTTGAGAAGTTTTTTTTATTATTCTAATTTCCAAAACTAACAGAACTCTGATGAAAGAAACATATTACAAATCCCTATTTAAAAGGAGAATATAACGTAGCATTACAAGCTAAGTAACATTGAGTGCATAATAGATCAACCTGAAAATCTATTTGCAAAGTCTTAAGTTTTCGTAACACCGGAAAACACCTACAATGTAGTGCCTTGGCAGCTTATACATGTTCTACAAAATGATTGCAATGCCTATTACTCGTGCATGCAGTAATAGCAACATGGAAAATGAACATCAACAAAGGAAAAAAAGAGCAGTTTAATTCTTTCAGTCTACATTAGATGGTTCAAATAATTGCATAAGATCATGATGAAAATGACAGAAAGGGTTTCAAACATACATAAAACTTCATGAGCAGTCAAACGTTCTGAAGGCTGAGAACATAGCATTTTCCGGATTAGGTGCTTTGCACTGCCAGATATTTGGGGCCATGGGTCTGATTCAAAGTCAATATGTCCCTTCAACACTGCATCAAATACTCCCTGTTCTGTTTCTGAATTGTTAACATGTAAAGCTTTCAGCACAAGCACACACAATGGAAATTTTATTCATTGCAAATTTGCAAAAGCATACCAAATCATAGATACCTGTCCAAAGTGGAGGCACACCACTTAGCAATTTATATAGTATGGCCCCTGCTGTCCATACCTCTGCTTCTGGCCCATACCGCCTGTCGATTACCTCGGGAGCCATGTAATGTCCGCTTCCAGCCATATCAGTGAAAACTTGGCCTGAAGTAGCAAGCCAAATAAAGTTTTAGTATCTCCCTTTACACCTCAAGAAATGTATTCTAGCTCTTTAATAATTATCTAAAAGCAACAGCATTAACTTCACAAAATTGAAAAAATTATCTTGCAAGTTATTTATTATAAAATACGTCTCCACGTTTTGTTCACATTTACCAGATAGGTATGCACATAAACATAGAACCTTAAAATGTACAAATGCTTCATTGCATTTAAGGTAAAACATTAGGACCAGAATAATTTCAAAAAACAAACAAATTAATTACAGAGGCACTAATTCAGGTGCTTTAACTTCTTAACTTGCAACCAGTTCATCTAAAAAATCCAAATTAAAAGAGAAACAAGTACAGGCGCTTGTTAAGTTACCTGGTTCAAAGAAAACAGCGAGCCCAAAATCAACAGCTTTGAGAGAGAAATCATCATCTTTGTCAAGCAACAAGAAGTTCTCAGGCTTTAGATCTCTATGCATAACCCCGAGCAAGTGGCAATACTCAACAACCCCTACAATGATCTTTGTTAATTCAGCAGCCTCTCTCTCACTGTAACGTCTCCTCTGGTTGATCCGTTCAAACAATTCACCACCTTCACAAAGCTCCATCACAATATACACATACGAGGGATCCTCATAAGCAGCCTTGATGGTCACAATATTCTTGTGACCTGCTAAATGGTGCAGTATCTGAATCTCCCTCCTAACATCCTCCACTTCCTCCTCAGAATTCAACTTCTTCTTTGAGATAAACTTACAGGCATACTTAATCTCCGTGGCAATCTCCATGCATAAATAAGTACTCCCACGCAGTTCCCGTCGTAATTCACGACCCAACACGTACAGCTTACGGAAGTTAGCGGTCTTATGTCCCAAGACATGATAAGCTTTGTTATTAATTCCACGGCTCACGATGGCCTCTTTCTTGGGGGGATTAATGGCAGGTAAGTTTTCATCTTTGGGGTTTTCTTTGGAGATCTCTGGGGCAATGAGCTCTTGAGAATTCAAGCTGGAACTGGATTGGTCAGAAAGGTGAGGAACGTTTTCATCTTTGGGGTTTTCTTTGGAGATCTCTGCGGCAATGAACTGCTGGGAATTCAAGCTAGAACTGGAGTGGTCAGAAACAGAGTAGTTGAGCCGAAAAGATCTACTTTTGGAAGATTCAAGGATGCCCATGAAACAACCCACAATTAACCCACGCTCACTTAATTGCCTATTGCACAATCAATAATCTCTTCATTCACTGAGAAATTCAGAGACTCAACCAGCTCCTAATCCTAAATAAAATTTTCCTTTTGGAAGATTCAAGGATGCCCACAAAACAATCCACAATTCGCTCACGCCAACTTTAACCGCCTATTGCGCAATGAAGAACCTCAGCCCCTAATCCTAAATAAAAATTTCCCTTTTGGAAGATTCAAGGACGCCCACCCAACAACCCACAATTCGCCCAGGCAGACTTTAACCGCCTATTGCACGATCAAGAACATCTTCGTTCACTGACAAAATCAAAACTCAACCAACTCCTAATCCTAAATAAAAATTTCCCTTTGGAAGATTCAAGGATGCCCACCAAACAACCCACAATTCGCCCAGCCGACTTTAACTGCCTATTGCACATTCAAGAACCGCTTCGTTCACTGACAAAATCAAAGACTCAACCAGCCTCTAATCCTAAATAATAATTTCCCTTTGGAAGATTCAAGGATGCCCACCAAACAACCCACAATTCGCCCACACCGACTTTAACCGCCTACTGCACAATCAAGAACATCTTTGTTCACTGACAAAATCAAAGACTCAACCAACTCCTAATCCTAAATAAAAATTTCCCTTTGGAAGATTCAAGGATGCCCACCAAACAACCCACAATTCGCCCAGCCGACTTTAACCGCCTATTGCACAGTCAAGATGCACAATCAAGAACCGCTTCGTTCACTGACAAAATCAAAGACTCAACCAGCCCCTAATCCTAAATAAAAATTTCCCTTTGGAAGATTCAAGGATGCCTACCAAACAACCCACAATTCGCCCACACCGACTTTAACCGCCAATTGCACAATCAAGAACCTCTTCGTTCACGGACAAAATCAAAGACTCAACCAGCCCCTAATCCTAAATAAAATTTTCCTTTTGGAAGATTCAAGGATGCCCACGAAACAATCCACAATTCGCCCACGCTGACTTTAACCGCCTATTGCACAATCAAGAACCTCTTCATTCACTGACAAAATCAAAGACTCAACCAGCTCCTAATCCTACATAAAAATTTCCCTTTGGAAGATTCAAGGATGCCCACCAAACAAATTCGCCCACACCAACTTTCGCCGCCTATTGAACAATCAAGAACCTCTTCGTTCACTGACAAAATCAAAGACTCAACCAGCCCCTAATCCTAAATAAAACTTTCCTTTTGGAAGATTAAGGATGCCCACCAAACAACCCGCAAGTCGCCTGCGCTGATTTTCACCGCCTTTTGCACAACAAGTATCTCCCCATTCACTGACAAAATCACAGACTTATCAGCCCCTAATCCTAAATAAAGAAGCTTGAAAAATATGAACACAACAAATATGCAGTAAAACACAAACACTAAATCAAAATGAACGCGGCGTTATTTTGTTGGTGACAAAGATCAAACAAAAGACCAAAATCTTTTTCCAAGGAAAAATACAAAAGAAACAGACCCATAGGAATTCATTGATCACCCTGCTAGCTGAATATCCAAGGATCAAATTTTGAAACAGAAAAATGAAAAAAAATTGCAGAAGAAATGAAAAAGTCAACACGACGAACACGTAAACAACAAAACATGCATAAAAGTTAAGGAGGGAGAGGGACGGAACTAGTACCCAGTAGGTGAAAATGAGAGAGCAGGGAAACAGAGTCCACGTAGCTCAAAGATGGAGATGTTCAATGGAGACTTGAAGAAAAATAATTGATCTAATAAACTTCCATTTTTAACGGCTACTCTTCTTCTTCTTCTTCTTCGATTTTTATTTATTTACTTTGGGTTTTGTTGTTATTTTATGATGTCGCCGCGACGCCGCCGTTAATATCCACTATTGTCTCTCTTACACGAAGAATA
Organism: Corylus avellana; assembly: GCF_965113065.1. Classification (NCBI taxonomy): domain Eukaryota; kingdom Viridiplantae; phylum Streptophyta; class Magnoliopsida; order Fagales; family Betulaceae; genus Corylus; species Corylus avellana. The sequence goes on along the minus strand of NC_142491.1, from coordinate 21,062,137 downwards.
ATAGCGCGTGAAACTAGAGGTGTGCGGGGTTGTATGTGGGTGGGAGAATGTGGCTTCAAGGCCTTCAATCCTGCGAGTGCGTGGTAATTAAGAAACTTCAAGGGTGGCCCAAATCCAATTTTCTTCTAACGCGCATTTCTCGTAGGTTTTAATACAGTATAAGCAGCCGCCTCTTCTAGGGTGATGTTTGGTAAATGGGTTAGTTTAGACAATGTAATTAATGTAGATTGATGTGAAAAAAAATAAGAATATTTAGTATAAAAAAAAATGAAAAGTGAAAAAATTTTGTTTTGTAGTGATTTTTTTATTTGAATAATAATAAAAAGTGAATGATTTAATATAAAAGGTGAAAAAGTTAGAATATTTTAATGTTAATTTTTTTGGGAAATGGTGATAAATAGTGTCTAGGCCAACTCTAACCCTTTTACCGAACAAGGCCTAATGACATGGGTGTGTTTTGTTTTTGTTATTATTTAAATAATAATAAAAGTTATTGACTGATATAAATGTAAAAATAAGATATTGATATTTGTGAGAAATGAAAAAAGTTTTTAAAAGTTTTTTTTTTGGAAGTGAAATAGGGAAGGAGAAAGAGAGAGGGGTGCTATAAACAAAGGGTTCAAAATGGAGGAAAAGAGAGAATTACAAGAACATAGCCCAAAGAAAATTGAATTTGTATATATATTTTTTTAAGGGGAAAGTTCACATATCCTTCAAATTACCATTTAATTGATAATGTCTCCCTAAATTTTCAATTGTGACAATGTTTTCTTAAATTACCAAAGCATTGTCAATGTTTTCCCAATGACAAAACTACCCCTAGTAAAATAAAAACAAAAAAGTACTAAAACTTTTAGAAAAAACCTAAAACTACAAAAAATAAAAAATAAAAAATCGTTTAAAAAAATAAAAAATATCTTTTTTTTAAAAAAAAAAAAAAAAAAAAAAAACTACAAAATTTTCTTATTAAAAATAAAAAATAATTTTTTTTTTTAAATAAAATAAAAAAAAAAACATTTTTTTAAATGAAAAATATTTTTGTTTTGTTTTTAATTTAAAATAAAAAATTATTATTCCTTTCGAATTTATAGGAGTATTTTTGTCTTATTGTGAAATATATAGGAGCATTTTTATCTTTTTGCTAGTCTTGGGGGAATATTAACAATGTTTTGATAGTTTGGGAGGACATTGTCACAATTGAAAGTTTGTGGAGAATATTGTCAATTGAGTTGTAGTTTGAAGAGAGTATGTTGACTTACTCTTTTTTTTAATGACTGAGAATTATTTTAAAGCAGAATCACTTCGTATAACCACCATTGTCACATAAGGCCAAACATAAATCAAATAAGTTGGGATTCGCTTGAGAGCTAGTCCCAATAAACAGTTTGCAACTCAATGAGTTTCGAACATAAATCCCAAGTTTTCTCGGCTTCTTTCAGTAAACAAAGTCATAATGTTTTTTTTTTTTTTAAAAAAAAAAATTTAGATTCTCATGGGTGATAATTTCTTACTAATAAAAAAAGTTATGACCTTTTACTATGGGTGATATGGCTCTGGTCTCTATCTCTCAAAGTACTTAAAAAATTTATATTTTGTACACATTTTTTACTTAGGTCCCAGCCTAAAAAATCGATTCTAATACCACAAAACTTGTTTCTAATGCCTAAAAACTCACTTTTGGATTCAAAACTAAAACCTAGAGAGGAAGGTTAACCCTTTTTGAGATTTTATCATCCTAAAACCGAAGATCAAAATGCTAGAGCCATACTATCACTTACGACACTGGAGCCATGTTGTGGGTCTCACCGAAGCAAGACCCACGCCTTGAGACCCATTAGAAAAAACCAAAGAAAAAAGAAAGAAAAGTTACCTCTGCATGGTGGCAGCTAACATTTCAACAAACCCACGGCCGGCGAGACCCAACAGTGGTCTCAGTGGCTGGCCAGACCTAGGCTGGCCGCATACCCACTGTCTTCTTCTTTCTCTCTTTGCTTTCAACTTTTCTTCTTCTTTGAGTTGAAAATCAAGTGCATTAGGCAGTAGGTTTTTTTTTTTTGTGCATTTTTTTTGCCTTATGTGGTGTGTCCTTCTTTTATTGGTTGCTGCAAAACAACACTTTTATGTAATGATGCATTGAAGTTAAACCTTTTTTTTTTTTTTCATCCTAAATCATAGTAGAGAACTTGAGGAAAAGAAAATAAATTAAAAATTTTATAGACAGCCTAGATTCAATAAAGCAAGAGAAAGCGAAAACATTAAGATTCAGAAGTAAAATCAAATGAAGAGCTAGGGTTTAGAGTTGTTCTGATGAGCAAAGGAGTTGAGGGGCCAGGGAGAATGTTTCCATAACGTACAAATAGGGCATAAAAGATCATGATCTTCCAGCAAAGGAATAAATTGGCCTAGATTCGACATTACAGAGAGTTTTTGTGCATAATTTTCCTAATCAACAACTTTTTAACCTTTCATGAAGAAAATGACAGAAATTGAAAACGTTTCTCAAAGATTCATCACTAACTTTCTTCTGGCTTTGCCGCCAAGTCAGTATAAAAGACTGCAAGTACTGTAGACGCTACAGCTCGATAATCAAATAAATAAAGAGGTCTTTTGGATGAAATAAAGAAATCCCTTGTGTTGAGGGTTTGAATAAAATCATTAATTATTGAAGGATATTATCTGTAAGACGTATAAGAGCATGTTTCACGTTTATGATTTACTACATATATATGCATGCACAATAAACATACAACCTTAAAACATAAAAATTCTTCTTGCATCTCACAGACAACATTAGGAACTAAAATATTTGTACCTTAAAACGCCGTTGTTGAGACAGGATTCATCATATTTGTAAAAAAAACAAGCTAGTTCTCAGGCTTTAGGTTTCTAAGGATAACCCCAAGCGAGAGTGGTAAGCCTCAACAACCTTCCTCTCGGTGGTAGTCTCCATCACAGTCTGCACATCCAAGCTAGGGATCCTCATGAAAACCACCTTTTTCTGGTTTGCCACATTCGGTGCAACCGCCTCAGAAGTGAACTTCTCTTTTCAGAACGGCTAACGATGGCTTCTTTCTTGGTGGGAGTAATGGCAGGTGAGTTTTCAAGCTGCTGGGAATTCAAGCTGGAACTGGAGTGGTCGACAGAATCGGTGTTGCGCCGATTACATATCCCCTTGATAGATTTGCGGATGCCCCCATGTATACAAGATGTTGTTCCAAACGACACAGCCCTTGAAATATGCAGTACAAGTATCCTTCTTTAGAAAATACAAAATATAAAAATCTCGTGTAAAAATAACAACAGTTGAGATATAGCAAAACATTCTTTTAACCAAACGACATGGTTTTCACAGGAAGGATACCAATATCTATGACAATTAAGAAACTCTTTTTTCATTCAGATTCCGCAAACACAACAGGAAAAACTAGACCCCTCAAATCTTTTGTACAGAAGGAGAGTCTACCGAGAAGCAAATGTTTACGTTCATGAGAAGATTGAACAAATGGTGACTATGAAAACAAAAAACAGAAATATATAATAACTCAAACCAGGAACACCAAAGGTGACAAAGAATGCTCAACAAAACTTGGCAAAAGAAGAAAAGCCGATAATTAAATACCTTTTCTTTTTTCTGTTTTTGTTTTGTTTTTTCTCTGATTATTTCCGTACGTTAATAAGAAATGCAGTACTTCTTGCCGGCTGGTATCAGATCGAGCTGTTCTTTCTTTCTTGTGAGGTTTCGCTGTGCAATGGGAGGATTGCGAAACAGCCTTTATAATTATACCAACGAACACCCGCACTAAGTCCACAAAACAATAGTACACTTACCCCACTTGCCCTTGGCAAGTGGACACAATATAATCCAATGGATTATATTGTGCCACGATGACCGAAAACTTTGGCAACTGTTACAATTGAAAAACGTGTCACGGTCAACCAACAATTCCAACAATGCATGGATCGGACTGTGTGAACACGTTGTGGTGACCAGGTGGCAGGGAGGGGTCAAGAGCGGTCAAATGCCCCCCCCTTCAACTCCAAGAACTTTCCAAGAACTTTCCTTTACTCTCCAGTAGGATTTTTTCGAATTCTCTAGTTGTTCAGGTAAGAAATTCTAATTAAGATAGGGCACGTATGCTACATATATTTTGTGATTTATTCTAAATAAAGATTATTTTGTGGAATTAAATATTTTGAATTGATTATTTATTTGATTCTTATTCCTTGATAGGATAAATAAATAAGGTAACAATTTTCTTTTCAGAAGGGTGGATTTTTCCTTGGTGGGAGTAATGACAAGCTGCTGGGAATTCAACCTGGAACTGGAGTGGTCGGCTGAATCGGTGTTGCACCGATAAGAATTCCCCTTGATAGATTCGTGGATGCCCATGTATCCAAACACAACCCTTGAAGTATGCATTATAAGGTCAGGGACAAGGGCCGCCACAAGGCAGCAGGAGCCAAAGACCAATAAAAATTATGTTACTAAGGGCCCATATGCAACAACAAATTTTTTTTTTCACCTTTTATGAGTTGGAAGTGGTCATGGGCTATATGGGCAACCCACTAAGCGAGGAATTAGAACTATTTTTTTTTTTTAATTTTTTTTGTGAGAACCACGCTATGGCTTGGTGGCAGGAGGCTGAGCCCCATGAGTTGGGAGAGGCCAAGGGCAATCCCCTTCTTCCGTCCCTCATTCTTTAAAAAATATATAGGGAAAAGTTCGCATACTCACTCAAATTATCACTAATTGACAATTTTTCTTCAAACTATCAAAAATTGTCAATATTTTTTTTCTAATGACGAAACTACCCTTAGTAAAATAAAAACAAAAAAATACTAAACCTTCTAGGAAATGCTTAAAACTAAAAAAATAAAAAATAAAAAAAATCCAGTGGCAAATTAAAATTTTTTTTTTAAAAAATCCTTTTTATAAGAACAAAATTAATTTTTATTTTTTTGTTATAATTTTATTTTTTTATTTTTTTTGTTTTATAACTTTTTTAAATAAAAAAAATTATGTTTTAAAAAATTAACAATTTTCTTTTAAGAAAATAAAAATTTTCGTTTTCTAAAACAAAATTAAAAAAAAAAATGTTTTTTTTTTTTTAAAAATAAAAATTTCCCTTTTTTTAAAAAAAAATTATTTAAAAAAATTTTCGTTTAAAAAATCTTTATTTTTTAATTAAAATTTTTCTTTTAATTTTTTTTTTGAATTTATAAGGGTATTTTTGTCTTATTGAGAACTATATAGAAGCATTTTTATCTTTTTGTTAGCTTTGGAAGACATTGACATTGTTTTGATATATATATATATATATATATTTGAAATAAGTTGACAATCTTCATTAGAAAATCAAATTTAGAGTACAAAAACTCTAGACAACAAGAGCAAACTGCTATGAGAAAATAGTGTCAAAGATACATAATGGAATTTCTTCCATCCACACCCTATCCATTACTTCCTAATTGCTTCCTTTGCTAATCAATGAGCTGCGTTATTTTGGGTCCGTTTCACATGCTTAATGTCCCAGCTTCTAAAGGAACCCAAAAGCAATTTGATATCAGCTCCAATATGCCCAAAATGACACCAGTTCTCTCCCTGTTCCAAGATCATAGTAACCACCTGCAAAGAGTCACCCTCAAGAAGAATATCTTGCAAGCCTAGGTCCCTGCTGAACTCCATTGCCTGTAGTGCCGTTAAAGCCTCTCCAACCACAGGCTCCTGATATGAACTTAGAGTTTTACTTTGAGCCGCATGGACCCTACCATGATCATCACAAACTATAAGCCCAACTCCCATGCGCTTCAATGTGGGATTAAACCCAACATCCCAATTAACCTTAAATATGCCAGCAGGTGGAGGTTGCCACAACGCATGAGTTTCTACAACTGGTTGGTAACCATGAGTATCATCTGAGAACTTAACCTACCAGAACTCATGAAGAGACCTCTCTGCATCGCGAATGAGTTTGTTAGGATGAGAAAACTCTCCCCCATGCACAAAAGAATTTTTGCGAAACCAGATGTTTCTTGCCAATATCGCCAAAAAAGCCAACTCCTCTGACTACATCGCTTGACCAAAGCATCTCATACCTCACGAAATTCAGACCCTTTAACTTGAGCTTTTTGAATTTTTCAATCACAAGCCCTCCACACATCTCGAGTAGCTAGACAGTCCCACAGTACATGCCTCGTCGATTCTACCTCTTGGGTGCAAAAAATACAAATAGCTTCCTTTAGTACCCCCCCTGTTAGCCGATATCATGCTCAGTGTTCTCTGGTTCTGCGATCGAGCGCAAGTCGAGTGCGCTCGATCGCAAAAAGTCAAAAACCTACTGGTTCCGCAATCGAGAGCAAGCCCAATGTGCGTTCGAGCGCAAAAGGTCAAAAACCTACTGGTAGTGCGATCGATCACACATCGTGTGCGATCGAGCGCAGCAATGCAGAAATCAGAGACGGTGCAAATTCTCAAAACCAATAAGGAAAGATATTACAGCTCACAATCAAAGGGACCCAACCATATCAAGATTTTACACTTGTGCAACAAGAAAAACATGTTCCTTGTTCAACAAGGGAAACGTTTTCCTTGGTATCTAAGGAAAATCTTGTATTGTAATTATTGTTTTTGATACACTAGGTTTAAGGTTGTATATATACTACCCTTATGTATTTGTAAAGTTTAAGCCTTTGAATAAAAACTTCATCAAGTTTTCATGGTATCAGAACACCTTTAGGCCAATGCCATATTTTCCTTTTGATTCTGCAGCACTGTCTATACCATGGCAGCAGCTAATTTAGTCTTTGTTCCACCTACTACCACCCAAAACTCTCTTCTCAAGCTTGATTCAGGCAACTATACCAGCTGGGTGATGCAGATCAACCCCATTCTGTGCACCTATGATCTCATGGCAATTGTGGATGGTTTAGAACCATGCCCTCCACAATCAATCACTGACGATGAAGGCAAAACTTCTCCCAATCCAGAATATACCAACTGGAACAAAAAGGACCAATTCCTTCTCAACATCATCACAGCCTCTCGTTCAGAGAAAGTCCTGGCCACAGTTTATGGCTTTGATACCTCTCATCAAGCATGGATTGCCTTAGCAACCAAATTTGCCTATAAATCCAAGTCTCGGATTGCCAACCTCAAGAAACAACTTCAAAGTCTGTCATAAGGACCCCATACCTCAAACTGTAAAGAATCTTGATGATCAACTTGGTGCAGCAGGTAACCCTATACCTGAAGCTGAAATCATCTCCTCTATCCTTAATGGTTTGAACTCATCCTTCACCACCTTTATCACCACATACTCGTTTCACACCCGTACAAACACCATCAGTTTTGAAGATTTTCAGGATGAACTCCTTAGTCATGAGTTGCTGCTACAACAACACTACACACCTATCCAAGATTCATCAACGTTTGCTCTCACAGCACATACTCCTATACACTCTCAATTTTCCAAGGGCAGAATCCCTATGTCTTCCAGATTCCCATCCAGAAACGACTTTCCAAGACAAGGCAATAATTACACAGCACCTAGGCCTTACTCCCAACCACTCAGCCGTGGCCCTCAATTTAGCCGTGATCCTCTGCAATACAGCAGAGGTTTCAACCAGCACCAAAGAGGCCACTTCTCCTTCCCAAATTAGTAGTACAACCGAAGTCTCAATCAGGGAAATCAATATCCCCCAAGGCAGTCCAATTCGAGCAATAACTATCCCACAAAATAGCACATGCCTAACTCATCATCAATATATCAGGACCAACCCTTCTCTCATGGTCCTAGAGCTCCCTGTCAGATTTGTGGAAGAATTAGTCATACTGCATTGGATTGTTTTCATAGAATGGACTATGCTTTTCAGGGCAAACATCTCCCTGACCATTTGGCTGCCATGGTTGTACAGACCAATCCAAACTATGAAGAACAGCAGTGGATAGCAGACAGTGGTGCCAATGCTCATATCACAAATCAGCTTGAGAATCTACAGATTCAGCAGCCTTTCCAGCAGACAGAGGAAGTTGCAGTGGGCAATGGCACTGGTTTGGCTATAGAAAACACTGGTTCAACTCTTCTCTCTACACCCAACACTGACTTTCAACTTACAAATATATTATATTGTCCTCAGGCCTCTGCCAATCTTCTTTCTATTCATAAGTTCTGCCTTGACAATTTTTGCTACTTTATCCTAACCTCTTCTCATTATTTTTTCAAGGATCTGCTGATCCATGCAACACTCTTGGAGGGGAGGTGTGAGAATGGCTTGTACCCCTTGAAGCTTGGAAGGACCTCTCATAGAGACACCAAGAATTTTATTGTTTTGTTAGGAATAAAAACCACCTCTTTAGTGTGGCACTTTAGATTAGGACACCCTTCTTTGGATATTGTTAACCGTGTTGTCAAGAACACTTCTTTTCCTGTTACAAGTTTTAATTTTAATAAAAATTCTACATGCATTTAATGTCAACTTGGCAAGAGTAAACAACAGCCTTTTCAAGTATCCAATCGTGTATCAAAGCAACCCCTTGAACTAATCCATTCTGATGTCTGGACATCACCAATTCAATCGGTTAGTGGTTACAAATACCATGTTATCTTTGTTGATGATTTCTCAAGATTTACTTGGATCTATCCTTTACATACTAAATCATAAGTTTTTGAACACTTTGTTAAATTCAAACTTCTAGTAGAAAATCAGTTCACCTCCAAAATCAAACAACTCCAATCTGATGGAGGAGGTGAATATAATTCTCTCCAGTTCCAATCCTTTCTAACAAAACATGGTATACTCCATAGGAAAACATGTCCTCATACCTCTCAACAAAATGGTTTGGCTGAAAGAAAACTTAGACATATTATTGAAACAGCCCTCACTTTCTTAGCTCACTCCCATCTATCCAATAAGTATTGGGTTGATGCCTTTCTCACAGTTGTGTATGTCATCAATAGGCTCCCTACACCAGTTTTGCAATATCATTCACCATACTTTAAACTCTATCATAGGGAACCAAACTATCAAAAACTCCAAGTGTTTGGCTGTCTTTGTTATCCTCTCCTTAGGCCCTTTGGTTTGCACAAACTAGAAAATCGATCCAAACCTTGTATTTTCCTAGGCTACAACTCTGCTGGGTATAAATGTCTAGACCCTGTCACTAACAAAGCATATTTGTCAAGGCATATTATCTTTGATGAGCAATCATTCTCTGCCAAGGATCAAGTCAACTCACATTTGCCATCCAAGATTACTGCACAAGGTGATGCTCCCTTATTTCTCCCTGTTTCCTGTTCTATTCCATATATTATGCCACTTGTTTCTGACCATACTGCAACTCCTGCTGAGACTTCACCTGAACCTGCCCCTGCTCCATCCATCCCTTCCTCCCCACTTCCCTCACCATCTCCTTCACCATCTTCTGGATCAACCTTACCAGTAGCATTTGCCCCGCCCGACCAACCACCACCTCCTTACCCATGACTACTAGGTCTAGAACTGGTTCCCTACAGCCTAAGCCCTTCCCTGATTTCCAACTATAACAAGCCACACTACTTGAGTTTGAACCAATGACCTATAAACAAGCTGCCACTGATCCAAGCTGGAAAGCTGTAATGCAGTTGGAATATGATGCTCTCATTCATAATGGCAGCTGGACGTTATGCCCTGGACCCCAATTTCACAATGTGATCAGAAACAAATGGGTATTTAAAATCAAGAGGAAAGCCGATGGAAGTATAGAGAGGTTCAAGGCAAGACTAGTAGCTAAGGGCTTTGATCAACAAAGTGGTATCGACTACACTGAAACTTTTAGTCCAGTGATCAAAGCTTCTACCATTCGCATCATTCTTACTCTTGCTGTCCACTTTGATTGGTCCATCAGACAACTAGATGTGTCTAATGCCTTTTTGCAAGGCACATTGGGAGAAGAGGTATACATGGAGCAGCCACCAGGTTTTGTTCAAACTGCACCACCTGATCAAGTGTGTAAACTTCACAAAGCCATTTATGGTCTCAAGCAAGCTCCTAGAGCCTGGTTCACTCGTCTCTCTACTTTTTTGTTGGAACTTGGATTCAAGGGATCTTTGGTGGATACCTCTCTGTTTATTTACTTACATGACTCTGTTCAAGTGTACATGCTTATTTATGTTGATGATATTCTTATTACTGGTACTCACCCTGCGATTATCTCTACCATCATTAACAAGTTGCAGCAGGAATTTCCTCTAAAGGACTTGGGGCCCTTAAGTTTCTTTTTTGGCATTCAGGTTACTCGTATTGCTTCTGGTCTTCATCTCTGCCAAACCATGTATATCCTTCATCTTCTCAGCAAAGCACACATGGCAGACTCAAAACCCTCCAAATCTCCCTGTGCATCTGGCTCCAAACTATCTAGATATGAAGGTGAACCTTTGACTGATCCCACGGTTTACAGGCAAATAGTAGGTGCTTTACAATATTGTACACTTACACGTCCCGACATTGCTTATTCTGTTAATCAACTTTGTCAACACATGCATGCCCCTACCTCAGCTCACTGGATTGCAGCCAAACGAGTGTTAAGGTATCTTAATGGTTCTTCCAATTATGGTCTGTTTTACACCAAGAGTAACCTACAGGTCAATGCCTTTTGTGACTCAGATTGGGCTGGATGCCCTGATGACCGCCGGTCCATCACTGGCTTTGCTGTCTTTCTTGGTGATTGTCTTATTGCTTGGAGTGCAAAGAAACGGGCTGTGATCTCCCGCTCCAGCACAGAGGCTGAATATCGAGCTCTTTCTCTCACCACAGCAGAACTCTTCTGGATTAGGATGTTGTTCAAAGAAATTGGCATATTTCTCAAAGTACCCCATGTTCTATGGTGTGATAATCTGAGTGCTTTAGCCTTGGCATCCAATCTAGTCTTTCATGCTCGTACGAAACATATTGAGGTGGATTATCATTTTGTTCGAGAAAAGGTCCTCAATCGTGATGTTGTTATCAAGTTCATCTCCACAAATGATCAGGTTGCAGATGTGTTGACTAAAGGTCTTTCATCTTTTCGGTTCCTCTCTCTTAAGTCTAAGCTGATGGTGGTTTCTCCACCTATCAGCTTGCGGGAGGGTGTTAGCCGATATCATGCTTAGTGTTCTCTGGTTCTGCAATCGAGCGCAAGTCGAGTGCGCTCGATTGCAAAAGGTCAAAAACCTACTGGTTCCGTGATCGGGCGCAAGCCCAATGTGCGTTCGAGCGCAAAAGGTCAAAAACCTACTGGTATTGCGATCGATCGCACATCGTGTGCGATCGAGCGCAGCAACATAGAAATTAGAGATGGTGCAGATTCTCAAAACCAATAAGAAAGATATTATAGCTCACAATCAAAGGGATCCAACCATATCAAGATTTTACACTTGTGCAACAAGGAAAACGTGTTCCTTGTTCAACAAGGGAAACATTTTCCTTGGTATCTAAGGAAAGTCTTGTATTGTAATTATTCTTTTTGATACACTAGGTTTAAGGTTGTATATATACTACACTTATGTATTTGTAAAGTTTAAGCCTTTGAATAAAAACTTCATCAAGTTTTCACCCCCCCCCCTTCGTAGTAGATTTAACTTAGTAGGCAATATAGTACTGCAAGCTCGCCATAAAAATATTTTAACAGGGTTGAAAACTTTAAGACTCCAAATTTCCTTCCGTGATGAGTCATTATCCCAAGAATTAGACCCATCCCCAATAAGTAGTGCTTTCTTATCATTTTCAGTAAAATAGGAACTACGGACTGTGAGAAAACCGGTCTTGGCATCTCTCCAAATTAGTTTATCCTACTGATTGTACCTACTAAGGGGTATATTATAGATAAGATTAGCTTCTTCCTGACTGAAAATAGACTGAATTAAAGGAACATTCGACCACCCCCACATTAGGATCCATAAGCTCGGCTACTTTAGCACCAAAAGGAAGAATACTGCAAGGGGATTGAACCATAAACGTAGTAGGTTGTGGAACCCATATGTGAACCTTTTGCCCATCACCAATGCACCAGTACGATCCCTCCTTTAGCAAATCCCTAAGCCTAAAAAAATACTCCTCCAAGCAAAAGACCCCCTAGTACCCTTTGATGCTTCTAGAAAGGTACATCTAGAAAAATATTTGACTTTGATAATCCGACCCACCAAACTATTCGAATTCTACAACAACCTCCAACCTTGTTTAGCTAAAAGCGCTCTGTTAAAACAATGAATATCCCTAGATCCTAGTCCTCCTTGATTCTTTGAGCAACCCATCTTCTCCTATCTCATCCAATGTATTTTCTTTTCATCATTCTTGTGCCCCCACCAAAAACCTTTACATAAGACCATTCAGATCATTACATAGCTTCTTTTGTAGCAATAAAATACTCATGTTGTAAGTCGGAATTGCTTGAAGAACATCTTTAATAAGAATCTCTTTCCCAGCTTGTGAAAGAAACTTCATCTTCCAATCTAAAATTCTTTTCCTCACCCTATCAGTGATATGTTGAAATTCCCTAACACGGGATTTCCCAACCAACGACAGAACCCCAAATAGTTATCATACCTTTGAGAGGATGGAACACCAATCAAATTTAGAATAAGAGCCCGAGCCTCGGCACTAGTGTTTTTACTAAAGAAAACTGTCGTCTTGTTTCTGTTTAACCTTTGCCCCGAAGCATTTTCATAACATTCCATAATAAATGCAAGGCAATGCCAATAAGATAATGTAGCCTTGCAAAAGAGAAGACTGTCGTCGGCAAAGAATAAATGGTTCAATCGAGGCCCTCTCGGAGAGGTTGGGACCCCCTAGATATCCATTCCTCTCTGCCTGATGAAGTTTGAAACTAAGAACCTCAACACACAAAATAAACAGGTAAGGGGACAGAGGATCTCCTTGCCTAATACCTCTTGTTAGGCGAATGCACCCCATCGGCCACCCGTTTACAATAATCAAATAAGAAATTGTGGTCAAACATTTCATGACAAGCCGCACCCATATTTCAGCAAAACCCATCTTCCTTATCACCTCCTCCATAAACATCTACTCCACTCGGTCATAAGCTTTACTCATGTCAAGTTTGAGGTCCATATAACCCACCTTTCCCCACATCTGAGTGTGCATGGAATCTAACATCTCATAATCTTCAGCCGGTTAGCAAGTACCTTGGATATGATTTTATAACCCACATTACATAAGCTTATAGGTCGAAAATCAGTCACCTTGGTAGGTTTTTGCTTCTTCAGAACAAAAGCAATATGAGTGAAATTCACAGTTTCCTCCAAAGCACAAGAATTAAAAAACTCAAAAAAACTTTACATACCTCAGGACCCACAGAGGCCCAATTGTCGAGATAAAAACACGTTGGAACCCATTAGGGCTAGGTGCTTTCAGTGGTGCCATTTGGGCCAAAGGAGTGCTAAACTCCTTTGCCGAAGGCTCCTTGAGAAATTGATTATTTTAAGCCATGTAAACTTAGGTCCCTTAAAACCAAGATCTTTGAGGTGTGTATAATCTAAAGTTTTCTAAAATCAACCATCTGCCACAAAGGTCTACGGATAGTTCCAAAATTTCAGAATCCAAAGCAATTTCATTGAAATCGCCAACACACAACCAAGCTTCAGGTTGAAAAGAACGCAACAATTTAAGTAGTCTCCAAGATTCCTTCTACCTTCCCACCTCAGGATGTCCGTAAAACCCTGTAAATTTCCATGGATGTAAACAATCACCTAATTTGACAACAGCATTGATATAGCATCGACTATAATTTTGGATATCTACACGCACACTCTCCCTCCTCATCAAAGCTAGTCCCCCACTACGACCCACGCTGTCCACCTTACTTGGAAAACCCACAAAACATTCATCCATTCCATGAGGATTTGAAGTTGTAAAAATATCTCAGAAATAATTCAAAAATGCCTCATCAATCAATTCCGGTGTTGAACGTTCCACCCCACCCTCATCAACTATGTATGAAATATGATTGGCCCAACGTCGTTGATTCACACAAGCGTGATAGTAGCTAGTATTTTGACCCCCATGCTTTAGCCAATGCTCTTTAGCAAGATATCTCCACTTGAAATCTTGTTGCTCCACCATACTGGCCACCTCCGATTGTAAAATTCTCACTTCGTTCAAATCTTGCACTCCCTCAGCCTCCTGAATTAATCATAGCGCTTCTGTTTTTGCTGTAATAGAATCCTCCGTTGGGCATCTATGAGCACAACTGCACTATATAAGAAGAACCCTTTGACTACGGTCAAGCCTCCCAACCACATCATGCCATGTTACAGGTTGAACAGATTTTGGTCTCCACTCATTTTTAATCACCTCTTTGTAGACCAATTGTTTGCCCCACCTCACATCATATTTGAACCTACGTGGTGGCCATTGCTGTGATAAACAAAGGAGCATGATCTGATGTACAAGCAGCTAAAACATTTAACTTTACCACCTGGAAAATATCAAGCCATACAGAATTCCCCAACGCTCTATCCAAGCGTTCTTTTATAAAATTGTTACCATCTTGCATGTTAAGCCACGTAAACTTAGGTCCCTTAAAACCAAGATTTGTGAGGTGTGTATAATCCAAAGCTTTCTAAAATCAACCATTTGCCACAAAGGTCTACGGACAGTTCCAAAATTTTCAGAATCCATAGCAATTTCATTGAAATCGCCAACACACAACCAAGCTTCAGGTTGAAAATAATGCAACAATTTAAGTAGACTCCAAGATTCCTTCCACCTTCCCACCTTAGGATGTCTGTAAAACGCTGCAAATTTCCATGGATGTAAACAATCACCCAATTTGACAACATCATTGAAATAGCGTCGACTATAATTTTGGATATCGACATGCACACTCTCCCTCCACATCAAAGCTAGTCCCCCACTACGACCCACGTTGTCCACCTTACTTGGAAAACCCATAAAACAATCATCCATTCCATGAGGATTTGAAGTTGCAAAAATGTCCTGGAAATAATTCAAAAATGCCCCATCAAAAATATATAGGTGAGAATGGATTAACAAATGAAGATGAGCATGCAGTTGATGCAGAAGGCGACCATTGTGGATCACACAAAGTATGTGTAGATCTTCATATCTTAATCACTTGTAATATAATCTAGTTATATATAGGTTTGCACTTTCAAAATAGTTAGATATAGGCTTGTAATTTAATATTTTCTTTTGGTTTTGTTATTTGCAGGTAATCGTTAAGTGACGTATGTATACTTGACTTGTTAGGTTAGGTACGTATTTGACGCCAGATACTAAGCGAACCCGTTGATATATTTTATTTCATATGCAATATACAATTTTTGTAAACTCTTTTAAGAGGTGGTGCACTTTGTGTTTATGATATCGTTTTGAATATTTTATTTCATATGTATGGTACAATTTTTGTTAAATCTTTAAGATGTGGTACACTTTGTGTTTATGATATCATCATTTTGGATTTAGATGTCTTATGAGATATGAAATTGTATATATGGATTAGATATGTATTGTGAGATATGTATAAGATTGTCTGAGATTGATGAATGGAGAAAATATTTATGGATTAATCCAATATTTTTGGAGAAAATACGCAATACAATATTGTATTGCATATTGTGTATCAGGAGAAAATAAAAAATATATATGGATTGCATGGGGAAAACATTTTCTCCACATATTAATTATTGGAGGTGCTTCACGGTGTGGAAGCACTCCCATATAGAAATAGGGGCGCTTTACATGTAAGCGCCCCCTTTTTTGAATGAGGGCGCTTCCAATGCAACCACCCTCTTTTAAAAAAGGAGGCACTTGCATAGGAAGTGCCCTCATTCTAAAAAAGAGGCGCTTGCCTAGGAAGCACCCTCATTCTAAAAAGGGGGCGCTTGCCTAGGAAGCGCCCCTTTTTTTAAATGAGGGCGTTTTTCACCACTAAGCACCCCCTTTTTAAAAAGGGGGTGCTTTGTTCTAAACATCTCCTTTTCGAGGCACTTTTTAGTAAAAAACATCTCAAACTTAAATTCTAGTCACCATAAAAACCGATGTGTTCCAAGTGCCCCTAATCAAGCATTGCGAAATCAATAGAGACTTTTTTTTTGGCCAAAAATGCCCGTAGTCGCCATAAAAACCGACGTGTTCCAAGTGCCCCTAATCAAGCGTTGCGAAATCAGTAGAGACGTTTTTTTTGGCCAAAAATGCCCCAAATAACCAAGTCACTAAACCTTTTTCTTTTGTTGTGCGCGCCCATCCTCCTTTGTTTTTGTCATGCCACCTTCTTATAATTGAAACCCGCAGCCAAGGCCTATATTCATTATTGATCTTTGCTCCCGGCTTACTTCTCATCTCTCCTTTGGTGCACCTGTACACCCATGCCAGATCATTCCACACTGAAAACAGAAGTGGGGAAGCCACTCATACTGAAAATTAATCCAGATGGTACGATCTTTCAACTTTAACATTCTTCCTCGAGCCATAGGCTTTAGCAAATTGATATGAATTTTCACCCTCAAAAATTCGCCCCAACCAAAACTATCATCATCCGTTTTGACCTCCTCAACATGCCTTACAGTAGCCCCCAGAGATCGTTCCGTTTCTCGCCCTATACATGCCAACGGAAGATAGCATATACGAACCCAAAAGCCCGCCGTATCAAAACTCATCTAGATAGGGGGTATCAAGCCATCAAATTCAACCACCAAAAAACGATTCCCCTCGAATACCCATGGACGTCCTTCAATAACTCTAGACTTATCCTAGAAGTGCTCAAACTCAATGAGAAATAAATTGTCCCCAAGGACTTTGAAAGACAAATACCCTGTCAGTTTCCACCATCGAATAATTTTTGAGCGAATAGTTTCCTTCCCAAGTACCCTATCAACAATCAACTTGCCCACCAAACAATCCAAGCCTTTTGAAGCAAAATCTTCAAGATTTTCCTCCCGCACCGCAACAGTCGTACTCTCCACCTCCGTAAGATTAAACGTCTCCCAAAGCTTGGTAATATCCTCTGCCATACTAATCCTACGAACTGCACCCTCCTCTCTGACAAAATCTTAACAATCTTCCACAGTCTTAGTAGACTTGGAAAACAAGTTCTTCTCCTCTAGCGTCGCACGTCCTAGAGAGAAAACTTCTAAACTTCTATTGTTTTCTTTTCTTTCCAATTGTTTGATAGTTTGGGGGGACATTGTCAATTGGGTGGTAGTTTGAGGGGTATCTAGACTTTACCCAAATATAAAATATAAACTCTTGTGTAAAAATAACCGAACGGCGTTGTTTTCCTATGACAACGAAGAAACTCTTTTTTTATTTTATTTTTTTATTTTTTATTCAGATCCTCTCATCACCCAGCAAAAACAACAGATCGAAAAACTAACTCCTCAAATCTTTTGTACAAAAGGAGAGGCTACCGATCGAGAAGCAAATGATTTTAGGTTCATAAGAAGATTGAACAAATGGTGACTACAAAAAAAGAGAAAAATAATAACCCAAACTAGAAACAATAGTTAATGAAACACCAAGGGGACAAATAATGCTCAACAAAACTTGGCAAAGGAAGAAAAGCCGATAAATACCTTTTTTCTTTTTTTTTTTTGCTGTTGTTGTTTTGTTTTTCTTTGATTTCCAATTCCGTTAATAAGAAATGCACTTCTTGCCGGCTGGTATCAGAGCGGTTATTTCTTGGGAGTTTTCGCTATGCAGTGGGATCAGAGGATTGCGATGCCGTGTGTGGCAGTGGGCTATTGCTATGTCGTTACCTATAGTGCTGCGTGTGGTGGTTGGGCTTCCTTAACAATGTGTGGAACACAGTCGAAGTGTGCGGTGGGAGAGCGGGCACTACTCTGGTGATTGAGTAGTGCAGTGTTATAGTGTTGCTCCGAGGGAGTGCTATTGATGGTCTGAACGGCATGCGGTGCTGTGTCTCCGGTGGCGCGGTGGGTGATGTCTCTCCAGTGACCGGCTGCGAGGTGTGGAAGTGTGAAGCCGTGGGAAACAACCGTGACACTGCTATGGGAAACGTGACGCTGCTGTCTCTCTGGTGACCGGCTGCGACGTGAGAAGCGTTTCGGTCTGTAGAGTACACCCTTTGTCAAAGGTGGCGAGGTGCGATATTTATATTGGAAAGCATTACACTTAACGCTTAAAAGTCCACTCACTGTAGACCCAAAACGCACTTCTAAGGCCTAAACGGCCCGTTTCAAAAAAAAAAAAAAAAAAAAAGAAAGAAAAAACTTGGGAAAACATTACACTTTTACCCCTCAAAGTTTCCTCAAATAACACTTTGGAGTTAAAGTGTAGGTTTATGACCCCAAGATTTTTTCCCCACCTTCATTTCCGTTTTCCAATGGACCCACCTTCAAAGAGAAAAAAAAAAAAAACCTCAATCTAATTATTTCTTTAATCAGATAAATTGGAAAAGGGAATTTGAAAAAAAGTCTCCGGTATTTGGCATAAACAACACTAAATAGAATAAAGGGAAAAATATAAAATGGCCCCTCAAACTACCAGCCATTTGCAATTTAGCCCCCCAATGTTTAAAATGTAATAAAGTAGCCCCAAACTACCAAATAGTTGCAATTTGGCCACTCCGTTAGTTAACACCGTCAAAATGGATGAAAAATGCAAAACGATGTCGTTTTGTTGAGGATAAGTTATTAAAATACCCTTTTTTTTAAAAAAAATCAAATTAAAAACAAATCCAACTAAACTTGTCGTTTAGGGTTTCAAAAAAAACTCCTTGCAATACTACAACACGACAACAACAGTTTGAAAGCAGTTAGACAACCCACATCCAACAGTTACAACCATGTCCAACAGCTACAACGTTAACCTTCGTCCGACAGTTTTTCACATGAGAAAACGATCAGTTTCCTTGGGGGTTGGCTTGAAAAAGATCAGTTTTTTACGTTCGATTTGTTCCTTTCAAGATTTCAGTTCTTCACGTCAGATTTCAGCAGATTTCAGCAGACAAAAGAGCCCCTTCCAGCAATTTTCAGTTTGTCACGCCGTTTTTAGCTCGTCACTTCACTTCGCCTCACCTGCAATTTGTTTAGCAAACCCATTAAATTCACAAAAAACATATAGATCGTGGGGGAAAAGACGTCTTCCATTCAAGATTTCGGCCACTAAAGGTTTAACACTAAATTTAATTGAGTTTTCCTATTTTTAGGGTTTGTGGAGTTTTCTTTCTCGATGGGTTTAGGTTTTCTTTATTGATGTTTTGATTTGGGTGAAGGGAAATTGATTTTATGGTGAAAGGAAAATGATATGGATCCCTTTGTTTGTTTGTTTTGTTTTTTTGTTTTTTTTTGTTTTTTTTGTATATTTTTTTGCTTGTCTGCTTATTGGAGATTTTGGTTTCATTGAATAATATTTGTAGTTTCTGGTTTATAGGTTTATTGTCTGCTTATTGTTTGATGGGTTTTACGCATAGGGGTTGATGGGTTCTGTGGATTTTATATGCTATGGGTATAGTTTTCCTTTTTTTTTTTTTTTTGTGGTCCCCTACATAAAGTATGATACTGACATTCAGAGTAAATGGTTTCTATTTTGAGTCCAAGCCAATATCTCTGAAATTATCGTCATACAACATTGCTTCTCAATAACGATGAAAACGATGCACATGCTTGGTTGTTGAGACAATAAATGTGTCAAATTTTCTCAAAAGCATTATGAGAGCCCACAGCTATAATATTCTACCTCATCGGCTAATTAAATCAGCATCATCAACAATAGGTTTCTTCTAGGCTTCTGCTACTTCCATGGCTAGGAAACATTAATTAAAGAAATATTTCTTTTCTCATCACTATCTCTTCAACATAATATATAAATGTCGTCTGGGTGGTCCCTATATCGCACGTTTGGCCTCACCTGTATATGTTGGAAACAAAATTAGATCTTAAAAGTTTAATGATGAGACGTGTTTGGTGCCATTAATTCTTTTGTTAAAAAGAATATATATATATGCTTTTTTGATTAAGAGAGCTTTTCAGTGATGCTTGTGATCTGTCCATTCTTAAGACAACAGAATAAATTAAATGATATTGTTGTGAACGTTCTCAATCAAGGTAATTAGATGAATTAGTTTTCTTGTCAATCCACTTTCATTGGTTTTCTTGAATTTAATTAGATGAATTAGCTTTATAAAATTTTGGCTATGTTTGTTTTAAAAGAATTAAATACTACTTTATTTCATTAAAACCCATTAATTCATTTACTAAGACTCCCTTTGTGCATGTCATCAGACACCATCAAAATTTAGTGACTTCATAAAGAGTAGACAATGAATATAGATGTCCCTCTTTGCCAATTATAAAACATATATGTATTTCTCGAATCTAGATGTGTGTGTGTATCCCGTGCTCATTTGTATTCTATCTAGAATAATCCCAACAGGATTTGACCTTAAGAAGATGTTGAACAAGTGTAAAGGAGAAATGTTTTGAGACAATCTTTTTTGGCCTTTCCATCACATGTATGTGACTTAACATTGTAAACTACAAACCCAAATTATTTAATGCATGTGTAGAGAAGAGATATTTTTCTACGGAACCAAACTGAAAAGAAAAATGCGGATGCAAGAAAACCAAAGAAAGTGGTAATGAGAACATAAGAGGCGACCATTTGTTTGAAGGATAAAAAGAAAGCTAGGTAGTACCATCAATCGTGCACATATAACAACATGCATGGGGCTAACTGATGACCATAATGGATGGTGGGGCTTTTTCTACATGTAAGACCTGAACTGTTAATAATGAATCTCATGTGCATTTGACCGTTTAATTATTGAATCTATTGGCTACATGTGCATGCTATACTAAAAACAACATATCTTATCATACATGTGAAATAGTAATTATTGATTAACTTTAATTAATTAATTAATTAATATGTACTTAATATTTACTTAAGCTGGATTTGTTTAATATTTTATAGATTTGTTAAGTTTCTTTATTTCTTCTATTGTTTAGGATGACTACACGAGAGTTTGTATTTGAAGTGCATTATGGTGGTAAGATTAATAGGGGGTTTACGTGCGCATATGTGGGGGGTGAGGTAGATGTGTATGATAAAAAGTTTGAAGAGGACAAGTTGTCATTTTTTGAGATGGAGGGTATAGTAAAAAGTATTGATACAAGTCAGGGGATCTAGTGTATTACGTACAGCTAGGTTGTAGTATCCAAAGTGGTCTGAAATTAATTTCATCAGACTATAATGTGTTGGAAATGGTTGCTGCACATGTAGGGGTACTGGTCATTACGTTGTACCTTGTTTCATTCGATGAGCCTACAATTAATGATGATGAATATGAAGATGATAATGATTGTGAATATGGTGAAATTAGTAGGATTGATTGAGATGATCCTTATTGGGAAGAAATGTTAGAACCAGACATGTTTGATGAAGATAACAACCTTCCTGTGCCATCCATGGAAGGGGGAAATGTTGAGGAGTGTGGTGCTGAGGGGATGGGGATGGTAATGAGTATGAGGATGGGGAGGAGGATAATGATGATGAGGATGAGAGTGATGAGGAGGCGGAGGGTGATAATGAATATGCAAATGCAGAGAGAGCAATAATACAAGTTAGTGGAAGAGGTCAATGCTATGGTGATGAGGTTGATGATGCTGATGCAAACTCAGACATGGCACGAAGTGACATTCTTGTATCCCCTCCCAGAAGTGATGAGGAGAATGAGGTTTCATCTCTTGCCACATGTGTAACTAGGCGAACATAATTTCAACAAACTGACATGTACAATCCACAGTTGAGTAATGGGCAGAGATTTCCTTCAATCAAAGTCTTTAGAGAAGCTATTAGAGAGAACAATTTAAGAAATGGTAAGGATATAAGGTTTAAAAAGAATTACCTATCCAAATGTATTGTGGTATGCAGGGATCCAGGTTGTAGGTATCGGGTTTACGGTTGTAAATGTAAGGATGATGAGTCATTTGAAATTAGATCAATACAGGCCAAACACACTTGTACAAGGAAGCATAGGAATTCGACTGTGAAATCATCCTGGATTGCTGATAAATTGATTGACAAGTTTAGAGCACAACCTAACATGCCGTTAAAGGCAATTATTGGGGAAGTTAAAGATAAGTGGGGTGTTGATGATAATAATTGGCAGATGTATAGGGCTAGAAGAATTGCAAAGGAAATGATTCAGGGCAAAGTAAAGCTTTAATACAATACGCTTTGGGATTATTGTGAAACAATTAGACAAACGAATCGGGGTAGTTGTGTAATGATGAAGGTTGATAGACCTCTACTTGACCACCCAACATGTTTCCAAAGGTTGTATTTCTCTTTGGCTGCCATGAAAAAAGGTTTTCGAGCTGGTTGTAGGCCTATTATGGGGTTAGATAGATGTTTTTTGAAGGAGACTTATAAGGGACAGCTTTTGTCTGCCATTTCGAGGGATGGCAATAATGACATGTGTCCAGTGGCACTTGCAGTTGTTGAGGCAGAAACCAAAAACAACTGGATATGGTTTCTTGAGACTTTGCTATCAGATCTTGGCACCCCCCTTGCACAAGGATGGACATTTATTTCTGATCGTCAAAAGGTAACTATATTTTAAGTTCATTATGTTTCTTTGTTTTTAATTTTCGTTGTTTTCATCAAAAGGTAACCAATTTTTGTTTATTATTGTGACCAATTGTAGGGGCTGCAATCAGCTTTTGATGTGATGCTTCCCGGAGGTGACCATCGGTTTTGTGTAAGGCATTTGTATGCGAACTACAGAGATACAGGTCATCGTGGTCTTGCATTGAAGGACAAGTTATGGGTTGCGGTTGCAGCATACACTGAAACTGATTTCCATAAGGAAATGGATGAATTGAAGCTTATAAGTCAGGATGCATACAACTATTTGTCAAAGATTGACCCAAGCTCATGGTCCAGGGCTTGGTTCAATACATTCCCCAAGTGTGATCTACTTGTGAACAACCTGTGCGAGTGCTTCAATGCTTACATTCTAAAGGTGCATGACCTGCCAATCATATCTATGCTGGAAATGATAAAGAAGAAGTTGATGAAAAGATATCAAACAAAGAGGGATGTCATTCGCACTATGGCTGGTAGTGCGAATGACATCCCTGTGAACAACCTGTGCGAGTGCTTCAATGCTTACATTCTAAAGGCGCATGACCTGCCAATCATATCTATGCTGGAAATGATAAAGAAGAAGTTGATGAAAAGATATCAAACAAAGAGGGATGTCATTCGCACTATGGTTGGTAGGCTTTGTCCAAGGGTTGTTGCAAAATTGGACAGGTTGCTGGGCATTGCTACAGCACATATGCTGGGGATGGGTTATATGAAGTGACACACAATAACAAGTAGTATGTTGTAAATTGGTTGAGAAAAACTTGTGGCTGTAGACAGTGAGACTTGACAGGAATCCCATATGCACATGTAATGTCTGCAATTTGGTTTTTTAATGCAGACCTTGAAGATTATGTAGATGATTGGTATACTGTTGAGATGTATAAAAAAGCCTATGATGAAATTGTTTATCCAATGCCTGGAGAGGACCAATGGGTGAAGATAAACTACGACCATGTGGACCCCCCTTTTATAGAATACAACCAGGGAGGCCTAGAAAATTAAGGACAAGGGGTCCAGAAGAGCCTGTTAATCAATACTGTATGAGGAAGGGTGGAGTTAGGATGAGATGCTCCAAATGCAGAGGGATTGGATACAAAAGCAGAACATGTCCACAGAACAGAAGAGAGGCAATGAATTACAAGGGAGAAAGTAGTAGTGCAAGACAGCATGCGGTGAGCTACTACTGGAGCTTTGTTATGTTTTTTTTTTGGTTACAATATGTTAATGTGTAACAATTTTGTTATCATAGGTACAAGATGGTAATGGTCCAAGTTTACATGGTCAAACCCCAACTCCCCAGCCAACTACTGATGCTGAAATAGTAAGTTCCAAACTGTTAATATGTCATTACTCATTGCCATAACTTCATTACATTCGATTTACCAAGTTTACATCATCTTTGCAGATTTCGCAAGCTACTAATGCATCTTCTAGAGGTAGAGGGAGTAATAGGGGTAGGAGTCGTTAACCTACCCCAGAAGGGTTTACTGGATTGCAAAGAGGTGGATCAAGGACTAGGGGAGTGCCTACTGGACTGCATAGAGATGGACCAAGGACTAGGGGTAGAGGTAGAGGTCAATTTCAGGGTATAGTCCACACAGTCAAATTGTATGGGCCTCCTCAATATCAATTACCGCAGTCTCAGAACAATGCTAGTGTGAGCAAGCTATTGATAATATTATTTCATTGTGGTCCATTTAATTTAATGTGCATTATACTTTTGAATGAAAGTTAGTATTTTAATTTTATATAGTTTCAGGGTGCTGTCAACACAGTACGGTTATATGGACCTCTTCAAACACAGTCCTCACAGTTTCAGAGCAATGCTAGTGCTACTGTGAGTACTTCATACACTAAGTGTTTATTTTATTTTCTTTTGAATTTGATGGTTGGTTAATGTGAGCACACACTTGTTGACGCAGGAACATGGGACATCGCAACCAGAAGGGTCTGCTCAACCAATTGAATCTTCTTAGGCTCCTCAACCACAATTTGGGCTAACTACTGCATGTATATCAACGACTGCCAGAAGAGGTAAAACTATTGTACCAACCGTGGATAAGGTAATTGCAGTAATGGAGGTTAACAAGAAAAAAAGGAAGAAGTCGGATTGGCAAGAATATTAGATCCAAAGAAAGGGATTGTGAGAGCAACAATTTGTCATGTTCGATGTGTAATATATATATGGTTAATGGTAGACACATTTACCTTGTGAAAGCAACAATCGGTTATTTTGGATGTGCTAAAAGGCAATAAAGAACAGTCTTTATATATATATTCACATAATAAAAATCTCACAAATATAAGGGAAGGAGAGACTAGAAGAATAAGACATGTTTTGCTCTATCTCTGATTGGAAACCACAGAATGCCAACAATTCCCATTGCAAATCAAAGGAGATGCTTCCAGTAGCAAATAGAGGTTTGCTTTGTTTGATGGAAGAAAATATCACGGACGAAAAAGAGACGTTTGTTGTTTGGTCACACGGCGTGAGTTTTTGAGTTAGAAAAACATAGATTAAATCTGAGCCGACCAAAATCTTAACAGCAGATATGGGATAGTTTTCACTGCAATCCCATAACATATATTTATTTATTTTTTCTCATCTGCCTTTTCATTTTTTTTTTCTCCCTGTTTGAAAAATATATAACAAGTCCAAATTCAATACCATACAATCCCACAATATATATTTTGAATCAAAAATTTATTCAAATACAATCTCAATTGCTCCCAATAAATTACAATTCCTCACAAAATACAAGTTTTATAATTACATTCAAAACTCTCACTCTAAAACCAAACCTCTAAATACAAGCCACTCTCACTATAAAACCAAACCTCATATGCATTTTAATTGCTGCATCTTTTTTTGATTTCTGCAATCATCAAACCAAAAGGATCAAAGCAATTTTCATAGACCCAAGAATATAAGGAAATAGTATACATCCAAAGCCATAAAGCTTGGATTATTAATCATGCATATGATCACCCATGCAGCCACCAAGAGTTTTATTGCTAATGGAACTTGCAGAAACAAATAACAGGGTACTTTTGCTGGATTCAACATTGGGTAGGTAGATATTGAACACAGTTTTCACTTTCAGCTTTTTCCTCACGGGGCTGACAGTCTTCATTGCTGGGTGATATCTTGGAGCCATCATAAATCCAATTCCTCCTTCATTCAAGCACCTCTTCACCCCCTGAGTCAAGAAAAAGAACAAGAAACTAAATTAGTATAGGCATAAATCGTTTGTTCAGAAGTTTGGTACTCTTTTCATATTCCATAAGTTGAGCCAAACACAAAACGGCATTGCATTTCCTTTTTCTTGTTCACTGCTACATGTATTGTGTTATTAAGGCAACAAAATATGAAGAAATGGGCCTTGGCTTAGAATGCTTAACCAATCATGTTCTGAAAATCACAAGTAAAAACACTAACGCACCTTAACAACAATATGACAACAATCACCCCAAAGTCCCAATCGGCCACCAACACAACAAAATAACAAAAGGCCCAGATTTCCAAACAGAAACCCTAATTCTATAGCGAATCAAAAATCCCACAAATCATCACAATTTCGAGCTTCAATCCAATGGATATAATGAAAATCATAAGAAAATGTTAGAGATATACCTCACTACAACACTTGGCCAAAACCCTTCTTCTTCTTCTTCTAGAGCTCTCTTGGGTTCTCTCACTCTAAAACCAAACCTAAAAATACAAGACATTCTTCTTATAATTTGTTGAACAAATTACAAGTCTTCTTGTCCTCCGCCCGTGGGGGGAATATTGTTTATATTCGCCGGATCGGAGGAGCGAAGCCACCGGAGGTGTGAGAGAGAGATCGAGAGCTGCATGCCGGAGTACTGAGGGAGAGAGAACCGAGTGAGTGAGAGAGAGAGAGAGAGAGAGAGAGAGAGAGAGAGAGCTGAGTGAAAGTTAATTTGCAGATCTGCAAGCAAAAATTAAAATCAGAAAAATTAACCAAAAAAAAAAAAACAAACTTAAAAATCGGCAAGAACGAATGCCAGATCAGAAAGCTAGAGAGTGAGAGAGAGTACCCGACAATTTAAGAAGAAAAAATAGGGCACCTGGTATCAAGGCAAGGGAGGAGATGGAGAGGGCACTCCTCAAAGGACTGGGAAACCCATCTTAGGCACAATGGAGGCGATGGAGAATGGCTTAATAGTCAATTACTTAATTTTTTTGGGGCGTTGGCTGGAAAGCGCCCCAAATTTGGGGCGCTTGGCTGAAAGCGCCCCTATAATTTAGGGGTGTTTGGCTAAAAAACACCCGTAATATATTAAATTGGGGCGCTTGCGAGACAAGTGCCCCTAATATATTAAATTGGGGCATGCTTTGCTGGAACGCCTATTATTATTGGAGGCATTTTATTGGGCAAGCGTCTCTAATTTTTTTTAGGGTCATTCGCACTGGAAAATGCCCCCATATGAAGACGTTTAATTAAAATGCCCCTATATCAAGTGTTAGTAAATATGGTTTTTTTTTGTATTGTCAGCTATTTGGGCATTGAACTATGACACAGGGAGCATAGCTTCTTCGTCAACCCAGATAAAATAATCACACAACCATGATCACCTTCGTTTTGCATATTTCATAAATGAGAATTAGTCACCAATTGTTCGTTCTATATAATTAAAGAACCTGAATAAAACATCCAGCTTCTAAACTAAAAAACTAGGACAGTATCTATCTATAATCTTTATGGAAAGAATAAAGGTTCCCCTATTCTAAGATGTAAACAACAAATTTAAATTTTGCTCCTTATATACTATCCTTCCATGCACCACAAGAACTTAAAGTTAAAGTTTAAAGTAAACAGGGATAAGGATGAACTCAGTTAAGGACAATCACACACCAATGAAAAAACTTCATAAGATACAGTGGGTGACAGAAACTGAATAAATGTTGACCTGTTAAGAATTCAAGCATAAAGCCCCCATTGCCACTCCCTCGCAGCCGCCATTGAATATTTTTCTTAATTTTGATGTACAGTTGGATAAAATAAGAAAAGCACATGTGAAACATGATATGGTCCTGAGAAAATCCAATTTCACTTCTATGCTTTATCACTCTCCTTTTTTTTTGGTTAAAAATATAAACTAGAAAAAAAAATGAAAATATTTGCTTTTAGTGTTGAATATTGACAATGAAGAGGAGGGAGGGATCACAATAAATGTAATCTAAAAGTCTATGAACTAAATTGACAAAATCAAACTTTATACGGTCAAAATTGACAACAAACCTACTAAAAAAAAAAAAAAAAAAATCCTCTGAAAAATACACTAATTGAACGTTCTCAATCTCATTTAAAAGAGAGAGTACAAAAAACTCTTTAAGAAATGTGAAAACAGAACAAAATGGCAATGCACATGAATGCAATTTCACTTCTATCTTCTATCATTCTCAACAACAAAACCAGGCAAGTGAGGTGGAATAAACTTCAAATTTAATGTAAGCATTGAAAAATTGTTCCTACATTACACATGAAGAATAAATAAATAAATACATGGAAAAATAGTAACTTCTTCCTTCTTTTTCATCTTGTTGGGGTTCTGAGAAGATTTGGATTTGACAAATGACTATTCTTTTATGCAATGGGACTCTTAGCACACGAGTCACAACTGAGTACCCAAAATAATAATAATAATAATGACTTATCTTTTTGATAAACCCTTTTTTTTTTTTTGGTAAGAATTTGATCAACTGATTGGAGTGTTCCATCAGATGCTGAAACCATTTTTCTACTTCTTTGAATTTTCGTCAACTAATTGGACTTTTAATCCTTCTTCTTTGACTTATCTTTTTAATCTACTTTTTTTTTTTTTGTAAGTATTTGATCAACTGATTGAAGTGTACCATCAGATGCTGAAATCATTTATCTTCTTGATTGGAGTGTACGAACTCAGAGTTCTATTCCCATATCAATATCCTCTCCAATCTCTCCCATAGCATTATGGCTGAAGATTTGAGGTTTTCGGCCATCCCCCAAAAATCACTAAATCAAAACTCCTCTCGAAACCCAATTGGTTTGATAGCCCAGAACATTTCAAGTCAACCACAAAACCTCCAAAATCAAACCCCAAAATTTGCAATCAATTAATCAACTACAACTGAACAAGAACACCTAATCAACTCTTCAATCATCGAAACAAATACCCAAATTGATTTGAGCTTCATCAACCACAATCACCCGAAAATCAATATGAAACGAGACTGAAATAACGAATCTAAATCACAATACATGTCAATATAAGACCTACAAAGAAATACGTACCAAATCACAAAACACATCAAATGAAACCCTATCTTCTTCCAAAACAAACCGAGAGATGAGAGATAGAAATACAAAGAGGGAAAAAAGAAAACAGAAACAGAGAGATGAGAGATAGAAATACAGTTAGAGGGCGAGAGATGAGAGATAGAAGAGATGGATAGAGAGATACCTGGAATCGAGAGACTGAATGGCCGCGATTCACAAACAAATCCTAAGAAACTTATTTCGTAAAATCCCTAATTTTTAAAACCATCGTTGACGAGCTGTGAGCCGGAGAGGAGAAGGTTTTGAGCTGGAAGTGACGAACTGGAATGAAGAAGACAAAGAAAACAAAGTGAGAAACAATATGGACCGAAGTATGATATGTTGTCGTGCAATAGATTTTTTTAAAGCAAAACGACAACGTTTAGTTGGATTTGTTTTTAATTTATTTTTTTTAAAAAAAATGGTATTTTAGTAACTTAACCTCAACAAAATGACGTCGTTTTGCATTTTCCATCCATTTTGACCGTGTTAACTAATGGAGTGGCCAAATTGCAACTAATTGGTAGTTTGAGGGGTTACTTTATTACATTTTGAACATTGGAGGGCTAAATTACAAATGGCTGGTAGTTTGGGAGGCCATTTTATATTTTTCCCTAGAATAAACATGAAAACACACAAAAACTACCATAAAATTATTGGCAGCGTGGAAGAAAACTTTTAAGGTTTTGAATTCATGCATTTTATCTTTTAACAACCCAGCATCCCCACCACCTATCCTCGGATCTGGATCCTCTTCAGTCCATAATGGACTGGAGGGTATCTAGTTTATAGCTGTAATTTCTTTAAAGAAATCCTAGTGCCACAAATGTGTTACGTGTCCTCTTAATAAAAAAAATATATTAATTAGTATTTAAAAAATAAATAAAAATTAAAATAATAAAAAAAAGATGGGTAGCCGGCCACCCTCGTTGGCCTGGGGGTGGTCTAGCCATCGCCAGGGCCAACGATTTTTTCTTTTTTTGGGGCCTTGGGGGTGGCTTCGGACACCCCAGACCAGTCCAGCCACCACAAAGACCAACAATTTTTTAATTTTTTAATTTTTTAATTTTTAATTTTTATTTATTTATTTATTTATTTTTTTTGTGGTTTGGGATGGCCAGATCACCCCTAATAGCCATAGGTGGCTTCGGTAGCCCTAGACCAGCCGATTTGGGGTGGCCGAACCACCACCACCCCCAGGCCAACGGTGGTGGTTTGGCCACCCTCTATCGGGTGTTTTAAAATATTTTTTAATTTTTTATTATTTTAATTTTAATTATTTTTAAAGTATAAATAATATTTTATTATTATTTTTTATATTAATGGAATAGATGTCTTATTTATAGCTTTAGGATCTCTTTAGAAAGATTTTAGCCATTAACTAGATATTCTCTAATCCAAAATGGACTTAGGATTTTGCTCTGCTCGATCGGATCGATCCGTCTTGCGCAGCTTCTGTGCGTTACAGTATTTGAATGTTAGTTTTGGCCCTGGATTCCAATCAGGACTCGGGATTCCACGATTACCACCACTGGGACAGTAGGTGCTTCGGAGGAATTTATGCTTGCGAAATGAAATCTATGATTAAACACCCTTTTAATGAAACAGGGTGGAGTAATTGCATTGAGTAGCATAGTTTCAACACATCGTTCAAACTTTTTTCGCG
Organism: Corylus avellana; assembly: GCF_965113065.1. NCBI lineage: Eukaryota > Viridiplantae > Streptophyta > Magnoliopsida > Fagales > Betulaceae > Corylus > Corylus avellana. The sequence goes on along the minus strand of NC_142491.1, from coordinate 21,031,540 downwards.
CAATCCGTGTTTTGGTAGGACAGCGACTCTGGTTTGGCAGTGGGTTTAAGGTTGGTTACATATGATAGTACTGTATTGGAGGAAATATAAGTAGGCTGTTATAGAGAGTCAGTTGAGTGGTTGTTTGATGGATTTGGCAGTTTTCCACTCATATCTGTGCCGCATGTAGAATAGGTAAAAGTTATATCCTAAGGAATGGATGAATACAGAGATATTGAGATGTTACTTCCCATTTGGAACAATAAGAATCCAACGGATCGGCTTTTCATTATATCTTGTTTAGTTGCTGCCCTAGCTGGAATTTTGACTATTGCCTATACTGCCTTTCAATGGAGGAGAAACATCAAGATAAGTTGGATGAAAGCCATAGCCAGGTCAAAGAAAAATCCAAAGACGAGGCATAAGGTTCCTGTAACTGCTCATACTTGGGTTCTAGAATCTGTGTCTCGTGGAAAAAATTTAAATTGTTGTGTGTGCTTGAAGTCCATGTCCCCTTCTCAAACTCTTGGGCCTATGGTGGCCTCAGACAGTTTTATTCACCGATGCAACATTTGTGGTGCGGCATCACATCTAAGCTGCTCTTCTAGCGCACATAAGGATTATTGCAAATGTGTATCTATAATTGGATATGAACATGTGATGCACCAATGGGCTGTTCGTTGGAGAGAGGTCACAGATCAACCTGATGGTACTTCTTTCTGTAGCTATTGTGAGGAACCATGTAGTGGTCTTTCCTTGGTGGATCCCCTATATGGTGTTGCTTGTGGTGTCAACGACTCGTACACGTTGATTACCACAGTAGTATGTCCAATGAAATAGGTGATATTTGTGATTTAGGCCCATTCAGAAGATTGATTCTACCACCACTCTATGTTAAGAAGTTAAACCGGACATCTGCAGGTGGATTTTTGAGCTCACTTACTCATGGAGCCAATGAGATAGCATCTTCAATGCGTGCAATCATCCGGAATAAGAGCAAGGATTACAAGCATGGAAATGAATCTTCTGTCGACACTGGAAATAGTGGTAGTACTGTGGACACGTCCACAGAAAGCACTGCTGATACTCATCAAACAGTTAATGGTTCTCATGGAATAGAGGAAAACTGTCATGGTAGCACGAATCTGGAGTATCTACACCAAAATGGTAATGTAGATGACAAACTGGATTCCAAGCCCAGTTTCAAAAGAAGTTCTTCAATGAATCAGAAGGATGAGTCTCAGGTATTAAGAATGAAACAGAGATATGAGTTGATTGACTTGCCTCCAGATGCAAGGCCCTTGCTAGTTTTTATCAACAAGAAGAGTGGGGCTCAGCATGGGGATTCACTTAGGCTACGTTTAAATATACTTTTGAACCCCGTTCAGGTTTTTGAGTTGAGCTCAACAGAGGGTCCAGAGGTGGATCTTTATTTATTCAGAAAGGTGCCTCACTTTAGAATCCTTGTATGTGGGGGAGATGGTACTGTTGGTTCGGTTTTGAATGCCATAGACAAGCAAAATTTTGTTTCTCCTCCTCCAGTTGCTATTCTTCCTGCTGGGACTGGAAATGATCTGGCCAGGGTCCTTTCCTGGGGAGGTGGTTTGGGATCAGTGGAGAGACATGGGGGCCTTTGCACGGTGTTACACCACATAGAGCATTCTGCGGTAACCATTCTTGACCGGTGGAAGGTAGCAATTTTAAATCAACAAGGAAAGCAGTCCCAACCACCAAAATTCATGAACAACTATCTTGGAGTTGGATGTGATGCAAAGGTTGCTCTGGATATTCATAATCTGCGGGAGGAGAATCCAGAGAAGTTCTATAACCAGTTTATGAATAAGGTTCTTTACTCAAGAGAGGGCGCTAGGAGCATAATGGATAGGACATTTGCTGATTTTCCTTGGCAAGTTCGTGTTGAAGTGGATGGAGTTGAGGTTGAGGTCCCGGCCCTGAGGATGCAGAAGGTGTACTTGTTGCAAATATTGGAAGCTACATGGGTGGTGTGGATCTGTGGCAAAATGAGGATGAAAATTATGATAATTCTGATCCACAATCTATGCATGATAATTAAGATACTTGAGGTTGTGAGCATATCAGGGACATGGCATCTTGGGAAGCTTCAGGTTGGGCTTTCTCGTGCTCGAAGACTCGCACAAGGGCAAACAATTAAGATACAGCTCTTTGCTGGACTTCCTGTTCAAATTGATGGGGAGCCTTGGTTTCAGCATCCATGTACATTGACCATATCCCATCATGGCCAGGCCTTCATGTTGAGGAGGGTGGCTGAGGAACCTCTTGGCCATGCGGCTGCCATAATCACCGACGTGCTTGAGAATGCCGAGACAAATCACATAATCAATGCTTCACAGAAGCGAGCTCTTTTACAAGAAAATGGCACTGAGGCTGTCCTAGAGTTTTTTACCTGCTCCTCCGATGTCATGTCTGGTGGCTATGAACTTACTGCTTCTATATGAAGCATGCTTGTAAATGAACCTCTTTTTTCATCAATGGAAAGAAGCATTCACAGTTGTCTTCACCAAATTTTCGGATTTGACTAAGATAAGATCATAAGATGTGAATTGGCTTTCCAAAAAAAAAAAAAAAAAAAAAAGAAAAAAGAAGATTCTATTCCCCTCTCCTCTAAGCATCCATGCCCATTCTATTTAATGTTTCAAATTTACGTGTCAAACTTTTATTAAAGGTGGTAAAATAATGGATTTACACTAAAGCCTGGTAGAAATTATTCTCTCGCTATATTTTAGATAAAACTTTTATTTTATTAAGCTCTCTTCACATTCTCTATTATGATTTTTGTCAGATCTATACTATAAATGTAGAGAAATAATCTTTCTTCCTATCATTTTCACACATTTTTATATTTATTTTCCTTCTCTCCCTCTTTTTCTCTCTCTCTACACATGGGTATTTTTAGATTAAAAAAAAAATTAAAGATAGAAGAAAAAATATATTTAAATAGAACATAGTGAGATTTAAAGAGTTTATTGTGTGGTGCTTTTAAAAAATTGCTAGTTAAATTTAAAAATGTTTGTCATTTAACCAAATTTTAACTAAAAAATAAAGAGTTAAATGAAAATGTTCTTATTGGACAAGAATTAGCTTCAAATCCTGGGTTGGGCCTAATTTCTGCATCAATCTAAATGTGAATGCATGGCAAGTGAGTTTTGGATTGTGAACATATATGTGAGGTGTTTGTTGGTTGCTGCACTTTTTTTCAAATTTCCTATTCTAATGGGAGGAATGATAGGCTTACAAACCAATTTTACCAAAAAAATTTTACAACATGATGTGGCATAATATGATTGGAAAGGAATTGAAATAAATCAACTTTTGAGAAACTCAAACATATTGTGCCACATCATGTTGGAATTTTTTTTTTTTTTTAAATTTGTTTGTAAGCTTAACATTTTTCGAGTTTCTATATGTAAAACGATCCGTCAGAAGATTAATGGGTGGAATTTGAGAAAGTGAAATGTTTTGAAAGGAAAGAAAAGTGAAAGAGACAGAGTGAAATGCACTTGGGTTGGATGGTCAAATATAAACTCTAATTATGATAGAGATTGGGGATCCGGATTCCTTGGAATTTCAGATTCTGGCGCTTCAATTTTATACAAAGGCTAGTGTTCCGCCACATGTCACACTAATATTAAAATAATATTAAAATTTTAAAAAGAAAAAAAAAAAAAAAAAGTTTGGGGTGGCTGGACACCCCAAAGGGACAAACCCAAATTTTTTTAGTTTTGGGTTTGGCCCTTGGGGGTGGTTCGGCCACCCCCAAGGGCCCTCGGGCACCCCCATGGCAAAAATGGGGTGGTTGTCCGGCCATTCCAAACTAATTTATTTTTTTATTTTCTTCTTTATTATTTTCTTTTTAAAATTTAAATATTATTTTATCATTTTATTATTAGTGTCACAAACACTAGTCTTTGGATGAAATTGAAGGATCGGGATCTAAAATTACAAAATCTAAAATTCCCCTAAGAATTTCGGGGATCCGGATCCAGAGAGTGGCCGAATGCACATAATTGACATCTGCCCCTAAGGAAAAAAAACGAAAATAAATAAATAAATATAAGTATCACACTCGTGTGATAAAGTTATGAATTATTGTGTCGAATTATGTGCTTATGAACAAGTGAAAATTGGCATCACCCCCCACTCGCCCCCACCATGTCATTTGTCATTTAAATGTAATCTTCTGCAAGTGAAAATTGCTCCTGATAGAGCACCGGATCCAGTTAAATAATTTCTCGTCTAAAATGGTTCTCTGAAATGAAATGAAGAAGTTAAAGAAGATGACTTTACGGGTAAGTACAAGTGCATAACTCTTAAATAAAAAGAAAAATAAGGACAAAACACGTACACACACCGAGTGTGCAAGCTCTGTGTCTATGCTTTTAGATACAGCATTGCACTCTATCAATTTAGCTGTTTACTTAAAAAACATTCATATTGATAAACTGAAAGCTGGTTTGCAAAGATGATATGGCTCTATCTTGAGGAATTCAGAAATACTTCATCTTATAGAAGCCGTAAGAACTAAGAAGTTTGTTTCATAGCTAATACTTGGGTGATCTGTTTTATTGTCTTTGTCTTGTATTTCATCATCATCTAATTCTTTTTGTTAAATCACCACGTATCTCTAGAGCTTAAGCTAATAGAAAGAGGTAATTATAATCACTTAATTATTATTTTAATATTTCTCCATAATGAAAGTCTATGTGTATTTATGCTTGATGCTCTGTTTGGTTGGGAAAAGAAAATATAAAGATTTTGAAATTAGATCCCGAGAAATCAAACAACTACTTGACTGGGTCTTGGTGATTTTGTTTTTTCCTTTCGAGATTCTATAAAGCCAGAAAAAAGGTTCTTCCGAGATTCTATAATTCCCTTTGAATTCTGCGTTAGCATAATACAGCTGTTAATTCTTTTAGAATCTCTACACCAGAATTGGCTTTATATGCAATGGGTCAATGAGGGAAAAGGACAGAATTTGAGAATATTGCAAATATTGCCTTCAGGAGGAGAGTGAGTCTCACGAACAGCTCATACTATCAAGTAATAAATTCGAGCAGTATTATATATTCAGCTATCTTGCTCTTATAACTCTATTGTTCTTCAGTAAATCCTTCCTCATCATCATCCCCAGAAAATCCCTTACATATATTGTTTGCCACATTCGGCGCAACAGCCTCATAAGAGAAGTTGTCTTTTCAGAAGGGCTAACGATCACGATGGGTTCTTCCATGGTGGGAGTAATGACAAGCTGCTGGGAATTCAAGCTGGAACTGGTGGAGTGGTCCACTGAATCGGTGTTGCGCCGAAAAGATCTCCCCTTTATAGATTCGCGGATGCCCATGAATCGCCCGCGCACACCTAAAATATGCAGTACAAGGATCTTTATTTAAAAAATATAAAATATACAATCTGGTGTAAAAATAACAACAGTTGAGATTTAGCAAAACATTCTTTTAACCAAACGACATGGTTTACACAGGAAGTAGGGTGTGCAAAAGATTAAAACCCGCGGCTATAACTGCTAACCACAAACGTTTTAGGCGGTTATTGATTTTTAATAACCGCAATCGCAATCGCCTAGGCGGTTAGTGATTATTTTATAATTGGCGGTTATTCAATCCAATAACCGGCGATTTTATAACCGTTTATTTTTTAAATGGGTTTTGGGCTTCTTAAATGTTTTTGGCCTTTAATTTGCCTATTTTTTGGGGTTATTTTAAGGGTTTAAGGCCAAAATATTCCAAAAAAGATGAAGAATGTTTTTTTTTTCGGGCCACTCATTGTTTTTGAATAAGACTTGGCCCAAAACATCGCATACTACATTATATATTTCACTTACTTAGTCATAAATAGCCAAAATCCATTAATCCAAATACAAAAGAAAAAATTAAAAAGACAAAATCCAAATAGAGGCATAGCACAGCCAAATGGCCCAAAACCAAAACAAAAAATATTTTATATATTTGTTTTGGAGGGTTTATTATATATTTTATTACTATAAAATATTTAATATTATTACATATAAAGGAACCACCCTAGGCAATTAGCGATTTTTAATAACCGCCTACCAAAGTGGCTTAAAGAGTTAACCTTTCTCTTCTATATTTTAGTTTTGAATCCATAAACGAGTTTTGAGGCATTAGAGCCCAAATATTAGCTCATAAAAATTTAGTTAATATCACTCAAATATCTCAAAATACAACCCAAAAAACTTGCTCTTTCTCATGGAAATTTCATCAAACATATAGAATGCAAAAACATAAACACCAATGACGAGAAAAAATAAAAAAAAAAACAACAACAAAAATCTTCTCATATAAACGTGTTTTTTTAATAAATAAATAAATGGCAGAGAAGCATATATACCAATATCTATGACAATTAAGAAACTCTTTTTTCATTCAGATTCCGCAAAAACAACAGGAAAAACTAGACCCCTCAAATCTTTTGTGCAGAAGGAGAGGCTACCGAGAAGCAAATGTTTACGTTCATGAGAAGATTGAACAAATGGTGACTATGAAAACCAAAATAGAGAAATAATAACTCAAACCAGGAACACCAAAGGGGACAAATATTAATGCTCAACAAAACTTGGCAAAAGAAGAAAAGCCGATAATTACCTTTTTCTTTTTTTTTCTGTTTTTGTTTTGTTTTTTCTCTGATTATTTCCGTACGTTAATAAGAAATGCAGTACTTCTTGCCGGCTGGTATCAGATCGAGCGGTTCTTTCTTTCTCGGGAGGTTTCGCTGTGCAATATTGGGAGGGTTAATTGCGAATTGAAACAGCCTGGCCTTCAATTTATACCAACGAACACCCGCACAAGTCCACAAAAAATAATACAGTTGCCAAGGCACGTGGCACAATATAATTAATTCAAATTTTTAAAAATCCAATTATATTGTGCCACGATGACCGAAGAAAGTCTTTTATGTAGAACTTTGGCAACTGTTACATTCCCTAGTTGGCAGCAAACAACAGTGTCACGGTCACCCATCAATGCATGGATCGGTCTGTGTGAATACGTTGTGGTGAGTCTGGTGACCAGGTGGCAGTGAAGGGTTAAGAGTGTCAAATGCCCCGGCCCCCTCAACTCCAAGAACTTTCCTTTACTCACCAATAGGATTTTTTCACGTAAGAAATTCTAATTAAGCTATGCCACGTATGCCATATATATTTTGTGATTTATTTTAAATAAAGATTATTTTATGAAATTAAATATTTTGAATTGATTATTTATTTGATTCTTATTTTTTGATGGAAAGAATAAACAAGGTAATAATTCTGATTGATTGAGGGTCCCATCTATTGACACTGATAGACATGGGTTAGAAGATCTCTCTTTCTTTATTGCAAAAGTTAATTTTTAATTTGCTTGAGCAAAGATGGCTGGGATAATTTTGAAACCTTATTTTCACTTCGCATTTTATATTTTTATAGCATTTAATTTTAGGGTTAAATAGTCCATATCTCCTGGGATTTTCTAACTTTATTTTTTTCTCCCTGGAGTTTCATTTTTATCACAGGAGGTCTCTGTGGTTTTGATAAGTGACCAAATTAGTCAATCCGTTAGTTGACCGTTAGTTGACTGTACGGACTGACACGTGGACCAATCAGACGTCGACACGTGGCACATATATTAATTTTTTTTTAAAATTAAAAAAATGTTTTCTTTTTTAAAAATTAAAAAGAAATGTATTTAAAAAAAATAAATAAAAAAATAAAAAAAGGGAAAAAAAATTGGGGGTGGCTCGGCCACCCCCTTTGGCCATGGGGGTGGCCTTGTCACCCCCATCTGGCCGGATGGGGCGGCCACCCCCTGGGCACCAGGGGGTGGCCGAAACCACCCCCAGTCGAGCCACCCCCAAATGGCCAGATGGCCACCCCCAATTTTTTTCCTTTTTTTTTTTTTTAAAAAAAAAAAAAACATTTTTTTTAATTTAAAAAAAAATAAAAAAAAATTAATATATGTGCCACGTGTTGACGTCTGATTGGTCCACGTGTCAGTCCTAACGGTCAACTAACGGATGAACTAATTTGGTCACTTATCAGAACCACAGGGACCTCCTGTAATAAAAATAAAATCCCAAGAAAAAAAAATTAAAAATTAAAAAATTTTAGAGAGTTTGGAGTATTTAACCCTTAATTTTATATGCCCACTGAAAATTTGGTTTACTCGTGATTTCTTCTTACTTTTTCTTGCTCTCTACGATTCGTTTGGTGTGCCAGAAAATCATTAATTGGAAGCGTGGAATAAAAATTTTGAAGCTTGGAATTCCTGCATTTTCTCTTTTAACGACCCAGCATCCCATGCCACCTATCCTCTTAGCCTCCATCACTACCAGTGTCCCCACCTCTCCTCCTTTTTTTGTCTTTTTTGGGACTTCCCCACCTCTCCCTCTTAACCTCATTGACTCAATTAATATTGAGAAGTGTTAGCGAGCGAAAGTGTTCCACCAAAAAAAATTTTAAATTGATGTGACAGATAAAAAAAATAATTACATTTTTTTAATTTAAAAACTTTTACCACGCAAATTTGAAATTCTTTTTGGGTTCAACTCTCTCTATCACTACTCATTAATATTTTGGTATGAATTGGGGATCAAAAGTCCAAACAAAGGCCGGCAAATGAACAAGAAAAGAAACTAAGAAAAGGGGAATATATGGAGAATATTGGGGATCACGCTTGAGGTCTTGTATACATGTAGCCGATCGAGCTCATGGAAGCGGGCATGTCCTGAATTAATCTAGATGTTTTCACCACCGGAAACCATCTTCTCACAGCAGAGACAGAGGCATAGAATTTCAACAAAGAGAACGACAAGAAAAAGATCGCGTTTGGATATTTCTCACACTTATTTGAGGGACAGAAATTAGCTGTACGTGTTGGAGCGTTTTTTGTCCAAGGATCCGCTGTCTCGGTGATTTTTCATTGATGGTTCTGTGAGAGGGAGAGGTAGTCTCAGGGAGAGAGAGTCGTGAGGGAGAGGCATAAGAGACTTTTATTCCTAATGTGCACACAGGTGAGTGCATGGGTGATTGCATATGATAAATAAATATAAGAGGTGGGGCCTTATGGAGAGATATTTTTTCCCCAACCAGTTACAAAGTGATTTGTAGTTAATTTATACAAATTACTCTAATAAAATGACATGTGTTATTAAAACATGTGATAATCATATACTTTCTTATGAGAAATGATCGGTGTCAATAATTTGCCTATAGCCTCGTTTGGTTCGCGGAATGTCTAGTCCATTGAAAAATGATTAGCTACTACTGGGAATAGAAGAGTGTGTAATAGATTACCTATTCATATTCTTTTGTTTGGTTGCAACGCTGAAATAGACTAGCTAATCATATTCCTTCGTTTGTTACAATACAATATGTTGGTGAATGGAATTATATTGTAATCAAATTTCCTAAAATACCCTTATAATGCAAATACAATTTATATTATTAAGGACTTTCATTCTCTTTTTTTCTTAAACATAAACAACTTTACTATAACTTCTTTTTCTTTTTCTTTTTTTGTTTTTAATTATGTCAGGTATGTGGCCCTTTTTTTCTTTTTTCTTTTTCTTTTTGCAATTATGCTACAAAATCATTTATATAAAAAAATACATTTGGAGAATGTACAGAGAATCAAAAGAAATCAAAAAATAGATTATATATTTGTATTTTATAAAAACCTTGCAGATTCTGTTTCTTCGTCAAAGAAAAAAAAATTAAGAAAAAAGAGATACGGAGAAACATAATAATAAAAAAAAATGTACATAAATAAAAAGACAGAGAAATGGAGAGAGGAAAATCAGAGAGAAACGGTACAAAGAATCAAAAGAAATCAAAAAACATAATTTAAAAAAGAAAAAAAAATGAGAAACAATATAGAGAAGGAAGACAACATAGAGAAGAAAAAAAAATCGTTTGCACTTGCAGAAAAACTGTACCAGAAGAATCAGAGAGAAAATAGAATGAGAGATAGAAAAAGAGCGATAACGAAATATAGAGACGAAGAAAAGAGAAATGGATATATATATATATATATATATATAGAGAGAGAGAGAGAGAGAGAGAGAGTGAGAGAGTGAGATATAGAAGAATCAGAGAGAGAACGAAATTTAATCCCACAAGTGAGGTTTTTTATGTCAATCTACACAATTAGGCTTTGTTTGGCAACAGCCTTGACCCAGACACTGTTCAGTGTCTGGGTCAAGGCTCGGTTTTTGGGGTAACAATTTACCCACTTTTCCCCATTCTGCCCCTACCTCTTACTGATTGAAACAGTCCCGGTGTTGTGTCTTTCCCACGCTGAAGAAAGGAAAAAGGCCAGCGTCTCCCCAACACAGTGCCCCTCACACGCGTCCGAAGCTGCCTTGTTGAAAACCATTTCTGATTTCTCCCCCCCCCCCCCCTCCACCCCCTGCGCTTTGTGTGCAAAATTTCTCTCCCCCCCCCCCCTCACACGCGTCTGAAGCTGCCTAAGAAAAACCATTTCTGATTTCTCGCCCCCCCCACCCCTGCGCTTTGTTTGCAAAATTTCTCCCCCCCCTCCCCCCTCACACGCGTTCGAAGCTGCCTAAGGAAAACCATTTTTGATTTCTCGCCCCCCCACCCCCTGCGATTTTGTTTGCAAAATTTCTCCCCCACTAACACGCGTCTGATTCAGTCGAGGGAAAACCATTTCTGATTTCTCGCCCCCCCACCCCCCTGCGCTTTGTTTGCAGAATTTCTCCCCCTACCACGCCTCCGAAGCAGGCGAGGGAAAACCCAGGGATTTCTCTCGCCCCCCCACCCCCCCTGCGCAGCTGCGCTTAGTTTGCAGAATCCCCCCCCCCCTAACACGCGTCCAGCCCATGCGTATCAGGTCCCCCCACAATGCTTGGACCTGGTCAGCTGTCTTCCTCAGGTATATTAGAGGCTTCGCCTCCCAAAAATCCAGAGCACCCATCCAGAAATTCATCTGCCCGTGAAGCCAGACGCCAGTCTCGGTGGAAAAGAGCTCTAGCCACGGCTCCACGCACACGATCACGATCGAAGGTACTGCATATAGCTTTTTGTTATGGTTCTGTAGAATTTAATTTTGTTGGTTTGGTTTTTCGTTATCTTGCGTAGAATTGTATTTTGGTTTTTCCTTATAAATGTTGGCAGAATCACAATAAATTGCTTGAAAACCTGTTAATGCATGCCCCATTGAGAAAGGGGAAAATTAGACACTATCACATTTGTGTCCAAAGTTTGGGTTCAGTTTTTCACAGCTGCTTGCAGAGACCAGGGTAAGTTTTGCTGTGTAGGTTAGATATTGTTACCCACATGAGATTGTGTGATATCATTAACAGGGGTCCAAGAATCTTTTGAATTATTATTGATTGCAGACTTTGTTTGCTTCTATCCTGGGCTGATTTCCTGTTTTCCAAGTGTATATGCAATTTTGTTTGATTCAATTGTCTTCTTATTGGAGAAGTGTATAAAGAAACAGAGTTATATACTCATTTAGTAGGGTTCCCACCCCCCCCCCCCCCCCCCCCTTTTAGTCATTTGACTTGAAAAAGTCTATAATTGTATTTGGATACAAAGTTATATTTGTTAAAGCAATGTCTAGGGGGATTTTTCTTTTGCTTTTTTTTTTTCGGCATTTCACTTGAAAAAAGTACTCTGACATGGTGTACATATTGTTTATAAAATATTTTGTATTTAAGTTGTTTGTTAATATTGAGAAAGAACAAAATACAATATACCACAAAATAAACATAAAATTCTCCATAGTTAGGATCTATACAAATTCTCCATAGGTAGGATCTATACAAATTCTTCTTTGGGGGGGGGGTCACACTAAAAAAGAGATTGAAACATCCAGGAATGAAACAGGAAATATAATTCAAGCATAGCTCAAAATATTATCAACCTATTTGTTGCCCTAGGGATGCAAGTCCATGACAGTGAAAGATCCTACCAATTGTACATGATGGTTGAACTTGGCATACCCTTGAAGTCATGGGCATGAGATATTAAGGCTTAGAAACAAAAAGAGAAAAACAACGGAATAACCATGGGAATTTAAAACTTTATGCTTAACATTAGGATATGATTATTACTGATTCTTCTTTAAAATGTTTTAGACACTTGCTTATTCAAGTTTGGACATTCAAAGGGTGACCTCAGTCAGTATGAAATTGGGGTAAGTGGGTTTGATTAAACTATTAATTTTTAATTAAAATCAGCCAATGCGTATTATTGAATCTATGTCTTAAAATAGTTTACAATGGGTGCTATTTTATGCATTACATATTGTTCAAGAAAGTTTATATTTTATGCATGACTTTGTGTATATCAAGCCTATGTTATGATGTTCCAAAAGTTAAAAAAAAAAAAATGATCCTAAGTTGAGCTAATCCGAGTCAAGCCCAAGCCTATCCACAAGCCGCTCTGTTCATTTGCATCCCTAAGTTTAGAATAAGTGCTTGTATGCACAATGAAAAAGATTTTTAGTTGATTTCGAGTACATTGTTATTTACTAGTTATTTATGGTTGTTATAGTGTAAATATTGGTTAATGTTTTGAGGTTTTAAATTTGAGATATTACATTTGTAAATGCTTTGGTTATTATGAATGAAATTTTAGCTTCCTTTGTGATCTATGTTTACATGATCACTATTCACTACCTCATCTCTTATGGGATTGGTTTGTGACAAGATGAATTTGAGCAGTAAACTCAACCAGTTAAAGGGACTTAAGAGGCGGGGGGGGGGGGGGGGGGGGTGGTGGAGGAAAGCAACATGTTCTAGATTTTAGAAGAAGACATATTATGGCTTTCAGAAACTTTGGAGATCAAACTTTTTGGGTTTTGCAAGAAGCACTTGCTACAGAGAAGGAAAAAAAAAAAACAATTAATATGGCCATTTTCCTGACATGAACCAGTTCAGAGGGACATTTACTGATTAGAGGTCCAAATACAATTTTCAATCGGTAGGGATTACTCTCCCTTGGGCATTTCTTGCTTTATCCTATGATTTTGCTAGTTCAAATTACATAAATGAAAACAAGAATGCCAATAACATCCTAGCTAGGAAAACAGAACGTGTGAAAATCAACATCAGCTTTTGTTTATAAAGTTGTGGGAAAACAGTTGTCTGAATCTGCACTCATAAGAATCAAATCCCCTACTATATAATAATCTTGGGTTTTGCATGTATGCATGTATGTTGGTTTTGCTTTATAAGTAGATTTTATCGCTTTATCTTCTTGGGCTTATTTTGTACTTCTAATCAAAATATGTAGCTTCTCGAGATGTTATAAATTCATATACATTTTCAGCAAATGGATAAATGACGCTTTGTTTGCTGGCCATGAAAAAATTGTCCATAAGTATGCTAAATATGTGTATCTGTGTGTTGTCTTTGGTATTAGGGTCTTTCATCAATTATGATTAATATGCCACCACTTTCTGCTTACTCGGCATTAATGTTGGCCTTGTTTAATTTTCAGTTCGGCGGGTATAACTTGCGACAACGACATTCCAACAACTTCAAGGTAGGCTTCTTATTTTATACCAAAGCTTGCTTCATTTAAAAATTGTTCGTGCCTAACCTATTTTCCTGCTTATTGTAAATATGTCGTATCACAGTTCACGTAATTGTATATATTAGTTCGAGTGTCTACGTAAAATATTAGTTTTGTGTTAACTGTGGTTGGTAGATAAGTATAATACATGATTTATGCACGTTGTTTTGCTGTTTTCTATACATATTCGTAGATGTCGTTCTTTACCACTCCCCGTAAGTCTCCTCGAAAGCATGGGATGCAAACCCCATCCCCACCAGAGGTTCCCATTCTGCTGGCAAATGTGAAATGGGAACAAGAGCACGAGGATATCTTGGTGCATATTCTTTGCAACTGCCAAGATGACGGAGTTCGCCATCCCTTTGGGAAGCATATGCCGAACATCACGAAAAAATTAAACAGACGGCTGAAGGATGGCACCGCCTACACACAAAAACAGGTTGGCGACAAAATTAAGCATCTTTGGGAGCTTTGGGTGTACTTCTCGGAATTTGTCCGAGATAAGGCAGGCACCGGTTGTGGGTGGGATGATGATTTGGGGATTGTCACGGGAACTCCGAAACAATGGGAACACATCCGACTGGTACGCCACTAATATTATGTTTAATATTTCCTTAATTACGCGAGTTGACGTACTTATTGTTATATTTGTGTTTTATCTTGTGTTTTTTCGTTTATTTGCTCTTCCTTCTCAGACAACGAGCCTCAAGAAGTACTACAAATTCCGAAATGGCCCCCCGGCAAACTTCAAGCACCTATGCTATATCTTTGAGGGCTCAACATCCACTGGAAAGTGGAGGTATGCTAGCACACAATCACCCCCGGGCAGCGATTGTGAAGAGAATGACATCGATCTCAACAACCCTGCGGCGATCATAGACCTCACGGAGCCCCATTGTGCATCATCTCACAAGGCAAGAAGAAAAGGAAAAGGGAAGTTGAAGAGGGAAGGTTCTCACTTGCAGGGATCGAACTCTAGCAAGCGTTCATCCAAGGGTGAGCAAATTTATTCGGAGCTGCGAAGCGAGTACGATGTCTTGAGATCAGACTATTTATAGAGGTGCAAGCTTAGCTATGGTCATTCACCCGGCGATTGTGGTTCTTATAAGCCCCCTCCCAGCCAGTATCCTGAGGAAGACATCATGGACCATATCAATGTGTTGGTAGCTGAAATGTCATTGCCCACGGAAAAATATATCAAAGCATGTGAGAAGGTCCACAATCTGACTTGGGCAAGGATCTTGTTGAAAATGAATGACGACGGTGTACGTCATTGGCTAAACGAAATTGATCCAGACAGCGACAATTGAAGCTTATGTTTTAGGCTAATATTTTATGTTGTAGTTTTTTGTGTGTCCATTGACTATTTTCTATTCTAACCGCTTAAGTTAGTTTGATTGCAATATTAGAGGCACATCGTTATGCTATATTATGGATGCTTATTATGGAGTAGGGGAACATTTTTAACACTAATGATTAATGTTATTAACCTACTGTTACTTTCCAATTTTAATTATCCAGTTGCATGTTATTAATATTTATAGACTGAATATAGCCTGATGACGTTTACAAATGTTTTGACTAGAATGTAACATTATTCATCTCATTTAAATGTAGGCCTGTTGATATGTACGCAGCTGGCCCGTCTAATGGTAACATTGGTAATGCACGTCATTGGGCGGACAATATCGATGAATTGCCCGACTCGGATGCATTCGACACAGACGACGAGGATGAGTGTAATTTTGAGGGTATACGATTCGAGCTAGAGAATTTACTAGTGCGCATGGCAATGATCGTGGAAGAATGTTACCACCATTTTATGCACCCATGCGTAAGGGTTTGCATTCCACAGAGGACTTCCAAACTGACTGGGGCGATGTGGGTACACTGGGTGCTTACCAATCCGAACCCAACTACATGCTATGAGCAATTTCGTATGTTGCCCAAGACTTTCTTAAAATTATGCAATACACTGAAACACAATGGTTTTTTACAAAGTAGTCGGTATGTTAAGATCACAGAACAAGTTGCGGCATTTTGCCTAGTGATGGCACAGTGCCACACGCAACGGGTGGTAGCGGGTAGGCTACAGTGATCATTGCACACGATAAGCGTTTACGTTAATCGGACAGCTAAAGCGCTGTGCAGGCTTGGAAAAACTATTATATGTCCAGCTGCGATGGAGTTGCCTCATCCATACGTTGCCCGAAATGGCCGCTACTATCTATGGTTTGCGGTACGCCATAGTATAACATATCGCATTACTTCACAATTACCAATGGCATATATCTATTGTCTTTTGTGTCTTATATCTGATTTACACTCGGTAATACTGTTGTAACCAGAAATACATTGGAGCGATTGACGGCACTCACGTTAAAGCGTGCGTTTAAGGTGAGAACATTGTGCCCTACAGAAGCAGGAAGTCCACAATAACACAGAATGTCATGTGCGTCGTTGACTTCGACCTTTGCTTCACATACGTTTATGCTGGATGGGAGGGCAACACTCATGATTCGCTGATTTTCCAGGAGTGCATCGAGGATCCCATCGCTCTTTTCCCCATGCCGGTCGAAAGTACTATATGGAGACATGTCTTTATGTCAGGTTCTATTGATTTATAATACGTTTACAATTCCTTATCTACGTTGGAACCCTATGTGATATAATGTTGTACTTGATTATCTGCAGATTACTTTTACTTGGTTGACTCGGCCTACGGATGCTACAAGGGATTTTTACCCCCACATCGCAACGAGCGATACCATTTGTAAGATTTTCTCCATGGTCGACCTCGTCCGAAGAATGTAGTAGAATTGTTTAATTATAGGAATTCCTCATTACGATCAACTGTGGAAAGAACTTTTGAAGTATGAAAAGGCCGATTCCCTATCTTCGACAATATGCATCCATACCGGATTGAGAATTAACGACTATTTGTGGTCGCATGCTGCGCGGTACACAACTTCATTCGCAAAGACTGCGGTGCTAATGATCCACTATTTCGTGCGGCCCTAATGACACATTACAGGAAAGATTGGATCGACGTCGCGCAATTGCCTACCATGACACCCGTTCCATACGTCGCGCATGGACAACCACCAAACCGAACCCACGAAAGCAAGGAAATGATGATTATAGTCCGAGAGGCAATGACATCTCACATGTGGAAAACCGCGAATGACGAGTAATTTATGTTTTTTTGTGTGGCTTCTCCATTGTTAATTTCAGGAAAAAACAAGGAATATAATAATTGCCATATATAAATTTTTTTGGGTTAGGACCATCTAATCGGAATCTTACCCGAACTCGCTAATTTAATCCAAATCGAT
The DNA here is from genome assembly GCF_965113065.1 of Corylus avellana. Lineage (NCBI taxonomy): Eukaryota > Viridiplantae > Streptophyta > Magnoliopsida > Fagales > Betulaceae > Corylus > Corylus avellana. Next base: position 21,014,632 of record NC_142491.1, on the reverse strand, counting down.
AAGCATAGGCTCATACGTGTACCTCTACATCTAAGCAGACAGTGCTATCAAAAAAATTCGATCGAGACACTCCCATAATCCATTTTCTCTTCGGATAAATCACTTCAACCATTAATGTCAAATAAATAATACAATTTTGTGGGGTTGAAGGGAAATATACAATTACATGTTTTATTCTTTCAATAATCCATATTTATAGCAATGACATTTGATTGTCCTTACCCTGAGTGAAGTGATAAATGATTGAATACAAATATATATAATCTATATTATCTTCTTTATTCGCTATAAAGGACCAGAAATGCATTGTTTACGTATCATTGGGATGTGCATTAACAACTGCTTATACTTATATTTCTTATATTTATATATAAAAATTAATAATTTATAAATTAAATAAACTATAAAAAATCTAAATTAAAATTAAAAAGTGTTTTATGTTAATATTTGAATTACTCTGAAAAAAGAGTATCTGTCCCAACTCTGCACAAATAAGGTCCATACGTTGTATATGAAGAACAAGCGGATATAAATTACAATGATTGCGTAAAAGGAGTAGCACAATTAATACAAATCACAAACTAATATAAATTACAACGGTTAAGTATCTACAATTTAGAGGGACATAGTTCATTTTAACATCAACTTGTTACTACAAGATGCGTTGTAACCGTCAACATAAAGGAACACCAGCAAGAAAAGCGAAGCCAACACTGCCTGATACGTCATTTGCTTTAACTGAAATTTGACCTCTCTAGACTGGTTATTCGCTACCATAGATTTCCACATCTCATCCCTAGACTGAAACATGTTTTCTAGATGTGCTCTATACAGTGCTTGTTCGGTAGCCAACAATTTTTCAAGTCTACCAATTTCTGCCCGGGTTAGCTCTTCTATGTCCTTCAAGCGTTGCATGATTTTTTTTTCGTAAGCTGTCATCTCGTTGTCAGCCCAGGAAAGAAGCCACAATCACCAACTTGCCACAACATACAAAATTTGGAAGAAAAGTCAAAAATATACCCTAAACCAAATAAAATTGGTCAAAAAATGTAAACATGGAAAGTAAATGTTATACAATACCTTATACTTTTCACACGCATACCACTTTCTGCTGTAATTATCATTTTTCCAGGAATACCTTACGAACGCAACAACTCCACAGCGACATAATGGACGGCCGCTCAACGCATCACTATTTACAGACATAATCAACCCTGTCATATTGTGAAGGGGATGCATAGAGCAGTTATGTTTTGAAAGAATCAATATCCATAGGTCCTCCAAGAAAGATGCAGAACACTACCTAGGTAATTCATCTATATCTATGGTGGGGGGTGGTTATCTTTGTATGCTTTATCCATATATTGCATAACCTTTGGAAATATATGGTGGTACAATATGTATTTCCATGTATTTTCCTTGCCAAATACTATTATGCGATTATTTTTCACAATTTGAGATATGACATATACTTTCATGAATATGATTTCAACAATTAACAAACTCTTGTGCAATGATCATGTATCATTTTCTTTCTAATAAAATATATAACACATGAAGGGCTAATATTAAAATTATCAAGGTTATCTATGCTTTTGTACAACAATATCTAAAATGACACAAATAATTTGGTACAGAGAGAGATTTTAGTGCAATGCTTGTAAGACAAGACAAAATAAAGTATAGCTCCCACAATAAGTGAACGTAGAGAGATCACATGATCAATGGGTGTGACATAACAATGAAGAGCGAATAAAATTCTTTCTGAGATTGCCTTTTCTTGTATACTCTTAGAGTACAGGGTTGTACCCCTTGGCGTTTTCTTCATTGAATTTGTGTATCAGAGAAAAATAAAAAATAAAAACTAAAAAGCAAAAGATTTCTAAACTTCTACAAACCTAAACAAGACTCGTTTTGAAGGAACTTTATTTTATTAGGGAATTATCTAAATACTAGTTGTATGTCAGTCAATGGTCATGGTGTCAGCTCTCATTAACCCAACAAATGCGTGCAAAAAAAAAAAAAAAAACTGTTTTAATCCACTTACAACTCCACAATTTTCAGTTTTCCATCATTAGAAACCACCCAATGAAAATTATCACAGGGAGCATTGCTAATTCTTGATGCATATGGGTAAATTTTCAAATGTGTTCTAACATATGGAAACTCATGCACGGCTAGTGAATCTGTTGTATATAAGCCGAATGAAAAAAGAACAAAATTTTCAGCCAAAACCTGATAGAAATTAAGCCATATTTTGCCAACAATAGATTATTATGAATTTAACAAGTCAGATTTCCAATATCTATTTTCATACTCTTCTGAGTTCTCTGCAAATGATTTTTCCAGATGACCAGTTCAATATTTGCCCACACTTATTCATTTTATACGCTTTTTTACTTATTTGATTGAACTCCCTACTATACAAAGTTTTTCATAAAAATAGGCTATAGACACCTACACATACAATTTACTTACTCTGTGCATGTGTATGTACAGACATTAAGAACATTTTATTTACCCGTGACATTGCTGAAACACCAAGTAAAGCATACACCACATTCGAACCAATTTGTTAAACTTCATCCACCACCAGCCAAACCAACACGGCCAGGACAAAAAACATTGAGAACAGCAAGAATTTCAACGAATCAAGCATTGCACAAAATCCACGACCTCTCCGCTATGCGTCCTTTCATTCCTTTAATACAAATACAAATCACAGGTTCCAAGTTTTCAAATATCTAGCTAAACGGACAACCAGAATCACAATTAAACCTACACCAATTTCAACCCAAAATCAACAACTTCAAATCCTATCATAAAACTGAATGTGAGTACAATATAGCACCAACAACCGAAATCACTACAACCAACCACAATTATTGGAACCCAAAATCAACAAAATAACAACACATCCGAAATTTCCAAACAAAAACCCTCATCCAATGGGTATAACCCCGTTTAAACTACAATGGAAACCCTAAACAAAATTAAACCCTAAGATTTTTGAACCCTCACAAGACACCAAACAGCACCGAAACGCCAGAAACAATGGCCCCAAATTCTGAGGAAAAAGCAACCAAAGCGAAAGGAATTCAGAAAAGATCGACATAGGGGGAGAAAAAGAAACGGAAATTCAGGTTCTTACCTTGTTGTCGCGCCCTGATTTTTCCTCTGCTCGGAACAGAGCTCACGTCCGAAGCCACGGTGAAACGGGAATGAGAGGCTGGATTTTCGGAAGGGGTGGGGGGTGAAACGGCAGCTGGTAATATTCGCAGGGGGATGGGTGCTTTAGTCGTTCAGGAGAAGCCACGGAGATGGGGAGCAGGCTGGAGGATTTTGAGAAGCCGAGGTCTCAACGGACGCTGCGCACGGACTTGTTTGGGAGAAATATAAGGAAAAAGACATATAAGGGCAAAAGTGTAAAGACATATAAGGACAAAGACAAACACAGTGTTGAGGCCTGGGTCAAGGCTGTTGCCAAACGCCCCCTTAATTTAATCCCACATGAAATGATTAGCTAAGTCACTCATTTTTGAGTGGCTTAGCTAACTCTGTGTGTATGAGATTAGTAGTCCCATGAGAATAGACTATTCCCAAGAATAGAGTGTTACCAAACAAATGACTAGTTATGCCTAGTGTTAGTTAGTCCAATCCAAAGGTCTATTCCGCAAACCAAACGGAGCCTATATTTTTTTTTTTCCGAGTAATGATATAAGGAGGACTAGAGTCATCACAAATGTGATGTGACATTTAAAATCACCAACAGATCAAAATTCAATAATGATCATCTCAAATTCAATAGTAAGTTTAAATGACATATCACATTTGGGATTACTGTAGGAAGACTCTCTAGTCCTTCTTATATCATTATTATTTTTTTTTCTTTTTTCTTTTCATATTATTTTACAAATTCAATAGATCATCCATTAGATTTGTGGGGTCTACCATTGACTTAGGTGAGACTCACTATTTACTTATGTGGGGTCCACATAAGTTCACAGATTTAACGGTTGATTTGTAAGATGTTATGAAAAATATTGATATCAATTATTTTTCCTTTTTTATTTAATGCTATTAACAAAACATATGAAAAGCACATGCTATTGAAAATATGTGCATCTCACATACTTTGGGGACATATGTCACTTTATTGAAATGATTTGTATGAATTAACTATAAATCAGTTTGTAGCTAATTTCTGTCTCTCTGAATCTATGGGTTTACTTGCGAGATTGGTGTTTCCATGCTCATTCTATTTAATATTTCAAGTTAACGTGTCAAACTTATGTTAGAGGATATAAAATATTGAGTTTACACTAAAAGTTTGTTTGAAATTGCGTTTGAGAAATAAAACTTTTAAGTCAAAAAAAACTTTTAGGCAAAAGCTTTATTTTTAAGCTTTTGCTAAAAGTACATTTTAGCCCTTTTTTTTTTTTTTTTTTTTTTTTGGATTTTTTAGACTCTTAAAAGCACTTTTAATGTTTTTACTAAACGAGTTGGTTTTCCCCTTCTTTGCTCTTATTTAGTGAATTTGTGTTATGGGTATATAAGATTGCTTTTGTCTAGTTTAACACGTGATTTTCGTTCAATGTTATGTAGTGAAATCCGTTAGTATCAGAAGAGTACCGAGCTCCTGAATAGAAAGCTTCCCTTCCAGAGGCTTGTTCATGAAATTGCCCAGGACTTCAAGGTGATATTTTCCCTTTTTTGTGTTCTTATGCAGAAGGGTTTGGTTAAATCTTTTTTGGGTAATGATTTGTTGTGTGGGACATTTTGATTGCAGACTGATCTGCGTTTCCAGAGCCATGCTGTCTTGGCTCTTCAGGAGGCGGCCGAGGCCTACAAGGTAGGTCTGTTTGAGGACACCGATGCCATCCATGCCAACCGGGTTACCATAATGCCGAAGGATATCCAGTTGATTAGCTTCTAAACTTGCAGTCCTGTATACTGACTTGGCACATCGGTTGGCTGTGCAGCAAAGCCAGAAGAAAATTAGTGATAAAGCTTTGAGAAATTTTGTTTTTTTAATATTGAGAAACAATTTAAATTCCTTGGTTTGAAAACCTTATCTTGTGTTACAGAATATTTGGGTCCCAGAGGTTCCGTGCTTGAGAATTTACTGTGTAATGTAGTCATCATGCTGTATGTGACTGAAGAAAATATGTGCATATATGAGCTTTATAGACTTCCAAGAGTGAAATTTTGCAGCTTTTCAAGTTGCTGAATTACTCATTGCTGCTTTCATTTGGAGGTTCCCGTTTATATGTGAAAGAAAAAGGATAATGTCTCTTTGCTTTGATTCTGTAACACTTCCCTATTTTCTGAATGATTTTATGAATGCATCGAGGAATGAAGAAACTGGTTGAATGAAATGAAATCTGAAAATAGACTGATTGAAAGTGAAAAAATGGGCTGTTCTTACATTTAGGCCCATGGGCCTTTTATAGCTCAGCTTCTAACCATTTTAACAGCCAGGCTAGCAAGCTAGCTTAACAACTGTTACAACTAAGATGGGCCTCACTATTACTAGAATGGGCTTAACTACTCAAAACTAAACTAATTCTGAAAAATGGACTACAATTATTAATCCTAATTACCCATATTAGACGAATAATAATAATAAAAAACTACCCATATTACGCCTTTGACATGTATATAATGTTTGTGAGCCTACTGTTATTAATAAGCCTCTCAATTTGCCCAAACCCAACAATTAATAATAATAATAATAATGTTATTTAGTAAACTTTTATAATAACTTTCATATAATTGAGAATTTGAGATAATGTATCAGTAAAAATCAACCTTTGAATAAATAAGGACTTTGTAAAAAGAAAAATCAATGGTTAATTTTTAATGCCACTTATTTCAATTGTATAAAAATTGTGTTGTTGGTAGATTAAAATAACATATATATATATATATATAGAGAGAGAGAGAGAGAGAGAGAGAGAGAGATTCCTCTTTACGTGTTAACTACGGATACCTTACCCAGCAAGAAACAAAAAAATATTGCAACAACCAACCGACCTTCACACTTTAGCTTCGTCTATATATACGTAAAGCATGATACCACATCTCTCTCTTTCTCAACAGGCAAATAATGGCAAAATCAGCGTTAGCATGCAAAGCTAGAAGAACCCAGAAAGGGTTTAGTTTCTCTGAATCGGAGATAGACGTGGCTCGGCAGCTAATACAACTCAGCGGAGAGTCGTCCAATGACCCCCACCACGACGACGACGATAACACCAATAACAGCTGTGCAGAAGGGAAAGTAGAACAAAAAAGCAGAGTCGGTGATGCAACTGATCATGTGTCTTTTACTCATACCATTAATGGAAAAACCTTTGAAGAGGAGGAAGAAGAAGATGGAATCTGCTGGCCAAGGAAGAGGAGGTTTCGATCCATTTATCATCTGTAACCTCGACCAAGCCTGTTGTCGTTATTAATGCCAAGAAGAGGAAGTGTTGAGTTTGATCAAACTGATGTTTTACTCTTAAGCCTCAAAACCTTAATTATTAATTTGGTTGTCGGTAGCCTCTCCTTTTGTACAAATATGATACAAATTTCCTATAAACTCGTTTAATTTGTAACAAATCCCTACAAATCGGCCTCTAAAAGTCCTTTAAGTTATTACAAAAAGTGAGAAATTTCATATAAACTGATTTGTAAGAAATTTTCTACAAACCGGCTTCTAATTATGTTATGACATGTATGCTTAACATGTAAGAAGCACCGACACATATTTTTTAAATAGCATGGGTTTCTCACATGTTTTTTTAAAGACACAAATTTCTTACAAATTGAATTGTATCCTTAAAAAAGCATGAGTTTATCATATGAGTACATGTTTTCTTAATAGCATGTGATTCTTAGTGGTTTGTAAATGATCTTGTAGTAAAAATTGTGCCACCCCAAGCGTTTTTCGTTGTAAAATTGACACCAAGTACATTGTACACTATGATTTTGATCTTAAAATTGATCCTATCTATTTAATGTCCATATTAATAGTTGAACATTCATTAGGCTGTAAACTGGCAAACTGCCTTATTTATACTCCAAATATTATGGTTTTATATGGTATTAAAGTCACGTCGAGATTCATGTCAGTTTATTATAGGGTTACATGAATACTTGATACATGCACTTACAATTTTATTAATTTAATACTTCCGTCAATCTATTATTTAAAAACATAATGGGATTTTTTTGCCACCTGTATAAAAAAGTATTTGAGACCAATAAAATAGTGTTGGGTACAAAATGTCACTTCAACTTGACACATAATAAAAAAACTTAAACAAACAAAAACTTAAAAAACAAAAGGTGGCGAGAGAGGGGAGAGGGCTCTCTGCCACCTAAGGGTGGTTGGACCACCCCCTTACCTGCGGGTTGGGGGGGGGGGGGGGGGGGGGAGGGATGAGAGTTTTTAGGGGTTTTCAGCCACTCCTAAAAAAGTCTTCAAGGGTGGCCGGACCTACCACCCCTAGGTGGTGGAGAGCCCGACCTTTTTAGCCACCTTCGTTTTTATTTTTTTATTTTTTAAACTTTTTTATTAGATATCAAGTTGAAATGACATTTTGTCCACGTGATAACATTTTATTGATCTTAAATGGCTCTTTATACACATGACAAAAATTCATTAAGTTTTTAAACAGTATTTTTGAACTTGAAAAGTACATTTATCAATTTTGTCACTTTTTCAAACCTACGTACTTTTTTGATAAAGAGCGAACCACACTTATCAATTATGCACTTTAACCTTGAGCTAAAAAAAAAAAAATATGCACTTTAATTCTTTCTTTTAACAATGATGTCAGTCTCTTCTTTCTCTTTTGCTTCCGCCATTATCAATTTGAGATTGAGATCCATGCAATACTGAGGTATTTTATGATCCCAGGTTCTTTTGCTGTCCCTACCTTCCACGAGGTCACTCTGTTCGTGTTCTGTTTGAGAAAGAGAACTCTACAGAAAGCCGAACATAGATCATGTGTCTCTGTCGCCATAATTTTTTCGGTTTCCTAACTAAAGAAAGAGTAAAGGCATTCTTGCAATCATTATTGCTGCAAAACAATGGCATCATTTATATATTATTACCTTTTAGATGATGCTTTTTATTTATTTATTTATTTTTTGTTTGAAAAAGCATGCATTATGATATATCATAAAGATTGATAGTGGTTTCAAGTGTTTTTAGTGTTTTGTTTTGGATTATTTGTTAATATTTTTGTTTTGAAAAGAGAAAAACAGAAAGGAAAAGGGAAATTTTTATCAAACAAATTAAGCCAAATAAGCCTTCAAGGCAAGGCCTGAAGTAAAGAGGAGTTTGGCTTCCCTATAGTGAAAAAATCATTGCAGGTCGTCTAGAGTTCTTCAATCATCCCATTTATACTGTTTTTTTTTTTTTTTTAATAAAAAAAAAGGATATTTCCAGTGATTTGATTAACTGGAAGCAACCAAAACTCAATAAAGAGACATTATCCAGAGATCAAATCCCTTTTCTTTCAAATATAATCAGAAACCCCCAAATGAAAACAGCAACCAATAATTTAGCAACTTGAAAGAGCTGTAACACTTCACACTTTGAAGTCTACAAAGCTTATAAATATTTTCTTCAGTCATACAGCATGATAAAGGCATATCACTCAATAAATGCTCAAGCACAGAATAATCTTCTCTGGGAACTGATTAGGAGCCAAAATTGCTTCTCAATTCTTCATTACTAATTTTTCTTCTGGCGTTGCTGTACAACCTGCCAATTAACAATTCAGTAAGCATGCGGTTGAACACCCTTATAGCTGAGTTTATTTTGCCTTTAAAACTCAACTATAATCACTAAGCATGTGATGTTGTCCTAGGACAACTGAAGGATCCATCAAGTTTCATGATACTTTAGAAAGAACTGGCCGGAAAAGTGAAACATCTCAGAGACACACAAAGCAGGAAGCACCTGTACACGAAGTGCTTGTTGGGAGCTAATGAGTACCAGGTCCATCTCTCATGCTCAAATTCAGACGGTTTCGCATAGTTCGTCTTCCAATTCCAGCATAGCAACAAATTCACCATAATCGATCCTTCCATCCTGAAAAAACACATATACAGCATAACAAAAAGATCAACAAACAAATAGGAAAGCCAGGAATAAAAATAAATAAATAAATAAATAAATAGGAGAGAGGACATAGGAGAAAGGCTAACAAAAAAGGACAAAATCAAGTGAAATATGCTTGCCAAAAGTCTGCCAATGTCATCATATGAAATTGGCATCCCAATTTCGTTGTAAAATATGTGCTGTAGACAGAAGACTTATAATATAAACCCAACCTCAAAAAGTTTGTTGATATATAGACTTTTGAAAGGAGAATCCAGATGAAAATTAACATTTATTGTGCTATGATCTAATGCACAATGGCATAGAAAGAGAGATTCAATTGCTTATATGCATAGCATCCACACATTCAGGTGAACACTTGAATTGACTGCAAAAAAGAAACCCGCGCGCGTGGGTATGTTTGTTAATGTGTTTTAGGATGTGCTTTTTGTTTTTACAAAACCAAATCCCTACAAATCCCTACAAATCAGTCTCTAAAAGTCCTTTTACGTTATTACAAAAGTGAGAAATTTCATATAAACTTATTTGTAATAAATTTTCCACAAATTAACCGGCTTCTAATTATGTTATGACATGTGCTTCTAGCAAGTAACTTTTAAATAGCATGTAAATGCTTCTTGCATGCTTTTTTAAGGACACAAATTTCTTACAAATTGATTTGTGTCCTTAAAAAAGCATAAGTTTTTCATATAAGCACATGTCTTCTTAATGGTTTGTTATGACATGTGCTTCTAACATGGGTTCTTCCTTGGTGGGAGTAATGACAAGCTGCTGGGAATTCAAGCTGGAACTGGTGGAGTGGTCCACTGAATCGGTGTTGCGCCGATAAGATTTCCCCTTTATAGATTCGCGGATGCCCATGTATCCAAACGACACAGCCCTTGAAATATATATGCAAAAATACAAAATATAAAAAACTCGTGTAAAAATAACGACAGTTGAGATTTAGCAGAACATTCTTTTAACCGAACGACGTTGTTAATTTTCACAGTATATATATGACAACGAAGAAACTCTTTTTTCATTCAGATCCTCTCATCACCCCGCAAAAACAACATGAAAAATTAGCTAGACCCCCTCAAATCTTTTGTACAAAAGGAGAGGCTAACGATTGAGAAGCAAATGATTTTAGGTTCATGAGAAGTTTGAACAAATGGTGACTGTGGAAACAAAAAAGAGAAAAATAATAACCCAAACCAGAAACTAACAAAATAATGCTCAACAAAAACTTGGCAAAAGAAGAAAAGCCGATAATTAAATACCTTTTCTTTTTTTCTGTTTTTGTTTTGTTACTTCTTGCCGGCGGTATCAGAGCGGTTGTTTCTTGGGAGGTTTCGCTGTGCAATGGGAGGATTGCTATGCCACTCCGGTGACCGGCTGTGACGCTGCTGTCTCTCCGGTGACACACGATTGTGAAGATTGTGACGCTGCTGCCTCTCCGGTGACCGGCTGCGAGGTGAGAAGCGTTGCGGTCTGCAGAGTTCACCCTTTCGCGAGGTGCGATGTTTTTATATTGGAAAACAACAGAAGCAAATGTGTACTGTTGTTTTCTGACGCGCGTTTGACACCATGACACGTGATAAAAAAACTCTAGTACGGAAAAAAATGTTTTTTTTAAGTGATCCTTAAGACCAAAAAAATTTTTTAGCAACCATAATTTCCTTTCCAAATATAGGGCCCACCTTAAAAAAAAAAAAAAAAAAAACGTCAGAAAACTCTAATACGGAAAGATTTTTTTCGCAACCATAATTTCCTTTTCCAATATTGGACCCACCTTAAAAAAATAAAAAATAAAATAAAATAAAAAATCTAATTATTTATTTAATCAGATCAATTGGAAAAGAGAATTTTTTTAAAAAAGTATCGGATATTTAGCATAGACAACACTGAATAAAATAAACATGGAAACACACGATAACTACCAAAAAATTTGTTGTACTCGTGATTTCCAGAAAAATTTTAAGGTTTTGCATTCATGCATTTTATCTTTTAACGACCCGGCCAGCATCTTCACATTCTCTATTATGATTTTTGTCAGATCTTTACTTTAAATTTAGAGAAATGATCTTTCTTCCTATCTCATTTTCACACATTTTTTATATTTATTTTCCTTCTCTCCCTCTTTTTCTCTCTCTCTATACATGGATATTTTTTAGACTGAAAAAAAAAGAAAAAAAAAAAAAGAAAGAAAGTTAAAGACAGAAGAAAAAATATATTTAAATAGAACATAGTGAGATTTAGAGAGTTTATTGTGTGGTGCTTTTAAAAAATTGCCGTTAAATTTAAAAATGTGAGTCATTAAACCAAATTTTAACTAAAGAATAAAGAGTTCAATGAAAATGCTCTTAGTGGACAAGAATCTTCAAATCCTGTGCGTTAGGTGTGACTTGCCACCCATCACATTGCCCCCACTAGTTCTCTACTTGTTTAGATTTAGGAGACTTTTGTCAAAGTTTGACTTGGACTTCTTAACCAGCTTGTAGTAGTAGAAGTTTGAAGACTCACGTGCACTGATTTTGTGCATATATATAAAGGCATGAAGCCGTGTGTTTTATGTGTGCTTAAAAGGAGTGGTGGTAGCAAGCCGCACAAGTACAAAACTCAAGCACCAGTGAAACACAAAAGGAAGGGTGTGCCAAAAACGTGAGTGCTAAATTGAAAGTACCGTAGGTGGAGAAAAGGGAGACAAAACCTGAGATAGGAGGTACAAGGGCTGCCAGTGTTTTTCTTTTTGGTGGTTTTTGGACGAGTCAAAAACAAGTGATTAGAAGAAAATGTGCTGCAGAGTGGAAAAAGAAAATAGAGATTAGCCGCCATCCATTCCAGCAAAAGAATTGTTTGTACATCTGTCTTTTGTATTCTATTTTGAGAATAATCTTTCTTGTGTGATAGTGAGATTTTGGTATATTGGGGCTTTGGGATCTTAGTGATTTTCTCTCTACTATTTATGTACTCCATCTTTTGATAATGAATTTTCTTCGAGTCATCTCCGCCAGTGGATATAGGCTTGTTAAGTCTAACCACTAAAATATTTGTGTCATGTGTGATTGCTTATCTTTGTTATTCCGCATTCTTCTTATTTTTCATATCTCACGAGTCTTGGGAAATATGATTAATTTCCTAACAACTGGTATCAGAGCTTTTGGTTCGAGTAAGAGCGATGGCAATAGAAGGAGGAAAGATAGGAATTGAAAAATTCAACGACACAGATTTTGGGTACTGGAAGGTGCAGATTGAAGATATTTTTTATGGAAAAGACCTCTATCAACCTCTTTTGGGAGAACAACCCAACGACATGGATGATATCGAGTGGGCTCTGCTTGATCGTAAAGCCCTCAAGCTATCATTGTCAAAATCAGTTGCATACAACGTTGTAAAGGAGAAGACCACAGCAGATCTAATGGCAGCTTTATCAGGTATGTATGAAAGACCGTCGGCTAACAACAAAGTGCATTTGATGAAGAAATTGTTCAACCTAAAGATGGTAGAAGGGGCTTCAGTGGCACATCATCTCAATGAGTTTAACACCATCACAAATCAATTGTCTTCGGTGGAAATTGATTTTGATGATGAGGTTTGCGCATTGATCGTCTTGGCATATTTGCCAAATAGTTGGGAAGCAGTGAGGATGGTTGTGAGTAACTCTGTAGGAAAGAGTAAACTGAGCTATGAAGACGTCAGAGATTTGATTCTTAGTGAAGAAATTCGCAGAAGAGATGCGGGTGAAGCCTCTTGTTCTGGAACTGCTTTAAACCTCAAGACTCGTGGCAGAGGACAAGACAAAAACTCTGGTCAAGGCAAATCAAATTCCAGAAAAGGGAGAAGCAAATCCAGATTCGGACAACAAACTGAGTGTTGGAACTATGGCAAGACTGGCCACTATAAGAAGAATTGCAGGGAACTACGGAAGGTGACTGAGAATGATTATGCAAACGTAGAGACAGAAGAAGTATATGATGCCCTACTTCTCTCTGTTCACAATCCACTTGATTCTTGGGTCTTAGACTCAGGAGTATCTTTTCATACGACAGCGATCCGTGAAATTCTCGAGAACTATGTTGGTGGAGATTTTGGGAAGGTGTATTTGGCTGACAGAATGGCCCTGGGTGTTGTGGGCCTAGGCGATGTTCGCATTAGAGTTTACAGTGACTCGGTATGGAACCTACAGAAGGTCAGGCATATTCCGGAGCTGAAGAAGAACTTGATTTCAGTAGGACAGCTTGATGAGGGAGGGCATTCAATTCATTTTCATAGTGGAAAGTGGAAGGTCAGCAAGGGAGCTAGATTTTGGCTCGTGGTCATAAGACGGGTTCTCTCTATATGACTACGAATAGTAACGATATAGTTGCTGTTGCAGATACGGGTGTTGACTCAAAATTATGGCACCTAAGGCTTGGGCACATGAACTAGAAAGAGATGAAAGTACTTATGTCAAAAGGGAAACTATCGGAGTTGAAGTCAGTTGAGTCTGATTTGTATGAAGGCTGTATTCTAGCGAAGCAGAAGAATGCGAGTTTTGCAGAAGTTGGCAAAGCACCTAAGCTTGGAAAGCTGGAGCTAGTACACACGGATTTGTGGGGTCCCGCACCAGTGGCATCTCTTGTAGGCTCGCAGTATTACATCACATTTATTGATGACTCAAGCAAGAAGGTATGAGTTTATTTCTTGAAAAGTAAATCTGATTTATTTGAGACTTTTAAGAAATGGAAGGCCATGGTTGAGACTGAAACGGGCTTGAAGCTTAAGTGTTTGAGATCATAAAATGGAGGAGAATACACAGATGGTGAGTTCAATCAGTTCTGTACAGTGAATGGGATCAGAATTGAGAAAATCATCTCGAGAATGCCGCAGCAGAATGGCGTAGCTAAGTGCATGAACAGAACTCTCAATGAGCGTGCTAGGAGTATGAGGTTGCATGCTGGGTTACCAAAGACTTTCTGGGTTGATGCTGTGAACACTGTTGCATATCTAATAAATAGAAGGTCTTCCATTCCCTTGAGCCATAGACTACCGGAAGAAGTCTGGAGTGGAAAAGAGGTAAATGTTTCACATTTGAAAGTTTTTTGTTGTGCTTCGTATATCCTTGTTGAGTCTGATCCTCGGAGTAAAGTATATGGTAAATCTAGTAAGTGTTTCTTCATTGGATATGGAGATGAGGCCTTCGGTTATTGATTTTAGGATGATCAAAATTTGAAGATCATTAAAAGTCGGAATGTGACCTTTGATGAATGTGCTATGTACAAGGATGGCTCAGGTGCAGAACCTGAAGTTACAGAGCAGGAACCGAAAATGTCTAAGTTTGTTAACTTAGATGATCTTTCTGAAAGTACAGCACAGAAAGAGAAACAATTTGTGGAGGTGGAGCTTGATGAACAGTGTTCACTCACAAATGAATATGATGACGAAGAATCTTCAAGAGACTTACAGCACCGGGAAGAGTATTATTCTTTAACAAGAGGCAAAGAGAAACGTGATCGAAAAGCAACAAAAAGGTATAGCTTTGAGGATATGGTTTCTTTTGCACTGATAGCTAGTAGTGGAGATCTATCGTCTATTCAGAATGGTATACTGAAATAGGTGGAGTTACTACAAAGAGTACTGTCGTAGATGGGTGCGAGTGCAGGAGTGGAGGGCTCGAGTGCAGCTTGCTGAATTCCTGTTGGAGTGCGTACTTGCGCTTGATCGCACGCGATCTGCACTTGATCGCAGTCACAAGGATGGGCAGCTACAGTCCTGAGTGAAAAACTCAACAGTACCAAAATAAAACACACACAAAAAAAAAAAAATAAATAAAAATAAATTAATTAATTAAATTAGAACCGTAAAATAAAGAAAAAAAAAATTAAGCCAAAATTATTCCTTAAAATTTGATAATGAAACCGTTAAGCAGTCCCCGGCAACGGCGTCAAAAATTGATGTGGTATTTTAGTGACCAAAAATATCAATTATAAAAATAACAACTCACATTAGGACAAATCTTTATAGGATACAGCTATATAGAGGGTGTCAAACTTCAAAGACTGCAGGGGTTTTGTTATCAATTTGAAAGATCAAAATTAACTTAATTAAAAAGAGAATTGATTTGATTTTCTTTAAAACTAAAATGCATGAAAATAAAAGAGATTTAAAATAAGAGAGAGAGTGTAGGGTATTGACTTCACCTCTATCCGCACAACAATAGCTAATCATAATTAATCCCAGAAATTCATTTTATGCATGTTATAAATAAACAAGAAACTACCTTATTAAAGAATAAGCATAATCTATCTTTGGTTGGCACGGATTGTCTACCTAACCACTAAGATGGGTACGACTCGTCTTCCCTAGGTATAAATTATCAAATTCTTTAACATGATACATATAATCAATGAATAAGTGTAACCCATCTTCGGTTGGCACGGACTGTCTACCTAAATTACACAAAACTAGAGTGTAGTACAATCCGTCTTTCCTAGGCATGGTTTATCAAATCCTATTGATCATATGTCAATTAAACCCATTGTATAACCATCATCCTCATAATCATAGAAAACAAGAATGATTTGATTTCAATAAAAGTAAAATACTTTCTAAGACAAGAGAAGAATTTCACTAGTATTGATTTTAGAATTTAAGAACAATTGCATTTAATAATTAAAAACAGAATCAAAAGATAGCAATTCTCATAGTTATACAATTAATATGCATAAATTGAAAATCTAGAAATTAAATACAATCAAACCATTGTGCTTAGATAGGGTTACATTAACACCCCACGAAGGGGTTTAGCTGCTCATGATCTTCTAAGCTCCAAAGACAATTTTTCGATTTCTAGCTCTAGGAAGCGGTGTGTCTATTTATAATGTTTAGCCTATTTATAAGGATTAGGAGAACCCTAAAAACCTTAGGAAAATCAAAATTCAGTCTCCCAGTCCAATTGGGAGACCTAGAAAAATTTTCCTTATCAATTTCGAACTCCTTTTTGTCTCTGCCGCCTGTGTACGCTCGAGTGCATTGTAGCTGCGCTCAAGCATACTATAGCTACAGTAACTTTGCTACAGTACTTCAAATGCATTTTGAGCCCAAAATCAATAATTTTCTTGTATCTTTATTAAACACCTAAAAACACACAAAAAAAAAAAAACAAAATCAAATAAATAACAACGCTAAGGATTTAACATATGAAAATTAAGGGACTTGAATGTGCAACATTCGGCACTTATTAATAACTTAGAGCATATATATACATCCATTAGGAGTGTTTGACATAATAAAATACACATGCTATCATATAACATCTAGTTAAACATACCATCAAGGCGTCCCATATATCCTCATTCGTACGCTCCGGTACCTTTGTCCAATCGTCCCGTATTCAAACATAATTTCCGCTCCTTATGATCATACCGGTCATTTGTCTAAACCTCATAGCGCTAAATCCTACGGGCTGCCATGAACTATTGTACTCGAGTACGATCCTTTTCCTGGCGAGGACCCCCGGCAACCTGTATGAGTCGGTAATGGTGAACACTCCTAAACAGGTGCTTCAATCTAGATTGATACCTAACACATTAATAATTACCATTTTGAATTGAATACTAACTAGAAATAATAAGGACGTATATATTTGTATTTTGGGCATATATACTTACTTATCATCCGGACCTAGCGAGGGCCTAACACGACTGGAGCAGTGTCATCGAGCTGCGAGTCATCCATGGCACTTGTCCCACCAAGCAGGGCATCTGGGGCCTATGTCTCACTATTGTTCGTACCTACATTAGGTTGGCCGTAGAGCCGCTCCACATGGCCATAAGAACACAGCCCTAACTCACTGCATGTTAGCAGGTGAAGTGGATGAAAGGATGCATCTGTGTTGTACGAAGACGGCTCATACTGATACCCCATTTGGGTCAGGCCTGTCAAACCGTATGGATTAGGGATAAGGGTCTCCCCTTCCATATCACTTGGAAGTAATGGTCGATACTCGACCTGCTGCCTCATAAGCTGAGCAATGTCCTGTTGCATGCTGTCATCATGATGGTCCGATGGAGACCCATGTGCCGTAGACTGCCGCACTGAAGATGGGGGCCTCCATGCACTTGTCTTCCCCCTAGTACTCATAACAATTACAAAACCGAATGAATTAATTCCAAAACCTAACAACAAGAAGGGTATTCCATTTAAAAAAAAAAAAAAAAAAAAGGAAGGGTATTTGTTCAAATTTTATTAGGTGTTAAGCTTTAGTCATGTTTTAAGCTTGTTGGGCCAAGTTGGCTAAGTGTTGTATGCTAGTTTAGGTCGATTAAGTATGTTATGGGCCTAATTAGATGGTAAACTTAATCAGAACGAGGTCGAAATGGGATATTTCTAATTAACCCAAGTCCCCAACCATAGACCTAAACTAGCATAGATTTAAGATTTTTAAAAAGGAAAGCTAGATCATTTCCTAAGTAGAATTTCAAGCCCAACTTTACTTTTATTACATTGTTTTAAAATTTCTTGAAAATTTAGAATAGAATAAAATAAAATGATTATGAAAATAAAATAAATACAATATATATACAATATAAAACATATAAACATATAATGCATCCAAACATATAATACAATAATTTAAAACATATAAACCAAAATATATATATATAAACACACACACACATACCCAATCGGCAGGGAAGCTGTAGCCAGAGAACTGCCGTAGACGAAGACAGCGACGGTGACGACGAACAAAGACGGCGTCTAGCCGTTAGAGAGAGAGAGAGAGAGAGAGAGAGAGCGAGCTGGAGTGGGTGAGAGAGTGAGTGAGTGAGGGAGTGAGAGAGTGAGTGTGAGATGGAGCGAGGGAGCTTTCCGGTGACAGCGGAGGAATGGGTGGCCGGCGGTGAAAAAATGGAAAGAAGAGTGCTGTGCGAGAAGAGAAGAAAAAAGGAGGGAAAAGGAAAGAAAAGGAGCTGGCATGGGGATGCATGGCCAAATCTAAATTCTTGACGTGTCAACATGTGACACGTCAAGAATTTCTTAACGTGCCATGTGGCACGTTAGAAAATGGCTGATTAATTTAATTAACTAAGTTAGCATAATTACCTAACTTCATTACCATAAATAGCTATGTTTTTAACCTAGCTAATTATGGTAAGTTACTATAATTATGGTAAGTTAGGTATTTAGTTAACTTACCATAATTAGGTAGGTTTTTAATTATAGTAATTACCATAATTAAAACATAGCTAATTATGGTAAGTTAATTATTTAATTGGTAGTTAAGTTTTATAAAACCTAGCTACTAATTAACTATTTAATTTTTAAAATTAAATAAATAAAATGTGGCTCTTAAATCACTTGATTTTTTAATAGTCCATGAAAGGTATATATATATATATACCTAACAGCTAGCTAGCTAGCTAGATAGGGTAGAAGCTAGCTAATTATTTCAACACCTAATTAAGCTAACTATACGTACCCTAGCTATATATGAAAGGTCTAATTAAATAAGTATGATTAATTTGCAAGTAAAAATAATCAATGCATGTGAAGTTTTCGTATTGTGAAAGGCCTTAATTAATATATATAAATTATAAGCCTATAATTTAAACTCATTAAATTTTATGATTTTTATAAAATTTTAAAGGGTTTTAATATATATATATATATATATACGGAAACAATCTAATTAATTACAATAATCATTATACACATAGCAATTAAATTTTGTTATTAATTATTAATTGTTAATTTTTTTATAAAAAAAAACACATAATTTTTATTATTAAAGGGAAAGTCCACATAACTCCTTCAAACTACCACTCAATTGACAATATCCCCTCCAAACTTTCAATTGTGACAATGTCCACTCCAAACTACCAAAAATTGTCAATGTTCCTCCCAATGATAAAATTACCCTTAGTAAAATTGAAAAGAAAAAAAAAAAAAAAAAAAACAAACAAACAAACAAAAAAAATCTCCAAACGATGGACATTTTTTTTTTTTGAATTTATAGGGGTATTTTTGTCTTATTGAGAAATTTATAAGGGCATTTTTGTCTTATTGCTAGTCTTGGGGGGGACATTGACAATGTTTTGGTAGTTTGGAGGGGACATTGTCACAATTGAAAGTTTGGGGGAGACATTGTCAATTGGGTGGTAGTTTGAGGGGGGTATGTGGACTTTACTCTATTATTAATTTTTAACGTGTGAAATAATGGCATGTCAATAGTTATTGACATGTTAAAACGGCACGTCAATAATTATTGACGTGTCAAAATGGCATGTCAATAATTATTGACATGTCAAAACGGCAAGTCAATATTTATTGACGTGCCATTTTGACACATCAATATTCATTGACGTGTGATATTTTGCCACGTCACTATTATATATTATTTAAATATAATTTTTAAAAATTAAATTGAATTTAAATTTAGCAATGTGGCAATCTTTGACACATCGCTATTTATTGACGTGAGGAATGTGCCACGTTACTAAATATTGACATGGCACATTCAACACGTCAATAAATTTTTTGTTGACGTGGCATTTTTGCCACATCAATAATTAGTGACGTGGCAAAAAGTGGGTTACTATTTGCCACGTCAAAAAAAGCTTGGTTTTTTGTAGTGTATTCATTGCAACAAAAATTTGACTATATCGTTATAGCTATTGATGAGTCACAAGATTTAAGAACCATGAGTATTGATCAACTTATGGGATCTCTTCAAGCCTATAAAGAAAGGCTCAACAGGAAGAAGGAAGAGCCATTGGAGCAAGTTATAGCTAAAAAAGATCTTTTCCAAAGAGAAGGAAAAAAAAAAACAAGAAAGGAGTCAAAGAGGACAAGGATGAGGACGCAGTCGTGGCCATTGTAGAGGAAGAGGAATAGGCCCACGTAATTGGAACAATTACGAAGAAAGAGGTCAAGCATCAAGAGGACGAGAACGAGAAAATAATTGGAAGCAATATGGAAGAAGGTATGATAAATCTCAAATTAAATGTTATAATTGCCAAAAATATGGTCATTATGCTTGGGAGTGTAGAAGCGATGCTAACAATGCTGAAGAGGAAGCCAATTATGTTGAAAACGAGGAAGCAGAGCCCACTTTGTTGCTTGCTTATAAAGGAGAAGAAAGATGAGAGAAGAACTCGTGGTATCTTGACAATTCGACAAGCAACCATATATGTGTGGAGACAAAGACAATTTTGTGGAGCTTGATGAATCGGTGAGCGGGAATGTTATTTTTGGAGACTTGTCAAAAGCTCCAATAAAAGGGAAGATACAATCTCAATTCACTTGATAAATGCAGGACATCAATTTATTGCAAATGTTTATTTTGTTCCAAGTATGAAAAGTAATATTTTGAGCTTGGGACAACTCTTGGAAAAAGACTTTGAAGTTTATATGAAAAGTCGTAGTCTTTTACTAAGAGATGACAAGAAGAATTTGATAGCCAAAGTTCACATGAATAGCAATAGAACGTTTTTATTAAATATTCAAATGAATGTGGCTAAATGTCTCAAGACTTGCTTGAAAGATTCATCTTGGCTTTGGCATTTGAGATTTGGGCATGTAAATTTTAGCGGATTAAAATTGTTGGCACAAAAGAGAATGGTGAATAGTTTGCCTTCTATCAATCAACTGGATCAACTTTGTGAAGGGTGTCTTGTCGGCAAATAGTTATGGAAAAGCTTTCCTAAAGAATCTACTACAAGAGCAAATGAGCCGCTTCAACTTGTTCATGCGGATATTTGTGGTCCAATTAAGTCATCTTCATTCGGTAAAAATCGTTACTTCCTTCTTTTCATTGATGATTTTAGTCGAAAGTCTTGGGTCTATTTTTTAAAGGAAAAATCTCAAGTGTTTGAGGTTTTCAAAAAATTCAAAGCCTTTGTGGAAAAACAAAGTAGCTATTGTATTAAATCTTTGAGATTCGATAAAAGAGGTGAATTCACATCTAATGAATTTAAAGAATTTTGTGAAGAAAATGGAATTCGTCACCCTTTAATGGTTCTAAGATCGCCACAACAAAATGGTGTTGTTGAAAGAAAGAATAGGACAATTCTCAATATGGCTCGAAGCATGTTGAAGACAAAAAGAATGCCTAAAGAGTTTTGGGCAGAAGCTGTTGATGGTGTCACATATCTATCAAATCGTTGTCCTACCAAGAAGCTTATGGAACAAAACACCACAAGAAGCACGGAGCGGAAGAAAGCCAAGTGTTTCTCATTTGCGAGTTTTTGGAAGCATTGGCTATATACATGTACTGGATCAAGAGAGGTCCAAGCTTGATGATAAAAGCAAAAGGTACATCTTCATTGGCTATGACTCAAGTTCTAAAGGCTACAAGCTTTACAATCCAAAGATGAAGAATTAAAAATGCCATGGATGATGAAATCAAAGCAATTGAAAAGAACACATAGGAGTTAGCGACTACTCCAAAAGAACAAAAACTCATTGGAGTGAAATGGATGGTCAAGGCAAAGAAGAATGAACAAGGAGAACGAGTGGATCCAACAATCTTCAAGAGTTTAGTTGGAAGTTTGAGATACTTGACATGCACAAGACCGGATATTCTCTACGGAGTTGGGCTTATTAGTCGCTATATGGAGTCACCTACCTCATTTCAAGGTGGCTAAAAGAATTATTCGTTATTTCAAGGAGGCTAAAAGAAATTAAGTTTAAAATGGGGTGTTGAATAATAAACTTAATTCTAACATTTAGTTGAGTCTTTTCATTTCATATTTTCATATGTTACTAAGTGTCTTTTCATTTCATATTTTCATATGTTACTAAGTGAGTTGAAGATGTTGTGTCTTTTATTTTTTTTCAAGAGTTATTTTACATAGGATGGGAGTTATATGAGATGTAAATGAATGAAGTTATTGTGAAGAAGTTAAAATGATCATTTGTATCCTATAAATACCCATGTAACCAAGTTATTTTATCAAGTTGAATAAAGTTGAATATTCCTCTTTCTTTTTTGTATTATCTCTTAGTGAGTGTTATTTCCAATTTTCAACAAAGATCACTTGTGTGATCTGTTTTATTGTCTTTGTCTTGTATTTCATCATCGTCTAATTCTTTTAGTTAAATTACCGCATGTCCCAAAAGCTTAAACCAATAGGAAGAGGTAACTGTAATTACTTAAGAGCATCTCCAGCAGAGTAGCTAGAAGAGAGATATTAGCTACATTTAGCTATATTTTGCCATTTTTTTAGCTCCAGTAGAATAGTTTCATATTAGCTATTATACCTTAACTGCTACGGTGAATAGCAATTTGCACACTAGATTGAATATAATATTATTTAAACTATTGTTTTTTCTTTGTTTATTGTTTTGGGTATTCTCTTCATATTCACGATTAAACCATTTCTTCTTCCTCTTCCTCTGAAACATTTATTTCTTCTCTTCTTGAACGAGTTTCAGCAAACTGGCCCTAACCCTCTCCTCTCTGTTAAAAACTCTACCTCCAACCACCGCACGCCTGCCGCTGACTAACTGCCATTCACCCTTGGTTTTCGTCAAACCATGGCCTTTCTTCTCTTGCTCTCTCTCTCCATTTTCGCCGTTGCAGGACAACCCAACCACCTATCGAGGTAAGCTTTTCTCTCTCTTTCTCTCTCTCTCTCTCTCTCTTTTCCCTTTCGATTACCTTGAAATGTAACACTGCTCAACCCCATTTTGCTTGATTGATGAATTTCACCAAACGAACGGTGTGTATCTTCAACAGGATCTAAATCTTAAATCATTCTTCTTGATTTGTTTGGTCACACTCCTTTGCTCATTTCTTGAATTCCTATTGGGTCTCAGGAACTAGAGAATTCTTTGATGGAGTACAAACTATTAAGACACTTGAGGACATTCAGCTCATTACGGAAAATCAGCAAATCACAATTGCTACAACTGTCAATCACACCATTACCATGCCAGCCCATGAGACAAACTCAACAAGGCAAGTGCACATTAGAGAAGATTTGCAAAACGTGGGAATACATTAGAAGGCAACAAACAAGAATCTAGCTGCAACTAAAAGGCATGAGAATACCAGAAAATAAATCATGAAGAATGACAGCCACACCTTGTAATATCATGTAATCAATAAACCCACAATCTGTGGGATCCTCTTGTAACGGACACTAATGTCTTGTGTATATATATTGACGTATACGGATGGTAAAAATACAACAGAGAGAGAGAGAGAGAGAGTTTTCAAATATACCAATTCTTCTGTCATTATATGGTATTAGAGCCTTTCTAGACTCACATCAACTCCTTTTTTTTTTTTTTTTTCCCTTCACTCAGAAATGGCCTCTTCTTCCACCACCTCCAGCACTGCCCCTCCTACAACACCTACATCCTCCACACTCCCTATCTCACCAGCCTCTCTCTTTAATAACCTATCTCACCGTGTCACTGCCCAACTAACCCGTGACAATTATCTCACGTGGCAATGGCAAATGGTCACCTATCTCAAAGCCCAAAATGTGTATGGCTTTGTTGAAGGAACTGTCCCTCCCCCCACCACAAACTATTCCAAATATGAACCCATCAGAGGGTGAACCTGTTCAGGTTGATAACCCAGCATATCTTACATGGCTCCAACAGGACCAAATGGTCCTCTGTATCCTTGTATCCACTCTCTTCGAGACTCTTATCTCCCAAGTTATTGGCTACTCCACTTCTTGTGAAGTATGGAATGCTCTTGAGCGCATGTACGCTTCCCAGTCATGGGCAAGGATCATGCAAGTCCACTATCAATTGGCTACGCTAAAAAAGCGAGGCTCCACCATTGCTAAATATTTTTAGAAATTCAAAGCACTTGCTAATACATTAGCTGCAGTTGGACAACCACTCAATGACTTTGAGTTGGTTTCATTTTTGCTTGCTGGCTTGGGATCTGAATATGATCCATTTGTGACTTCTATCACAACCCGTGTGGACCCAATGACTATTGAAGAATTATATGCGCATCTCCTCACCAATGAAATGCGTCTCAAGCATCACTCCACTTTTGCAGAATCAGTTTTTCCCTTTGCAAATCTAACTACTGCACGTCCCTTTGCTCAAAGACACAAAGGACCTTACCGTGGATAGTCCTCCAACAATGGGTCTTAGCGTAGGGCCCCATCCTTCAATAACTGGTCTCATGGCTCTCGTGGGCGTTATGGTCGTGGTTGAGGACCACCCCACTCCTCCAGCCCTCCTACTCCTCGCCAAGTATGCCAAGTGTGCAACAAATCGGGTCACACTGCCCTCACTTGCTACCACAGGTTTGATTATTCTTTTCAACAACAAGATAACTCACCCAATATGCAGGCTTTTGCTACTTCATCTTCTCCACCTTCCACTGATATCAACTGGTACCTGGACATTGGGGCCACAAATCATGTCACGACAGATCTTGCAAATCTCAACTTGCAGGCAGAGGGATATCATGGCACGGACAAACTTCATGTAGGCAATGGGTAAGGTCTGACTATAAACCACACTGGTTCTTCTAAATTAATTTTTCCTAGTGCTACTTTCTTGTTGAAACATCTCCTTCATGTCCCACATATTTCTAAGAATCTATTGTCTGTTTCACAATTCACTCGAGACAACAATGTTTATTTTGAATTTCACCCATCTTTTTTCTGTATTAAGGATCCTCCCACGAGCAATACCTTTCTTCGCGGCTAGAGTAAAGATGGACTCTAAACATTCCCCACCTGTCCTCCTCCTCATCGACATGCATTTGTGGGCGAACGTGCTTCCCTTGATTGCCGACTCGGTTATCCGTCCCTCCGTATTGTTCGTCAGGTTATACGAAATCACCACCTTGTTGTCCTTAAAAATAAAATTTTTGAAGTTTGTCCTGCATGTCGTATAGGCAAAAGTCATGAACTTCCCTTTCATTTGTCTCCATCTGTTTCACATTTTCCATTGGAATTAATTTTTACCGATGTATGGGGACCATCCCCTTCTCATTCAAATAATGGAAACCGGTATTACGTTTGCTTTGTTGATGATTTTAGTAAATTTGTGTGGTTATTTCCTATTACTACCAAATCTGCCATTGTCTCTACCTTTTTACAATTCCAAGCAAATGTGGAAAATTTTTTTTGATAGAAAAATCAAAGCTATTCAATCAGATTGGGGAGGCGAATTTCGGGCTCTAAATCCTATTTTATCTCGCTAAGGAATATCTCATAGAATATCTTGCCCTCACACCCACCAACAACAAGGTTCCGTGGAAAGAAAACATCGACATATTGTCGAAACCAGGCTCTCACTCCTTGCATCTGCTTTTATGCCTCTAAAATTTTGGGATGAAGCCTTCCTAACAGCCTCCTTTTAATTAATCGTCTCCCTTCCCCCGTCACCCAAAATAAATCCCCTTTTGAAATTTTACTCCACAACACCCTGGATTATAATTTTTTTAAAAGTTTTTGGGTGTGCATGTTGGCCTCATTTACGACCTTACAATAAACACAAACTTGCATATCGATCACAGTTATGTGTCTTTTTAGGCTATAGCTTCCAACACAAGGGCTACTGTTGTCTCTATGTGCCTGCAGGTCATATATACATCTCTCGTAATGTGATTTTTGATGAAAGTCATTTTCCTTTCACTAATAATTCTCCACCTGCAGTATCTACTACACCCCAGCCAGTCCACCTACCCCACACATCCAAATTTCTCATTCTCCACATGCCACGGATCCTCCTCTACCACAATCCTCCACACATGTCCACCCCCCACCAACTAGCTCCTTCTCTCCCACTCAATCTGCAGAAACACTTTCTTCCAATGAGAACCAACTTGCCCATGTGCCTCATGATAATTCTTATCCCCCTGAATCTCAAATTTCACATGTAGTCACTGCAGCACCGCCAGCAATACCATCCTTTCATGCCATGCAGACACGGCCCAAAAATCAAATTCACAAACAGTGTACCTTTACAGATGGGACTATCCCCTACCCTCCACCGAAGGCTCTTCTTACTCTGCTAGATGCCAACGCAGACGAGCCCACCTCATTCACGATTGCCAACAAATCTGAACACTGGAGGGCAGCTATGCATTCTGAGTTTAATGCCTTATTACAGAATGGCACTTGGACACTTGTCCCACGACAGCCACACATGAATCTGGTTGGATGTAAATGGATCTACAAACTAAAGCGCAATTCTGATGGCACCATTGATCGCTACAAGGTTCACTTGGTCGCCAAAGGATTCCATCAGCAGCCCGGAATCGATTATGGTGACACCTTCAGTCTGGGGTTAAACCAACCACCATTCGTCTGGTCCTCTCTATTGCAGTCTCCTCCAATTGGTGTATAAAACAATTGGATGTAACAAAAGCATTTTTACATGGTTTTTGCAGGAAGATGTATACATGGTTCAACCCTAAGGATTTGTTCATCCATCATTTCCAGATCACGTGTGCCATCTCAAAAAGTCCCTCTATGACTTAAAACAGGCCCCTCGAGCATGGTTTTCTCACCTTAGCACACGCCTGCTTGAACTCGGATTTCAGGGCTCTCGGACTGATACGTCCCTATTCTTTTTTGGTCATGGTGCTACCACCATCTTCATCCTCATCTATGTGGATGACATAATTGTCACTAGCCCAAGCCCTGCACTCGTTGCCCGACTCATTTCTAAGTCCAAGGTGACTTCCCAATTAAGGACCTCGGCAACATCAACTACTTCTTGGGTATAGAGGTCCTCTATACATCAGATGGCCTTTTTTTATCTCGATGGAAGTCTATCTTGGACCTCCTTAAGAAATCCAACATGCTCAATGCTAAGACCGTGACCTCTCCCATGTCCTCATCCATCACTTTGTCTCAATTTGATGGAGAGGTTTTTGAAGACCCATCTCTCTACCGAAGCATTGTAGGGTCTTTGCAATATCTCTCCCTCACTCAGCCAGATGTCTCCTTTGTTGTCAATAAAGTCTGCCAATTTCTCCAACGTCCAACAATTAATCACTGGACTTCCGTCAAATGAATTTTAAGGTACCTGAAACATACTTTATTTCATGGCTTGTTCTTTCGACGGAACTCACCCACTCAATTACATGCTTACTCCGATGCTGACTGGGCTGGCTGCCCCGATGATCGCCGCTCCACTGGCGGCTATTGCATTTTTCTTAGGACTAATCTTATCTCTTGGAGCTCTCGAAAACAAGCAACTGTCTCCCGCTCTAGTACCGAAGCCGAGTACCGGTCTTTCGCCAATGCCACAGGTGAAATTCAATGGATTCAGTCACTTCTTAAAGAACTTGGCATTTTCTTGGCAACACCACCCACCTTATGGTGTGACAATCTTGGAGCCACTTACCTTACCGCCAATCCCATGTTTCACGCCCGTACCAAGCACATAGAGATTGACTTCCATTTTGTCAGGGATAAAGTGGCCTCTAAAAATCTAGTGGTCCACTTCATTTCTACTAAAGATAAAAAAGCAGACATTTTCACCAAATCCTTGGTGTCAACCCAATTCACTACCTTACGTGACAATCTCAGCATCATGGTCATTCCGCTTCAATTGAGGGGGCATATTAAGACACTTGAGGACATTCAGCTCATTACAGAAAATCAGCATATCACAAATGCTACAATTGTCAATCACGCCATTACCATGCCAGCCCATCATGAGACAAACTCAACAAGGCAAGTGCACATTAGAGAAGATTTGTAAAACATGGGAATACACTTAGAAGGCAACAAACAAGAATCCAGCTGCAACTAAAAAGGCATGAGAATACCAGAAAATAAATCATGAAGAATGACAGCCATACCTTGTAATATCCTGTAATCAATAAACCCACACTCTGTGAGATCCTCTTGTAACGGACACTAATGTCTTGTGTATATATATATATTGATGTATACGGATGGTAAAAATACAATAGAGAGAGAGTTTTCAAATATACCAATTCTTTTGTCATTATACAAATCAAAAGAAACTTCGCATGAAAATAGCCTATATGTATTTTTTTTTTTGTCCGACTTAAAAGCTTTTGGCCATAATTGGAACTTACATGTGAGATGAATATTCCTCATATGTGTTTATTTTTATTTTTATGAATGATTTCTATATATATGTTTGTTTTTCCCTTTAAATTAAGTGTTGGCAATAATATAATAAAAAAATAATGAAAAATAATATTTTAAAGCAAGTGAAAAATGTAATAGAGAATCTATTGAAGTGTGTAGCTAAAAAGAAATAGCTAAAGTAAAGAGTTATATTTTTTCACTAGGTAAAATATCTAATGCTGCTGGAGATGCTCAATACTTCTCTTAATGTATTTTTTTCCTCTTTCTTCTTTTTGCTATTTTTAAAGTCGAAAAAAAAAATTGATGCTCTGTTTGATAATTGGGAAAAGAAAATATAAAGATTTTGAAATTAGATCCCGAGAAATCAAACAACTACTTGACTGGGTGTTGGTGATTTTGTTTTTTCCTTCCGAGATTCTATAAAGCCAGAAGAAAGGTTCATAACGATGGGTGCAAAAGGCAAAAAACAGTAAGATTCAGAAGAAGTAAAATCAAATTAAGACCACTCTTTTGTGGTTTGTTATGGACCTCACGTGGCTACAGCTGTCAACCAGTACTTATGTTTAGCGTTTTACATAGACTGCCTTGCGTTTTGTAATTCCCTTCGAATTCTGCATTAGCATAATTAGTGGTGGAGCCAAACAATTTATATTAGGAGTGTCATTAAAATTTTTTTAGTGTACTAAAAATTTTTTACATCCTAAAAATTTGATAATTCACACAATATATGCATTACAACAAAATATTTATAAAAGTTCGTGCTTAAATTGATATATTAAAAATGTAACATGTCAGCACTAAATGAAAAAAAAAAAAAAAAAAAACTTTCATTCCCAATACAAAAGTGTTTAGTTTGCTATAGACATGATCGAGCAACAACAACAAACTAAACAAGAACTTCAACAAACAAAGTAACCATTCAAAATATTATCTATCACAAACACATAATAATACAAACTACTTATTACTTACAAAATAAACTTGAGCACAATTAGTAGTGAATCGGAGAAATTTTGAGGGATTTCTTGAAAATGAACCAAACACAATAAGGACTAGCTAAATACTATAAACCAATAAAAACAAATAATGAATTAGAAAAATAAATGATGGAACACACCAATAAAAAAAAAAAAAAAAAAGGTTATCGTCTAAATTGTCTTCTAAACTTCCTCTCACACTAATTAATTTTAGTACTTCCATTTTAGTTTAAATTGAATTCTAAAGTTTCTCACCAGAATTTTTTTTTTTTTTTTTAAATCGCCTCCTCACGCCTACTCCTCTATTTATTTATTTTTTCTTCCTTAAAATTCCACTTCACACCTTCTAGAATTTAATGCTTACATTTACTCTCTTCATTTTTTTTTTCTTCCTTCAAATTCCACTAATCCATCCTTCTAGAATCTAAATTCTAATGCCTATCTTCATCTTTTTGTCTTAGTTCTTCTCACATTCTAAAATCTAATGCCTTTCTATTCTCTTTAATATATATATTTTTTTACCTTAAAACTCACCCTTCTACTGTCTACAACTATTTCTTTTATTTTTATTATTTTTTTCTTTCTTCAACTCACGCGCAAGCCTATTACATTGCTCAGAAGTCTCTAAGAGGTAGTTCAATTGGCTTGGATTACACTTAATGAAGCGGAAGTCACTAGTTCGAATCCCCCTCCCCCTCTTGTGCGGACATATAAAAAAAGAAAAAAAAGCCTACTGCTCAGAAAAATAAATAAATAAATAAATAAACTCTGGCAATCCTACAGCCTACTCCTTACAGGGTTTTTTTTTTTATTATTCTTTTTTTCCTTCCTTAAAAAATTTCATTCTTATCTTTTAACCACTCATATCTTATCTTTTATTTCCAATTTTCCACCTTTCACAAGATAAGACTCCTCACTCCTCACTAACTCACCTGCTCACTCCTCACCAGATGGTCCAGACTCACCTCTTCCCTTCCTATCTCAAGACTAAGCCTTCAAAGTTCAAACAAATGAACAATCAAACATGAAACACCCATTATTATTACACAGTGCAGTGTGCCGTTGGGGGTGCCGTGGGTTACGTGGGTAGGAAAAAAGATTTTCTTTTTTTTTTAATCACGGCACCCCCAAAGATCAATGCGGCTCCGTCAAGGACTGAACAAAAGCCTCAACACAGAAGCAAAACAACAAGACGAGCTCATCTTAATAGGAAGTAAATTCAGTATTTTTTTTTTTGTTTTTGATATCGAGGAATTTTTCCAAGGCAAAGCCCTTTAGATCCACTCCGAGAAAATCCCAGCCCCATACACTGTACCATAAGAAATTTTCATACACGGAGCTGATAAATTCAATATTATATATAATTGCTCTTATAACTCTATTGTTCTTTAGTAATTCCTTCCCCATCCCCAGAAAATCCCTTACATGCATGGTTTGCCACATTCGGCGCAACAGCATCAGAAGTGAACTTCTCTTTTGAGATAATTGCCCTTATAACTTTATTGTTCTTCAGTAAATTCTTCCCCATCCCCAGAAAATCCCTTATATGCATGGTTTGCCACATTCGGCGCAACAGCGTCAGAGGTGAACTTCTCTTTTGAGAAGGGCTAACGATCACAATGGGTTCTTCCTTGGTGGGTGTAATGGCAGCA
Source organism: Corylus avellana (assembly GCF_965113065.1). Classification (NCBI taxonomy): domain Eukaryota; kingdom Viridiplantae; phylum Streptophyta; class Magnoliopsida; order Fagales; family Betulaceae; genus Corylus; species Corylus avellana. The sequence continues at coordinate 20,983,863 of NC_142491.1, read as the reverse complement.
GGTGAGTTTTCATGGTTGGACGAGTGTTGGGCAACAAGCTGCTGGGAATTCAAGCTGGAACCGGAGTACTGGTCGACTGAATCGGTGTTGCGCCGAAAAGATTTCCCCTTGATAGATTCGCGGATGCCCATGTATACAAAACACTGTTCCAAACGACACCGCCCTTGAAATATAAATGCAGTACAAGGAATAAGGACCCTTCTTTAAAAAAATACAAAATATAAAAATAACTACAGTTGAGATTTAGCAAAACAATATTCTTTTAACCGAACGACGTTGTTTTCACAGTATCTATGAAGAAACCTCGGCTTAACAAAACTAACAAAAATAAATAATGCTCAACAAAACTTGGCAAAATTAAGAAGAAAAGCCGAGGTTTCGCTGTGCAATGGGAGGATTGCGATGCGGTTCTTAATTCTTTAATTTATACCAACGAACACCCGCACGTACAAGTCCACAAACAATGCTACACGGCCTACGCGTACCAGAGTACCAGTTGCCAAGGCACGTGGCACAATATAATTAATTCAAAAAAATTTTAAATAAAAAAAATATTCAATTATATTGTGCCAGGATGACCGAAAAAAGTCTTTTTGCGTAAAAGGTTTGGCAACTCTTACACTCCCTAGTCGGCAGCAAACAACCGTGTGACCCAACAATGCTTGGACTGTGTGTACATGGTGAGGTGACCAGGTGGCAGGGAGGGATTTGAGAGTGGTCAAATGGCCCCCTCAAACTCTCGAAAAGGCAATTCTATCAATATATTTACAAAGGACCGTATGTTATATATATTTACTGTAATTATAAAATAAATATAATTATAGTATTCAATGGTTTATTCCCAATAAAGATTATTTTGTGGAATTAAATATTTTGAATTGATTATTTTTTTTTTCTTGATGCAAAGAATAAATAAGGCAATAATTCTGATTGAGGATCCTTGACCTACCTGTAAATAAAGCACATGCATTCTATTTATTGGCAATGATAGGCATAAGTCAAAAAATCTCTATTTAATTTCTAATTTGTTTGAGCAAAGATGGCGGGAGGTAATTCTAAACCCTTATTTCCACTACGCATTTTATATGCCCACCAGAAAATTTTTCGAAGCTTTGAATTCCTGCATTTTTCTCTTTTAACGATTGACCCATCATCTCCACCTATCCTTTTAGCCTCCATCACTACCGGTGTCCCCATCTCTCTTAACCGCATTGACCCAATTCATATTTTGGTGTGAACCGGGAACCAAAAGGCCCAACAAAAGCAAATGAACAAGCATATTTAGGAACACGTGTCATAGAAGAAAAAATATGTTTAAATATAATAGAGTGAGATTGAGAGAGTTTATTGTGCAGTGCTTTTAAGAAATTGCTAATTAAACTTAAAAATGTGAGTCATTTAACCAAAGTTTAACTAAAGAATAGAGAGGTCAATGAAAATGCTCTTGTTGGACAATAATTAGCTTCAAATTCTGGTTTGGGCCTAATTTTTGCATTAGTCTAATAAAATATTAAAATGACATTTTTAAAATATGTAAAAATTACTTATTTTTTATTAATGTTATTAAAAGAGCACTAATTTTTGAAGATTTGTGGGACCCAAGCGTTGTTCTCCGTCAACCTTCGCACGGTCACCATTCCCAAACGATTCTTTATTCAAGAAGAGAAACGATTAAACGAACAACCAAGAAGGTCAATCTCTCGCTTATTAAAAAAAAAAAAAAAAAAACAAAAAAGAAGGTCAACCTCTCTTAGAATATATTCTTTTATTTTTTTCACAGTTTGCAGTGTCTTAGAGAAAAAGAGAGTCTGCTCTTTCGTTGGTTTTTTCTTTCTTTTGTTATTTTGTTTTTTTTTTTGTTTTTTGTTTTTTGTTTTTTTTTTTGTGTGAGTGAAATTTAAGTATATTGGGACTTTAGATTTTGAGTGATTTTCTCTCTGTTACTCTTTAATTTGTACTCTATCTTTTTGTTAGTATTTTTGTTTGCTCAATTCGGTTTTAAAATGCAAAGGCTACTATTCACGGGTTCAAATACTGATATAAAATGCTAAGAATCAAATCTCCACCGTTCATAATGTAGACTCATATGTCATGAACATCTCTGCAAAATTTCAGCTCAATCGAACCATAAACACCTATTGATTGAAGCTGTTAATCAAGGACCGACGGAATTTCCAGAATGCTGATGATTGCTGATTTTCACTCTCTACAGTCCCTGTTCGGACAAGCCCTCCCCCTGTCCGAACAATAGTTCCAAAAACTCTGTTTTTGCTCCGCAAGGCCCTGTCCGGACAGCCCATTAACCTATCCAGACACCCCGTACCTATTATGCCCAAAAATGTGTTTTTAGTGGGCCCAGCTCTAGGGTTTGATGTACTGATATATATACATCACTATAGAAGAGATATGCACAAATTTTAGAACCTTAGAATTTGTGTGAGGTTGTGCTTAAGTGATTATTTTGTTGTGAGCCAAATTGATTCCTATTAGAGGATTTTTGTTAGTTTTGATTGTGTGCTTAATTGAAGTTTATCGGAAGAGTCCGATAAAGGAGAATCACGTTGAAGAAGATTGTGAGCGAGGAGACAAGTTGGAGGCTTGTCGATCTTACAGAGCTAAGGTCTTACAAAGGGTTGTAAGTGTTCCTAATGTCTATAATCTCTGAATAATCTTCTGATAGTGATTTCCTAGGTTTCGCTGCACGATCTGGAGAGGTTTTACTTTTAGAACGTTTTCTAAAAGGTTTCCTCTTCGTCACCAAAATCTTTGTTTTTGATTTTAATTGTTTTTTGTGATTGTTTGCTTAGATTTAAATATCTGTTAATTCCGCATAAAATTGTGATATTTTCTTTGTTTAGCGTTTTTCACTTTTGATAGTAAATTTTATCCAGGTCGTCTCCGTCAATGATTTTAGGCTTGTAAAGCTGAATTACTTAAATTTTGGTGTCTTGTGTGATTGGTTTATTTTCTATTATGCTCTTTTTTTGGTTCTCTGGAATCCCTAAATTTAGTTTTGTGTACAATAGTAAATCATCTAAATTTGCTCTGTTTAAGCAGCGAACTTTATTTATGTCAACAAAAGTTTATGCACTCTAATAAAATTTTTAAACATGAACAAATACGATTTGAATAGCTTGTCAAAGCTTATATATAAATATGTTTTTCATTTTTTAAATCAATTTGAGCTCTTAGTTTGTTGACCAATCTCAGATGTTCTTTTGTATATTTGTTGTTTTAGGACGGAAGAATTGATTATCATCAAGAAATTTCAATACTAATCTTACTAGACAGCTTAACATTTAGAAAATTAGAAACTTTAAATGGGAGAGAGAAGACGAAATTTAAGATCTTCTCTAAGTTAAGTAGGGTTATGTGATAAATTGTAGGGTCTTAAGTGAAGGGGTGTTTTTCCACTTGTCGGCAACTAGGTAAGTAAACACTTTAACATTTAAAATTCCCGGCAAATTCTTTTTACTAAACTAAATAATAAATATATTTTTATAAATGTTGCAAAATTTTCTAATTAATGCATGCATTTTAATAGTTCCCTCTGTATTTATAAATCACGACTAATTAATGACACGATTTTCATGTCATGTTATTTTAAAGATGATGGTATGATGTTTTATGATATGATATTTCACGAAAATGTTACGAAACCACAAACATGTTTATATTGATTCATGAAGATGCACATGCAAAGATATCATATGAAGATTTATGCAAGGAAGATCATGAGCTCGATGATGATATGTTTATGAAAGTGCATGTGCACTATGTTTCCATGTGGCACCATTATGATAATGTTATGACATGTTATAATTCGACTATATGATGTTTATGATTTGTGGATAACATAGCAAAACCACACTTTATTGCACACATAGCCTATCAGCCGAGTATCCTTTACTTATGAAAGCTCCTACTTCGGCAGCTCTCCTACAATCACAGCATGAGTTTACGATGGTCCCTCGGGACAAGCTAACTTGCGTTGCTCAGGGTTTTAAAAAATATGAAAATGGACCAAGGGGCAATACATGTTACACGAGAAAATGATGTTTATGAGAAACGGAAGGAAGTCTATTCATGAAAAAGGATAATGAAAATATTTGATTAATTTACAAGTCATAATGATTAAAGATAATTATGAAATTATGTTTCAAAGTTAGTTTTCTTATCATTCATTATAGGTACCAATGTAATAATTTTTCAAGAATTGTTATGACTTGTATTAAATAGTTTGTTCAAAGTAAACATTTAGTAGAAAATTATTTGTTTCATATTTTGTGTTTACTTACTGAGTTGAGCTCACCTTTTTGACATGTAAACTTTGTTTACATGCATTTTTTAGCATGACCATTATTTTTATTCAAGGTGTTCTCCTTGTTGCTAGGGATGAGTCTTCTTGTTTTTGTCCAGGGTTTTCTTACCGTCCTTATTTTAGGGGGTTGTCTCCCTATTTATTGTTTTTATCCAAAGTTTTCTCTTTGTTGTCAGGGATGAGTCTTCTTGTTTTTGCCCTTGAACTAAAAACAATGAGACAACTTTGGGCTAAAAACAATTAACGGGAGTTAAAAAAAAAAAAAAAAAACATCATCGGAAATAAGGAGGCTAAAAATAGTTAACGAGAAACAACCTGGTAAAAAACAAGAAACGTTATCGGAAACAATGAGACAACCTTTGGTTAAACAATTAACGGGAGACAACCTGGTAAAAAGCAAGGAACGTCTTAGAAAACAAGGAGACAACCTACATCACTAGTATAGCTGGATCGTTCAGAATGATGGTGACCTCCCTACATGCAGAAAAGTTTTCTTGATGGTTGGATTCTTAGGTATTTTTGGGATGTACAGAGTAATGAAACTCTGGTATCGTTGTATTAAAATAATAAAATGTACCATACATTTAAATTTTAAATTTTTCCTGCTGTAATTTTTATGGCCCTGAAAATTATTATTTGTATTGTACTCTCATCATGAATGCCCTCTCCCCTCTCCAACACCATTTTTTTTTTTTTAAAAAAAAAAAATGTTTTAGCTTTCTTTTTTCTTTCAGATTTTGTTATTTTATATATGAAGTGTTTTTTATTAGGTGTCAAGCTGAGATGACATTTTGTACACGTAGCAATATTTTATTGGTCTTATAGGCCTTTTTATACAAGTAACAAAAATTCTAGTAAGTTTTTAAATGGTAGATGATTGAAGGTATCAAATTGATAAACTTGTAATTTGTAAAGGTAGCAGTTTTATCACTGGGTATGTGGTATTCATTTTACAATGGAAAATACTTGTGGAACTACAATTTTTACTACAAAGTATTTACAAACTAATGTAACAATTTATAATTTATTAAATAATCAAGAGAAATTGATAAGTTCAATTATTTTCTTAACTATTTTAGTTGTAATTATGATTTTACCATATGAGTTTCTAAATGACTTTTTTTATTGAACCCCTAACGCATTTTGGTTTTTTTTTTTTTTTTTTTTTTTTTTTTTTTTTTTTTATGGGCAAAATTTTATTTTATTGCATTGTTAATGTAACGATGTATATGTATAATATGGGTGCATGGTGTTACATTTTTTTTTGAGATATGTTAGGGGTTAATTTTTTTTTTTTTTTCATATTTGGCTCATCTCATCTTACAAAATTACAAATGAATCATTAAATTTGTGAACTTATGTGAATCCCATGTAAGTCAATAGTGGACCTTACAAAGCTAATGATTTATTTATTAAATTTGTAAGAAAATATAGACTAAATATGAGAAACTTATTTATTCTTAGATTTATTTATTTATTTATTTATTTATTTTTATTTTTATTATTATTATTATTATTATTGTATATAGTTCCTGATAGGTCCGCGATTCGGATTCAGATCTCATTCAATTACTCAAAATTTGTGATTTTTAAGTTATGAAATTTTAGCTGTTCATTAAATTCGATGGTCTGTAAAATGTCATCTGCTTTTGTATAATCGAGACAGTAAACTATAATACCTTAGTAAAACAAAAGCAGTTTAAAATCAAAATTTATTGTGTCGGTTATACAAAAGCAAATAGCATTTTATAGACCATCGAATTTAATGAACGGCCAAGATTTCGTAACATGAGAATCTTCAATTTTAAGTAATTTGAGGAGATCTGGTCCCCTCCAATTACTTAAAAGTGAAGATTCTCATGTTACGAAATCTTGGTTATTCATTAAATTCGATGGTCTATAAAATGCCATCTGCTTTTGTATAACCGACACAATAAATTTTAATTTTAAACTGCTTTTGTTTTTTTTGTTTTTTGTTTTTTTTTTTTTTTGAAAAATAGTTCACTTCTCATGTATATCAAAAACAAGCTGAAGCAATTTGCTCTGTTTGAACAATATCACAGATACAATCGGGTATCGCATTTCTCCATACACAATCTACGACATTTTTTGTAGCTAATTTAGCTAGGCTATGAGTAGCACCATTTATGTTCCGGCGTACATGGTTGGCTTTCCAATTTGATTGCGTATTCAAAATCAGTTTTGCATCTTCTACTAACTGACCATACTGGCTTTCATTCTACGCCTCATCCTATAATGCCATTATAATTGTCTGTGCATTGCCTTTTAGAATTACGTTTCTCACCTCCATTTCCGAGTAAAACTGAGCTGCTTTTACTGTAACCATTGCCTCTGCCGTAGTCGAATCTAGCCAGCCCATTCGCGTGAAGCTCCGAGCGGCGTAAACCCTTCCGTCGTGGTCTCTGAGAATTAGGCCCACTCCCATCCATCCATTTTTCGCATCCACAGCTGCATCACAATTCATTTTAAACCACCTAGGGGGAGGTCTCTTCCACTTATTTATCTCCATCTCCTTGTCGTCGCCTTCCTCATTAAGAGGTGGATTACATCTTTTGAATTCCTCCACTACTGCAGACGCCAACCTGCCCACTTCCTTCGGAGGGGTGAACAAACCCTCATGAATCCACCTATTCCTGCGAAACCAAATTTTTCTCGCAGTTTCCACAAAAATAGTGAATTCCTCTCCCCAACTCCTTTGAAGAATTGCTTCAGCCAGAAACAAAAAATCAGCATCTAGTGAAATGAATTTTTGAAAGAAACATAACCTTCCACTCCAAAAGTCCATCGATGATGGGCAAGCCCATATATTGGGCACATGGGATCATTTGTAATTTTTCTTAGAACTAGATTATCTCTTGTTGGCAAAAGATTGTGACAAGCTCTCCACATGAAGTTCTTACCCACATTTGCTATTTGTAAACCCCATATTTCCTTCCAAATGGGCCTGTCTTCCATCCGTTGCGAACTTTCTGCCTTAGCGGCTGAGGAAAGCTCTTTGGCGAGGTGGTAGGCACTTCTAACCGTAAAGGACCCCAACGCCGTTCCCCTCCAAATTTGCACATCACGTTGGGAAGTACTACCAATCTGGATAGATTGGATCAGCTGCACCTCCTCTGGCCTGAAGTTTTCTTGGAGCAAAGCCTAATTCCACCACCGAGTATCAGCGTCAATTAGAGCACTAACCATTGAGTCTCTATTAAGTGTAACGGGATGGGATTGAACAGAATAGGTATCCGGCATTGGAATCCACTTTTCACCCTAGATTTTAACACTTGTTTCATTCCCAATTCGCCATATCAATCCTTTTTTGAGCAGCCCACACGACTGTTCTACACTCCTCCATGCATAAGATGGCTTAGTCCCCTTTTGTGCCTCAAGGATTGAACTCCTTGGATAGTATTTTGCTTTCAGAATTTTGGAGACAAGGCTATCCTCATTTTGGAATAATCTCCAACATTGTTTGGCAAATAAAGCTTGATTAAAACAATGTAGGTCCCGAAAGCCCATTCCCCCACTCTTCTTTGACATTCCTAATTTTTCCCAACTCATCAAATGAATCTGGTGCTCATTTGTCTGATGACCCCACCAGAATTTTTGCATGAGGGAGTTGATCTCAGTGCATAAAACTTTTGGCAGTAAGAAAACACTCATGCTATATGTAGGTATTGCTTAAATGACTGCCTTTAGGAGTATCTCCTTACCTGCTAGAGATAAAAACTTCAACTTCCAGTCTCGAAGCCGTTTCCACACTCTATTTTTAATATCTTGGAACGCCCTTATCCGAGATCTTCCCACTAGAGTAGGTAAACCTAAGTAAGTGTCATATCTCTATGTTGCCTGAATCCCTGAGACTTCTAGGATTTTTGTTTTTGCCTCCACAGGTGTATTTCGATTGAAAAAAATTGCCGTCTTTTCTTGATTTAGTCGTTGACCAGATGCTTTCTCATAGATAGTTAACAAAGAACTCAACCACCTCCAATAACATAAATCTGCCTGACAGAATAACAGACTATCGTGTGCAAAAAATAGGTGATTTATCCGGGGCCCTCTTCTCGTAGTCAGAGCCCCCATCAGTAGGCCCCTCCCATCCACTTGAGTCAATTGTGAACTAAGAACTTCAGCACATAGTAGAAAAAGATACAGGGAGATGGGATCTCCTTGCCTGATGCCCCTAGTGGGGTAAAACCACCCAACCGGACTTCTATTTACCAAGACTGCATAATTTGCTGTGCTAACGCACATCATAACCAGCTTTATCCATTGCTCCGCAAAACCCATACATTGCATTACTACCTCCAAAAACTCCACTTCAGCCGATTGTAAGCTTTACTCTTGTCAAGTTTAACAGCCAAGTAGGCTTCTTACCATACATACGAGTTTGCATGGTATGAAGTGTCTCGTAACCTGATAGAACATTGTCTGTTATCAAACGGCCGGGTATGAAGGCACTTTGAGCTTGAGAGATAATGTGCGGTAAAACCGTCTTCAACCTATTAGCAAGCACCTTGGAAATTATTTTGTACAACACATTACACATGCTAATAGGTCGAAATTCCGACACGCATGTAGGATGTAAAATTTTGGGGATTAGTGCAATGTAAGTAAAATTCAGCTCCTCATTAATAACACCAGTGGTAAAAGTTTGAAAAACAACTTGGCAAACCTCATCACCTATTATTTCCCAGTTTTCCTGAAAAAAAACCAGCAGAAAGGCCATCAGGTCCTGGAGCTTTTAAGGGGAACATCTGGTAGACTGCAGCTCGCACTTCCTCCTTTGTGAACGTTTTTTTGAGAGCCAAATTCATTTCGGGCATTATTCTTCACTCAATGCATTGCAGCCTCGCCTCCATCTCAATTGGAGAATCAGATGTGAACAAGGTACTATAATAATCAATGAAAGCAGCTCCCACGTCCTCGGTTGAGCTCCGCAACCTTCCTTGTCCATCAGATATTTTCTCTATACAGCTTTTTTTCCTCTTCTGGTTTGCACAGGCATGAAGGTACTTTGTATTTCTATCGCTGTTTTTTAACCAATTTTCCTTGGACCTCTGGCGCCATTTCATGTCTTCTTGTCAAAGAATATGCTGCACCTCTCGCTGTAGCTGTTTAATTTTTTGCATTTCAGGGAGACCCAGTTCAGCTTTTAGGGCCGCGATTTCTCAGTTTTTCCCCCCGATGACTTCTTCTATGCTACCCTTTTGTTTTTTCTGCCACTGCATCAATTTTCTTTTCCAGCCCTCCAACTTTGCTTGTATCTTGTGCCACATGTCCCCTTGCACATGCTTTTCACGCCAAACCTGTTTTACAATTTGCTTGCATTCTTTTTCCACACCCCACTTGGCTTCATAAAAAAATCTTCTTATTGGACGCTTTCTCTGTGGCTCCCCACTTATTGTAATAATAATAGGAGTATGGTCAGAAGTGATTGCAACTTCATCTAACACTTCTACATCAGAGAATTGATCACACCAGTTAGAATTTGCAACTACCCGGTCTAGCCTCTCTTGTGTAAATGCTTCACCTTCTTTGCCATTGTTCCATGTGTAGAGGGGCCCTCGGGCTCCTAGATCCAGCAATTCACATTGGGTTAGAGTCTCTCTAAAGGCCGTCATCTGTCCTGACGCTCTTCCAGCTCCACCAAATTTTTTTGATAAATCAACAATTTCATTAAAATCTCTGGCACATAACCATGTAGCTGGGTCTAAATCTGCTAAATGTTTTAGTAATCCCCAAGCCTCGTGTCTCTTGCTAGCATCTGGATGCCCATAGAAGCCAATAAATTTCCATGGTGGTCCTCTTCCCCTTGGTGAAATAACCGCGTTTATATGACGTCGGCTAAAGTTCTGGATAGTTACTCATGCAGCATCATCCCAAAACAAAGCAAGGCCGCCACTTCTTCCCATACTCTCCATGACAAACAGGTTTGAAAAACCCCTCTTTATTCGAACTGTCTCCATTTTATTTTTTTCAAGCTTGGTTTCCATAGTAAAAGTCATATTGGGCTTCTTTACTTTCACCATCCTACGAAGGTCTCTAACTGTTTGTGGGTTCCTAAGCCCACAATAGTTCCGGCTGATGACAATCATTTCGGTCAGCAAGGCTGCATAATTGTTGGGGATGGACACACCCTTGACTCAATGGTTGTGCAGACTCCACAGAATAATAATGGAATGATAAATGCAAGAGATCAACACACAGTATTTACGTGGTTCGGCAGTGGGCCTACATCCACGGGACTAATTCCGATCAATCCACTATAAACAACTTATTACAGTGGTGTTTACTCAAGTTATGCAAAACTTGAGTTAACACAGGAGTAAAGTAATACAGAGAGAAACAACCTCTATTGAAACTAATATACACTCTCAATGGTGTATTAAAACACTCTTTTCTTAACTCTCTCTCTAGAGTATAACTGAAGCTCTCCTCTCCTAGCTTCTCTTCTTGTGTGTTGTTGTTGATCTTCCTCAATCATCATTTAAGGCATAAGGCCCCTTGGCTGTTTATAGCCAAAGTTAGAACCATCTAGATAATGAACTTAGCCCCCAAGTTAGAACCTTCTAAGTGAATGAACTTGGCCTCTAAGGTAGAACCATCTAGATGATGAAGACAAATTGAGAACCTTCTAGATGAATAGAGAATCATCTAGATACATCTTGAAGAGAACCTTCTAGATGAATGGAGAACCATCTAGATAAATCTTTGAAGAGAACCTTCTAGATGGATGGAGAACCATCTAAAATAATCTTTGTAAAGAACCTTCTAGATGGATGGAGAACCATCTAGATAAATCTTTGTATGACTTGCTCCATTTTGTTTAATCAAAATCTTATCTTAAGTAGGGAAAAACCTTGTCGGCAGCCAACAAATCTCCCCCTCCCTACTTAGAGGAGCAAGCCACGACTAACTTCACTCATAGGAAGTTTAAACCGGCTAACTGGAAACATAGCTCATGCTTCCCAGTCAGAACCACCTTAGTCAACATATCAAAGGGATTCTTTTCTGTATGGATCTTTTCAAGCTTCATTTGCTTCTTGTCTATCACCTCACATAGTCAATGATACCTCACATCGATATGCTTCATCCGAGAATGATAAGTAGCATTTTTGCTCAAGTCTATAGCACTTTGACTATCACAAAATACCAAATACTCATCTTGCTTTACTCCAAGCTCAAGAAGAAATCTCTTCATTCATAGCATTTCCTTGGCAGCTTCTGTAGCGGCAATGTATTCCGCTTCTGTAGTTGATAATGCAACACACTTCTGGAGTTTTGACTACTATGAGACAGCTCCCCATTAAGCATAACTTGGAAGTACCCTTTAAATATCTAAAGATCTATTTCACAGCTTCCCAATGATCTTTGCCCGGATTTGAGAGAAATTTGCTGACAGTACCTACAGCATGTGCAATGTCTGGTCGTGTGCACACCATGGCATACATAAGACTCCCAACAGCTGAGGAGTAAGAAATGACCTCCATTGCTTTCTTCTATGCAAAGCTTTTATCTACTAACCGTGCTTTGTGCTTTGCTAGCTTTCCACTGCTATCCCTCTTCAGCTTGAACACCCACTTGTTCTTCAATGCTTTTCTACCTTTAGGAAGTTCTACCAACTTATAGGTATCATTTTTCTGCAGAGAATTCATTTCTTCTTGCATGGCTTTTTCCCAGCAGATTTTATCCTTATGAGATTGTACTTCTTGGAAACTCTCTGGCTCCCCCTCTCTAGTAAGCAGAATATATTATGAAGTAGGATATTTGGATGACGGTCTATGCTCTCTAGTAGATCTTCTAACCTGAGATCTTGAATCTTCTTGATCATGAGGATGCTCCCCCTGCTCAGTATCCTCATCATTATCAAGCAACTCCGGCTCATCACTGGGAGTCAATTCTGGTACAGCATCATGCAGAACTTCCTCGTTTGGAGTATGCTGAGAAGGACTGGAAGATAAATCAACTATATCTTCAATCGTAGCTTTAGACTTCTCAGGTTTATTTGCATCACCATAGAATTGGTCTTCATAGAAAACCACATCTCGACTTTTGACAATCTTCCTCTTGATTGGATCCCATAGCCTGAATCCAAATTCTTCATTTCCATAACCCAGAAAAATACAAGGAAGTGCCTTGTCATCAAGCTTCAACTTGTTCTCCTTTGGAACATGTGCAAAAGCCTTGCACCCAAATACCTTCAAATGAGAATATGAGACATCTCTTTCGCTCCATACTCTCTCCGGTATGTCGAAACCCAAAGGAACTAAAGGTGAACGGTTGATTAAATAGCAGGCCGTCAGAGTGGCCTCTCCCCAAAATGACTTGTGTAATCCAGCCATTTTGGGCTTGAATCTAACTCTTTCTACAATGGTGCGGTTCATCCTCTCCGCAATACCATTGTGTTGTGGGGTGCCTGGCACAGTCTTTTCATGCCTTATTCCATGCTCTGAACAAAAGTTTCTGAATTTCTTCACAGTTTATTCTCCTCTGTTGTCAGTACGGAGACACTTTAACTGCTTTCCAGTCTCTCTTTCAACCATGGCATGGAATTGTTGAAAGATATCAAAGACTTGATATTTTGTCTTTAATAGATAGACCCACACTTTCCTTGATGCATCATCAATGAATGTGACAAAATATCTATTGCCACCCAAGGTTGGAACTTCGACAGGTCCACAAACATCTGAGTAGACCCTCTCCATAATAGTAGATTTCTTTTGTGAAGACGTTGCAAAAGAAACTCTATGTTGTTTCCCGAATAAACAATGTTCACATGGATTAAGAGCTTTACCTTTGTCAACAGGAATGAGCGACTTCTTTGCCAAAATCTGCAGCCCTTTCTCACTCATGTGACCCAGCCTTTTGTGCCATAAATTTAGAGATGAACTATCTTCCACAGCGAACAACTCATCACGACATACCTTCGTATGTGTCTTGTATAATGAACAACAAGACTTGCCTTTAGCCACCACCAAATGTCCCTTGGTGAGCTTCCAAATTCCTCTGCCAAAGTAACTTTCATACCCTTCTTTATCAAGAGTATTCCCAGATATGAGATTGAGACGCAGGTCGGGAATATGTCGAACATCCTTCAAAATCAATGTACACCCGACATTGAGTTGCTAGTGTTACCAATCAATGAACACGAATGTTACCAATCCCAACTATCTTCGAGTTGCTAGTGTTACCCATTCTTACCATACCAAAGTCACCTGCTTTGTATGATGTGAAGATCTCCTTGTTAGGAGTAGCTTGGTAAGAGGAAGCGGTGTCTACAACCCACTCCTCATCATTACCCGCAACATGCAAACAATCCCCAGGGCCATAAGATAGAACTACCACATCTTGCCACAAGCAAGTGGCAGTTGTATTCTTTTCACCATCTTTTCTTTGGTTGTAGTCAACTTGGTTTTGTTCTTGCTTCCAAGCATAGCAATTTCTCTTCATATGACCCTCCTTGCCGCAATGATAACATTTTCTTCTTTCAATGGACCTCCCTCTTGACTTTGACCTCCCTTTGGATTTATCACGACTTTTGAAACCTCTGTTTTTGCTTCTGCCCCTGTTCTCTATGACAAGAGCTTGTGCACTATCTGTCCCAGCAGCCTGTCTTATGGTTTCTTCATTGAACATACTGCTTGTGACTTGCTCCATGGTCATCTTGCCATCGGGAGTAGAGTTACTCAAGCACACCACCAAGGTTTCCCAGCTATCTGGTAGAGAGCTTAAGAGCATCAAAGCTTGTAGCTCCTCATCAAGAGTCATCTTCATAGTGTTCAGTTGATTTACGATACTCTGAAAATCATTCAGATGGTCGGAAACTGAAGCACCCTCCTTAAACTTCAAGTTAACAAGTTGTCGAATCAAGAAGGCTTTGTTTACGGCTGTCTTTCGCTCGTATCTTGCTGTCAGCTTCTTCCATAATTTACAAGCATTGGTTTCATCGGAAATATGATGGTAGACTTTGTCATCCACCCATTGCTGAATGAGACCAACTACTTGTAAATTTAATTTCTTCCACTCTGCATCTGAAGTCTCCTTTGGCTTGGCTATGTCACCTTCAATTGGAGCATACATATCTTTATAGTAAAGAATGTCTAACATCTTGCCTTTCCAAAGAAGCCAATTGCTACCATTTAGGCTTATCATTCTCCTGCTTGTCCCTTCCATTAAAATTGCACAACAATCTTCAAATGAAAAAATGACGATGAATAGTACCGTATTACCGTCAACCTGGCTCTGATACCACTTGTTGGGGATGGACACACCCTTGACTCAATGGTTGTGCAGACTCCACAGAATAATAATGGAATGATAAATGCAAGAGATCAACACACAGTATTTACGTGGTTCGGCAGTGGGCCTACATCCACGGGACTAACTCCGATCAATCTACTATAAATAACTTGTTACAGTGGTGTTTACTCAAGTTATGCAAAACTTGAGTTAATACAGGAGTAAAGTAATACAGAGAGAAACAACCTCTATTGAAACTAATATACACTCTCAGTGGTGTATTAAAACACTATTTTCTTAACTTTCTCTCTCTAGAGTATAACTGAAGCTCTCCTCTCCTAGCCTCTCTTCTTGTGTGTTGTTGTTGATCTTCCTCAATCATCATTTAAGGCATAAGGCCCCTTGGCCATTTATAGCCAAAGTTAGAACCATCTAGATAATGAACTTAGCCCCCAAGTTAGAACTTTCTAGATGAATAAACTTGGCCTCCAAAGTAGAACCATCTAGATGATGAAGACAAATTGAGAACCTTCTAGATGAATAGAGAATCATCTAAATACATCTTAAAGAGTACCTTCTAGATGGATGGAGAACCATCTAGATAAATATTTGAAGATAACCTTCTAGATGGATGGAAAACCATCTAAAATAATCTTTGTAAAGAACCTTCTAAATGGATGGAGAACCATCACTACAAAAAAATGATTTTTTATTGACATAGATTTTCTGACGTGTCAGGTGGTCTGACACATCAGTAAACCCTCATGACGGGGCAATATTGATGTGTTTCAGGCATCAAGATTGTGGGTGTCAGGAATTGGAAATTTCTTTGGCACGTCAGAAATTCCTGACGTGTTGGATTTAACACGTCAAAAAATTTTCCTGACGTGTCAAAAAATGACACGTCAGAAATTCTTGACGTGTCATTTTTTGACACGTCTGTAAATGTTTTTAATTGAAAAAAAAATCCATAAAAAAATTATTAAAAAAAAAAATTCTTTTTATAAATTTTTTCTGGATTTTTTTCAATTAAAAATATTTTTTTAATTCTGGAATAGTACCTTTCTTCTCCCCCCAGCTCTCTCCCTAATCTCTTCCAGCTTCCTCCATTTTCACTCTCTCTCTCTCTCTTCTTTCCTCCATTTTCAAAAATCCAAACCCAAAAAATCAAAAACCCAAATCAAAAAATAAACCTTATCCTTCTTCAATCTTCTTCTCTTCAAATCAAAAATAAAAAATCTCTCAAATCAAATCAAAATAAACCAAATCAGAGCTTCTTCAAATAAAAAATCTCTCTTCTTCGATCTTCTTCTCTTCTCTTTTTTTTTTTTTTTTTAATTTATTTTCTTCTGCTTCTCTTCTCCTTTTTTTTTTTTTTTTTTTTCTTTTCTTCAGCTTCTCTTCTTCAATCATCTCTTCTCCTTTTTTTTTTTTCTTTTTTTTTTCTTCAGCTTCTCTTACTTCTTCGATCTTCTCTTCTCTTTTTTTTTTTTTTTTTTTTTTTCTTCTGCTTCTCTTCTTCGATCTACTCTTCTCCTTTTTTTTTTTTCTTTTTTTTTTTTTCTTCTGCTTCTCTTCGATCTTCTCTTCTCCTTTTGTTTTTCTTCTTCTTGATCTGTTTTTCTTCTAGCTTTGCTGCTGTGCAGAGAGATTGAGAGAGAAGAGGGAGATTGAGAGAGGGAAAGAAGATTTGGAATTAAATAAGAAAAGTAGATATGGGGAAAGAATAAATAATAAAAGAGGGAAAGAAGAGGGAAAATTAAGTTGAATGTCCCGCTTTTTTTTTCTTGACGTGCTAGAACTAGCACGTTAAAAATTTCTAACGTGCTAATTTTGACACGTCAAAAACACACACACACACACACATATATATATATATATATATATATATATATATATATATATATAACGTTAAAATTATTTTGATGCAATGTAAAACAGTAGTAATAATATGCGCCATGTGATGGGGATAGGTATGAACAAGAAATTCTGGTAAAACACGACCGTCAGAGGGGTGTCTAAACAGGATAAAGTCCTAATAGGGTACTCATCACAATCTAACTCTAAACCTAAAGGACATTTAGACTTTATACACAACCTATTAATATCAATTTCAAACTTAGAAGCAAAATGAATTTGAATATTAACACCAAATTTGACAGTTGAAACACCAATCTCATCAACAGAAAATGAATAAAGCAAAGCAAGGAAAGGCATACCAAGAATTACTCTTTCATTCATGTTTTTAACAAGAACAACAGAGATATGAAAATGAACATCATTCTAACAAATATGAACGTTATTGAGTTCATATTTGATATGCAACTTGTTTCCACTAGCAGAATTCCATTTCTCAGTGGATGTTTCAAAATATTTTCTGGGGATAAAATCGTTGTTAGACGGTAGTCCACCACCCCGTCAGTATAGTTGTAAGGAATGGTAGTTCACCACCCCGTCATTGCAGTTTACGAACGGGGTGGAAGCGCAGTATGCATATAGATGCAAGGATAGGGGGAGGTGATAATAAGATGCAGAAAATAAGCAGTTAAATCAAAGCAGTAAAACCGTCCAATGAGGCGGTAATGATAGTTGTATAAAGAACTGAAATTAAAAGCAGTTGAGAAGCTGGAATCAAAACAATAATCGTTATAGATTATAACTCTTACAAGAGTAAGTGACAGAACTTACTGAAGTAAGGGACAGAGAACGAGATACAAGAGGAGAATAAGAAAGCAGGGGAATGGTCAGAAAGCTTGAGAGAAGAGTTCTCTGGTTATAAGCCTCTGCCTTACAATGGGGAGGGGACGCTCGTTATATAGGCGAGTTACAAAGCATAAAACAAATTACAATCATGAGTCAAATAGTAAAAGAGGAATCCGCGTCACTGTCGAGTCCGCTTTGTCAAAAGTGAACAGTAAAAAGCACGTCTGGTGCTAATCTAGAACAGTAGGTCTTCAATTAGAAACAGTAGTTGTTGGTAGCCAAATCATGAATAGTGAACAGTGATCCTGTACAGTGTCGTCCGTGACAATGAACAGTAAAAGTCAACAGTAAATTTTGAACAGTGACTTCAAATAGTAATGAACAGTAACCCGGAGAGAATTCTTGAGTCAGAGGAAAATCTTCGAAATAGAAAACATCTTGAAACCAGCCGTCATGAGCTAGTTCTGCCATTCTGATCATTTCTGGCCGTTATGGAGCCAGTCTGGGGAAACCTGAGAAAACTAGCCTTTTAAGAGGCTAGACATGAATCTGAAGTCTGTGGGCCGTCATGAGGCCAGGCCAAAACATAAGCATTAATACCGAGTCGAGTCAATGGCTTGACTGCAACTTGGACAGAACCAATATGCAAAAATTTATATTTTTTCGCAAGAAAATCATTAACAAATTTCTTGTTGAACAAGGTAATAGTCTGATTATTACCTGAAATAGCAAAGGTTTGTTCAACAGTTTTGACAGAATATTGAATTTTAAAAGAAGATTGAAACCAAGAGTAGTGTAAACTTCCTTAGCGTCTAGCTTAGGGATATTCTACTTATCAAATCTAAAATCATTATCACCTTCAACAGAGAAGTTTTCAAAATTAACCACGTCAGGTGGTAAATTGGAGTTAGAGCTAACAGAAGAATTAGATCTCCACATTATGACACACAAACTAAACTCAAAATCACTCACTGGCTAAAGTCTTACAGGATCTCATCCTAGGTACTCACTCACAAGGAAAACTTCCTAAGCATGTCCTTCCTAGACGCAAAACTATCCACACATACCCTTGGCCTAACACACAGTTGAAACCAGAACTATTCACACATACCCTTGGCCTAACTCTTATGGTTCAGAAAGCAATTTATTCCTCTGCTTCTCCAAAAATTAAAAACCTCTGATTTCTCTCCCTGATTTGAAGAAATCTCCTGGTTTGAAAACCACTTCTCAAAAGAACCTTGAGAAAGTGAACAAATTGCTTTCTGAACTGACTGAGTTAAAGACGACTCAAGCCAGTACTTTTGGTCAGAATTTTGCCATGGAAAAAGCTTTTTCATCTGATTCTGATTCCTCTGTTGATTCTACTGATTCTGACATCAGACTTCTTGAACGAAACTTTGGTAAGATTGAAATGGAGCCAAAACTCCAAAGGATCTTTGACGGATCTAGAAATTTCAATCAGACAAAGAATTTTTATCCAAAACCAACCCCTCCTGATTTACAATTTGAGGAAAGGTTTCTCCAATCCCAGTTTTCTGTTTCGGCTGATAAATTGTATGAATGGAATATCGATGGTTTGTCTGAGCAAGAACTGCTCAACAAGATGAATCATATGTCTATGGTTGCTAATGCCTATCTCACAAATCACAATAAAAGTCAATCTGATATTGTGGATTTACTTGCTACTGGTTTTTCTGGAACCCTTCGGAATTGGTGGGATAATTATCTCACTGAAGAAAGAAGAAACCAGATCAAGAAAGCAGTAAAGTGTGATGAAGACGGTATACCCATTTTCAATGAGAACGTTGGCATGGGTGAACCTGATGGTGTTAACACTTTGATTTATACAATTATCAAGAATTTTGTTGGTACTCCTTCCAACATTACTTCTCGTATTTCTGATTATTTAGCCAATCTTCGATGCCCTACTATGTCTGACTATAGATGGTATCAAGATGTTTTTCTTTCCCGTGTTATGGTTAGATCTGATAGTCAAAAACCTTACTGGAAAGAAAAGTTTATTGATGAATTGCCTTCATTATTTGCTCACAAAGTGAAAGATGAATTGATCAGTACTGACACTGGTCTTATTAATTTTGAAAATTTGACTTACGGAGATTTATTCTCCACAGTGAAGAAACTTGGCATTAAGATGTGCATCGATCAAAAAATGATCCGACAACAGCTTAAGAACGCCAAGAAAGCTAAGTATGAAATGGGAAATTTCTGTGAACAATTCGGGTTGCCTCCTATTGCTCCTTCAAAGAAGCATAAGAAGAAAACCAGAAAAGATTTCATGAAATCTTCCCCTCCATATTATAACAGACACAAGACAAGAAAATTTAATAAACCTAAATTTTCTAAAACTCCCAAACGGAGTAAAGATTCTAAATTTGAAAAATATTTTTCAAAAGATAAATGTTTCAATTGTGGAGAAACGGGACACTATGCTGACAAGTGCCCTAAACCTCCCAAAATTTAAAGTCACTGTACAAAACTACTGTTGACTTTTACTGTTCATTGTCACGGACGACACTGTACAAGATCACTGTTCACTATTCATGTTTTGTCTGCCGACACTACAGTGCCGACAGTTACTATTTATGATTGAAGATCTACTGTTCCAAATTGGCACCAAACGTGCTCTCTACTGTTTGCTTTTGACTAACGGACTCCACAGTGACGCGGAATCCGCTTTTCACTATTTGCTTCATGATTGTAATTTGTTTTATGCTTTGTAACTTGCCTATATAACGGGCACCCCTTCCCCATTGTAAGGCAGAGGCTTATAATCAGAGAACTCTTCTCTCAAGCTTTCTGACCATTCCCCTGCTTTCTTATTCTCCTCTTGTGTCTCGTTCTCTGTCCCTTATTTCAGTAAGTTCTGTCACTTACTCTTGTAAGAGTTATAATCTATAACGATTATTGTTTTGATTCCAGCTTCTCAACTGCTTTTAATTTCAGTTCTTTATATATATATATATATATAAAATAATAATAATAATAATAATAATAATAATAAATAAAATAAAAGAAATTCTGACGTGCCATCTGTGGCACGTTAGGAATTTCTGACATGCCATATGTGGCATGTCAGGAATTTCTGACGTGCCATATGTGACACGTCAGAATTTCTATTAACTAATTTTTTTTATTTTCTTTTTTATTTTTTGGCAAATTCAAACTAAATAATAAGGTGATTGTGAAAATTATTAACAAGAGTAAATAAGATGAATGAAGATATTAACTCACTCAATAAGTAAGATGTGGTTAACCCACACTGGTCTAATACTAAATAAAAATTTATTAACGTGCATATATATATAGGAAAATATCAAATTTAATTTTTTTAATTTCTATTCTAAGCGAATTGAGAATAATAAATCAAAGAAATCCGGATTGGAAGGCCAAGAGTAACAATAGAGTTATTTAATAAAGATTTGGAAAGATTTTGAGTCTCATTTTCATTTAAAATCCTTCTTGATAAAAAATAAAAGTTAGATGAAATATATATAATATAAAATAAAAATGATATAAAACAAAAAACAAAAAAACAAAACAAAACAAAACAAAAAAATTATATATTTAAAAGAAATTCTGACGTGCCATATTTGGCACGTCAGGATTTCTTTTATCTTTCTTCTTTCTTCCTTTTTTTTTTTTTTTTTTTTTTTTGGTCTTCATTATTCTTCTTCTCTCCCTTTCTTAATTAATTCATTCTTCATCTCTCACTTTTTTTTTCTTTTTTTTTTTTCTCTCTGCACGTACGCTTCTATTCTTCTAATTTTTTTTTTCCTTTTCTCTTTCCTCCCCCAAGTTCCAACACACCGTAGTGTGCACACCCTGCAATTTTTTTTTTCTTCCGTCTCTGCACGCTTCTAGCTATCTTCTTCATTTTAATTTTTTTTTTTTTAATTCCTGACGTGCTGAAACTAGCACGTTAGAAATTTCTGACGTGCTAGTTTCATCACGTCAGGAAGTTGTAAAAAAAAAAATTGAAATATATATAATATAAACAAATTTTTTACAGATTTCTAACGTGTTAAAAATAGAACGTCAGAAATTTATGACATGCCATTTTTAGCACGTCAGAAACCTGATATATAAAAAAAATTAAATTGAATTTAAATTTCCTGACTTATCAAATATTGACACGTCAGGAAATCCTAACGTGTTGAATGTAACACGTCAATAAATATTGACGTGGCAAATTCAACACGTCAAAAAAAAATTTGTTGACATGCCAGTTTTGACACATCAGCATTTATTGACGTGGCAAAATATTGCTATTGTTTGCCACATCAAAAAATGGCATTTTTTTTTATAGTGCATCTAGATAAATCTTTGTATGACTTGCTCCATTTTGTTTAATCAAAATCTTATCTTAAGTAGAGAAAAACCTTGTCGGCAGCCAACAATAACAGCGCCCGCCATCCCCGAACCAGCATTTATTTTTTCCACCATACTCTCCTGTCCATTCTCTCCTCCACTAGAATCCCCCGCAAACTGTCCCTTCCCCCGTTTTCCATCCCTCTCTTTCCACACTTTTCCTTCATCTACAGTAGGCTTACGTTTCCCCATAGGTGCTGGGGTTGCTGTTTCAGTAGGAGCCAGATGAGCCGCTCGGGCTCTTCGTTTCCACGAGAGAGCTGAGTTGTTCGTTCCTTTTCCACCTGGGCTTCTTGTTTTTTTGGCTTTTTTCCACATGGGTTACCTCCACGTCAGTTTGACCTTTTCCATTATTTTCAAAAAAGCCACTTGTCTTCTCCTTTCGCCCAGACTCTACCGCTGGGTTCTTCATCGCGATCTTTCCTCGAGGTGGGGTAGTATTGCCTTTAATTGCCAGATTTTCTATCCCATAAAAAAGGATCCGGATCCTCTCCGGTCCTTAAAGGACCGGAGAGTATCCAGTTAACGGCTTGGATTTCATAAAAGAAATCCAAGTGTTAAAAATAAGACACGTCGAATCTGGCATAAAAGAAGAAAAAAAAAAAGATAAGTTAACGTTAACTTCTCCGTTAAATAGTCTTTAGAGAAAAAAAAAAGTCAGTAAATAAAATAAAAAAAGAAAGCAAAGAACGATAAAGGCAAAAGCGTGAAGAAAGAGTTGCAGGGACGAATTCAGGAGGTTCATCATTTTTTTTTTTCCTTTAGTAGTTCATGAGTCGTTCTAATTTTCTTCATTTCGAAATCATTGTGTTGATTTTGTTTATTTTCTCCTCTATTTGGTGCCAGATTTTTCATTTATGTTTTCTGGGTTCTTCATTTTTTGACTTTTGTAGTTCATGGGTCGATCTAATTTTCTCCTCATTTCAGAATCATTGTGGTGCTTTCGTTTATTTTCTCCTCTTTTCGGTGCTGGATTTTTCTTTTCTTTTTTTTTTTTTTTTTTTTGGGTTCTTCATTTTTTGACTTTTGTAGTTGGGGTCGTTCTAATTTGATCCGGCTTAAGCCAGATCCCTAATTTTCTCCTCATTTCGAAATCATTGTATTGCTTGTGTTTATTTTTTCCTCTGTTTGGTAGCGGTGAAACTTCTATTTTTTGGGTTCTTTATATTTTTTCCACCCAAAAAACATTTGTTGCTAATGGACGATTATTGCTCGAATGATTTGCTCTTCCAATTTGCTCCTACTCCAAAATCCGTGCTAGATCATGTATACTGGCAGTAGTTGTGGTTGTATCATTTGAATTCAAGGGTCTCGGCACTCATTTGAATGAGTCAATCTTGTGGAACAACCTTATCTTCTACTCCATTCACGGTTCACCCACTGCAAATGCTCAATCCCCACCAACCCAAAACAAAAATCCTCCAAAAACAAAAAAGAAAACCCAACAAAACTTCAACAAAACTCACTTGGGAACTTTCTCAGCTGAGGAAAGTCTTTCTAGACTGGGTTCCTACAAAATCAAAAGAATCTGAAATAACAAATTGGGTGCATCCGAAAATGGTGAAAATTTTCCAAGATAGGTGCTTTTCAGTAGTGTGAGAGTTGGAATTTACGCAGTGGGGAGGCTGGAAAACTCCGAGGCGGTGATGGGTCGATGCTTTGAGTACTGTTCGTGGGGTCTGAGGAAAAAGAAAGCAAAGAAAAAAAAATAGATTTGAGATATTAACTTCACCGTGGACAGTCTGAAGTTAACTTTTCCGTTTATTCTTTTATTCTAAGTACGACGTGTCTCATTTTTAGCGCTTGAATTTCTTTTAAGAAATCCAAACCGTTAATTGGTTACTCTCCCGTCCTTTAAGGACTGGAGAGGATGCGGATCCTAAACAACACCTTCCCCCATAATAAATGCCCCAGTTGCCTTTTCAGCAGTATAGTTGACGTTAGACTTGTCCACACCCAAATTTTCCATACACTCCTTTCCATTATTGTCACCATTAAATTAAAGACCCTTGACTTAGAATGGATTGGAATCTCCTTTACATTTAATTGCTCTCCACGATTTATGGACACATTTTCTGCATTCTCACATCTTCCCTCTCTCTTATTACATTCCGTATTTTCTTGAAAAGAAAAATCACATCTTGATAAATTAATAGACCCATGATTCACGCCAATTTCAGTTTCAGTATGCATACCTTCTTCACGTGAATGTTTCTGACTCCTCTCCTCGCTTACCATATGTTTTCCTGATTTTTTTGCTATCCCACAATTAACTGCTTTTTTTTTTTACCGATATTTAAATAATTTTATATACTATTAAATTTAAAATAAAATGACACAATTTTGAGATTCTCTAATTTTAAGCAATTGAGACAATCTCACGAATCCCGCGATTCAAGGGCCGTGTCGTTTGGAAGTTTGGAACAATATCTTCCATACATGGGAATCCGCGAATCTACCATGGGGAAATGTTATCGGCGCAACACCCATCCCGACCACTCCAGTTCCAGCTCGAATAACCAGCAGCTTGTTGCCCAACACTTCTCCAACGATGAGAACTCACCTGCCATTATTCCCACCAAGGAAGAAGCCATCGTTAGCTGTGGCGTTGACAACCAAGCTTATTATGTGTTGGGCCATAAGACTGCTAACGTTCATGATCTTTACGAGTTTGGTCATGAATTACGACGGGGAGGATTAGCAACTACTTATTTATGCATCGAGATTGCCACGGGGATTCAGTATGCCTGCAAGTCAATCTCAAAAGGGAAGTTGACTTCTGAGGTGGGTGTGGAGGATCTCAGGAGGGAGATTCAGATAATGCACCATTTGGCGGGCCACAAGAATATTGTGACCATCATGGGTGCTTATGAGGATCCCTTGGATGTGCATATTGTGATGGAGCTTTGTAGTGGTGGTGACTTGATTGACCGGATCATCGGGAGGGGGCATTACTCGGAGAGGAAGGCTGCTGAATTGGGAAAGATCATTGTAGAGGTTGTTGATGCTTGCCACTCGCTTGGGGTTATGCTTAGGAATCTAAAGCCTGAGAGCTTCTTGTTGCTTGACAAATATGATGATTCCTCGCTCAAAGCCTTTGATTTTGGGTGCTCTGTTTTCTTCAAACCAGGTGACTTAACAAGATACTTATTTGTCAATTTGTGAAGTTATTGCTGCTGCTTCCTGCTTGTAGGCAATTTTATTGACGCTAACACTTATTTTGTAGGCCAAGTTTTCACGGATATGGACCATATGCTTCCAAGCGCATGCTACATGGGTCCAAGCGCATACTACATGGCTCCTGAGGTACTCTATGGGCATTATGGACCAGAAGCAGACATATGGTCAGCAGGGGTCATACTGTATATATTGCTAAGTGGTGTGCCGCCATTTTCGGCAGGTATGTGTGATTTGGTAGATTACCCCAAAGAGTGAAAATTTCATTGTGTGTGTGTTTAGTGAAGGCTTTATCTTTTTGTAATTCAGAAACACAGCAGGGAATATTTGATGCGGTGTTGATGGGAGATATTGACTTCGAATCAAACCCATGGCCTAGTATATCTGTCAGTGCAAAGGACCTAATCCGGAAAATGTTATGTTCTCAACCTTCAAAACGTTTGACTGCTCATGAAGTTTTATGTATGTTTAACCTTTCTGTCATTTTCTTCTTGATCTTGCCCTATTATTTGGAGAATCTAATGTAGACTGAATGCATTAAACTGATATTTTTTCCTTTGTTGATGTGTTCTTCCATGTTGCTATAATACCCTGGATGACTACTAGGCATTACCATCATTTTGTTAAAAATGTATAAGCTGCTGAGGCACTACGTTTTGGGTGTTTTCCAGTGTTATGCGAACTTTAGACCTTGTAAAGTAGATTTGCGGGTTGATCTACCATGCAATCAATGTTTAAGGACTTACAAATGCAACCTTAGTCTGTTTGAATGAACTGTACAATATATGTGATTTATTGTTTTTATTTACATCTTACTGCTTTTGAGTAGGTATTTGTAATATGTTTCTTTCATCAGAGTTTTCCTAGTTTTGAAAGACTAGAATAATGTAGTTAGCTACCTGGTTGCATTTACTTGTTATCTGAACTAATTTCATGATGAAATTAAGATTTATCTCTCTTAAGCGTTTGTTTAGGCCATCCTTGGATATGTCAAGATGGAGTTGCTCCTGATAGAGCACCAGTTCCGGTTATACTTTCTCGGATAAAACGGTTCTTTGAAATGAAGAAGTTAAAGAAGATGGCTTTACGGGTAAGTACAGGTGCATGACTCTGAAATAAAAAGATAAATAAGGACAAAACACACACACACACCGAGTGTGCTAGCTCTGTGTGTATGCTTTTAGATACAGCATTGCATTCTGTATCAATTTAGCTGTTTATATGAAAAGCATACTGACGTTTGACGTTGAGTTTTTCCATGCTCCTTTTAAATACCAAATCTAGTATTCATATTGACAGAATTGTTTTGTCTCTGTTTTGTGCTATCAGGTAATAGCTGAAAGCCTTCCTAAGGAGGAGCTTGCCGGTTTGAGAGAAATTTTTAAGGCGATGGATACCGATAACAGTGGTGAAATTACATTTGATAAACTGAAAGCTGGTTTGCGAAGATATGGCTCTATCTTGAGGAATTCAGAAATACTTCATCTCATGGAAGCCGTAAGAAGTTTGTTTCATAGCTAATACTTGTGTGATCTGTTTATTGCCTTTGTTTTGTATTTCATCATCATCTAATTCTTTTTGTTCATTTTCTTTGTCTTCTTCATCATCATCATCTTCTTTTTCTTCTTCTTGATTCAATAGTTCTGTTTTTGTTTCAATTAGTTGACCTATGTCCATGACTTGAATGTATCTATGCTATCGTTTCATTTGTGTTCTGATATATTGCATGTCTGCGGCTGAATTTAGGATATTGGAATCCACATCAATTCTATGTTTCAGATAATCAATTCGTAGTTTATATTGACAATTAAGTTGGTGATGTCATGTTAGATGAGGGACTTGGAAAATCATTCTTTGGTTAAAAGTTGATCCTGAAAATCACTTTCCTTTAATGGTATGCACTTGTGATTGTAGCACTAGAGCTGAGGTATCTTATTTGTCACGTTCTTCTTTAATATTAGTTGGGGTTTTCTGAAGGTGGAGACTTGTGCAAAGTATGTAACACTTTTGATGAACGTTGACTCCCTCAATTTCTGCATAACATACTTGATGCTCGTTTTGATTGGGAATTCGCATGGTCAGAATTCAGAAATCAATAATGTTTGCATTGTCTGAAAGTTTATTGGGAAATTCAAGAAGTTATGATGTCTCTTCCTTTATCATAACAGCAAATTGGTGGACATCGGACAGAAACATTAAATTGTAATATGTGGTTGATATTGCTGTATTGGATTATTGTGCTCATAATGTTGTTTTGTGGGTTTCTTATATTCTGTTTATGTGAGTTATTTTAGCTGTGTAGGTTGATGTCGACGACAGTGGGACTATCAACTACGGGAAATTTATAGCTGCAACAATTCCTCTTAACAAACTAGAACGCAGGGAACTTCTTCTTGCAGCATTTCAATACTTTGACAAGGATGGAAATGGTTACATTACAATTGATGATCTCCAGCAAGCTTGTGAAGAACATAACATGAGTGGTATTTCTCTTGAAGATATTGAAGATACAATCAGAAATGTTGATCAAGATAATGTAAGTCATCTGAGTTTGTACTCTTTAAACAGAGAACCTTATGTCAACAAACTTTTATGCACTCCAATATAATTTTAAACCTGAACAAATACGATTTGAATGGCTTGTCAAAGCTTAATATGTATTTCCTTTTTTAAATCAATTTGAGCTCTTAGTGTGTTGACCAATCTCAGATGTTCTTTTGTATATTTGTTGTTTTAGGACGGAAGGATCGATTATCGTGAATTTGTTGCTTTAATGGAAAAGGGCAATGGTAGAATTGGAAGGCAAATACAACACAATCTGAATTTGAGCAAAGGTTCAATCTGAGGGTCCTGGTTGCTCACAGCAGAGATGAATTACACGTCTTACGGTTAATATCCTTCAATAATGATTTTATTCAAACTCTGAACACAATTAGGGCACAAAAGCTTTCTTTATTAACATCCAAAAGACCTCTTTATTTTTATGATTATCAAGCTGTAGCTTCTAAACTTGCAGTCCTGTATACTGACTTGGCACATCAGCTTGCTGTGCAGCAAAGCCAGAAGAAAATTAGTGATGAAGCTTTGAGAAACAATTTTTATTTTTTATTTTTAATGAATATTGAGAAACAATTTCAATTCTTTGGTTTGAAAACCTTATCTTGTGTTACAGAAGATTTGGGTCCCAGAGGTTCTGTGCTTGAGAATTTACTGTGTAATGTATTCATCATGCTGTATGACTGAAGAAAATATGTGTATATTATGTATAAGCTTTATAGACTTCCAAGAGCAAAGTTTTACAGCTTTTCAAGTTGCTAAATGTTAGAGACATCTCTTCAAATAAGGACTCTACACAAGATAATATCATTTTAAACAATATCTCTGGATAAAGCTTGCAGCAGATCATGTAGCTAACAACTTCTTGTTAAACTTATCTCCTTGTATATCTTATCACTTAGTATTTAAATTTCATACCAAGTGTAATCTCATGTAAACAATTATTCTATAAATACAAAAGCCTAAACCAACGTTTGGCAAGGCAGTAAGCATATCAAATTATTTTCCATTATATGGTATCAGAGCATTAGACTCACGTCACTTGATCTTTTTTTTTCCCTTCCGCTATTTATCTTTTCATGGCTACCCAATCTTCAAACCTTGTCACTTTCTCCAATCTCAACCCTATCAAATTGACTAGGGACAACTACCCACTATGGCTGACCCAAATTGTTCCTCATCTCAAAGGTGGGGACGTCTACTGTTATGTAGATGGTTCAATTCCTTGCCCTTCACCAACCATTAAAACTACCAAAGATCATATTGTCACTGAGACACCCAACCCTGTCTATCACACTTGGCAGATGCAAGATCAGATTATCTTAGGAGCAATAAATTCAGCAATCTCTGAAAAACTGCTGATACATGTCACTCGTTGCACCACCTCGCGCAAAGCCTGGAAGGTACTAGAGACGTTGTTTAAGTCTTAATCTCGCTCCCGCATCATGAATGTGCATCATCAACTATCCACCATGAAGAAAGGCTCTTCCTCCATAGCAGACTATTATCATCGTTTTCAGACTCTCACCGACACACTTGCTGCCGTAGATCATCCTCTCGATGAACTTGATAAGCAAAGTTTCTTTCTCGGTGGTCTTGGATCTGAGTATGATCCATTTGTCACATCAGTTCTCACACGTGCTGATCCGTTATCAATCGAAGAGATTTATGGGCATCTTCTCACACATGAGATGCGATTAGAACAAAATCAGCCATCCATTGATTTGTCCATGGCAGGAGCAAATTTTACTTCACGTGGATACCACCAGCGTGGACGTGGGCCTCGCAATGGTCCTCCTCATGGCTTCAACTCATCTGGACGTGTCTTTCCCTCATCTGGCCGTGATTTTCCCTCATCTGGTCGACACTCCAGCACTACCAATTCTCGTCCCTATCGTGGCAGGGGGCGCAACACATCCTACTCACGTGGAGCTCCATTCAGCCATCAATCCAACCGTCCCCTTTGCCAGGTATGTAATCGCTATGGCCATATTGCCCTGGACTGCTACAACCGCTTCAATGAAGCATATTCTCGTGATCAGATCGCCCCTCCACAAGCATATTTCACTGCTCCTTCCACCAGTAGCGATCTCAATTGGTATCCGGACTCAGCATCTACTCATCACCTAACACCTGATCTCACCAATCTGAACATCACGGCTGATGAATACATGGGCACAGATCAAATTCGAGTTGGAAACGGTAATGGGCTTTCCATTAAACATATTGGAAATACCCGTCTTTCTCTCCCATCCTTTAACATGAATTTATATAATATCTTGCACGTTCCCAACATCTCCAAAAATTTAATATCTGTTCATCAGTTCACAAAAGACACAAACACATTCTTTGAGTTTCATCCATTCTATTTTCTTTTGAAGGACTGCCGAACCGGGAAGCTTCTGCTCCACGGCCGGAATAAAAATGGCCTTTATCAATTTTTTCATTCCACAAATAAACCATCCGCTTCTGCCATGGTGGGTGAGAAAGTCTCAGAGTCTCAATGGCACTCAAGGTTGGGTCATCCTGCTTTGAAAGTTGTTCGTCGTGTCCTTTCCAATTTTCGTCTCCCTGTTGCTTCTTCAAAAGAATCCATGGACTGCTCTGCTTGCCTGGGTTCCAAAAGCAAACAGCTCAAATTTTCAGCATCTTCATCTATAGCCACGTGTCCTTTAGCATTAATTTATACTGATGTATGGGGACCAGCTCCTATTCTATCTAAATCTGGCTCCAAATATTATGTATCTTTTCTTGATGCTTACAGTAAATATACGTGGTTTTTTCCAATGTCATGCAAAAGTGATGTTAGCTCTATTTTCCTCAAATTCAAATCATACGTCGAATGTTATTTCAATTCCAAAATTAAATCGGTTCAATCTGATTGGGGTGGCGAATTTCGTCCCCTAAATAAATTGCTAACTCAATTTGGCATTCTTCATAGAGTCTCTTGCCCCCATACTCACCAACAAAATGGTGCCATTGAACGTAAACATCGACATATTGTTGAAACGGGATTGGCACTCCTCTCTCATGCCAATATGCCTTTTGAATTTTGGGATGACGCTTTCTTAACGGCATGCTATTTAATCAATCGTATGCCTACTCCAGTTCTCTCAAATCGTTCACCTTTTTTCACCATATTTAATTGTCAACCCAATTACAATTTTCTTCGAGTTTTTGGTTGTGCTTGTTGGCCTAACTTACGTCCCTACAACAAAAATAAATTCCAACCCCGGTCTAAACAATGTCTGTTCTTAGGTTATAGTCCCCAACACAAGGGATACAAATGCTTTCACTTATCTACAGGACGTCTCTACATCTCCAGAGATGTCATCTTCCAAGAAAACATTTTCCCTTGCACAACCAAATCAACCCTCCAAAATCTCACAGACACATCTTCTTCCCAAACCAATTCCCTTCCCCACATTATACACACAGCCCACAACATTCCCAACCCAACACCATTTAACCCATCCGAAAATGGGCCTCCATCTCCTCCATATCCAGCCAGCCCACAAAATGACGCCTCACCCACTTCTACATATATCACGACCCCACCCAGCCCACACAACATAATCCCCATCATCCCAGACGCCGAATCACCCAACTCCCCAGAAATCACAAACCCCATTCTCTCTTTGGCTGAAACTCCATCTCCTACCTCAACCTCTGCTGCATCTCCATCCATGGCATCTTCTCCCTCCACTAATCTCAACCAACCCCATCCCATGATCACTCGTGCCAGAAATAACATCTCCAAACCCAAATTGCTCCTAGATGGCACAGTTAAGTACCCCCTTCCTCATGCCCTTATTACTGAATCCTCTTCAATTGCTTTGGAGCCAACATGTTTTACATCAGCTGTGAAAGACGCAAATTGGAGACAGGCTATGAACACTGAGTTTGATGCCCTACTGAAGAACAACACATGGTCCTTGGTTCCCCCGGATTCGACTGCCAATGACATTGGGTGCAAATGGGTCTTTCGGATAAAAAGAAAGGCGGATGGCTCTGTAGAACGCTATAAAGCACGGCTTGTCGCAAAAGGATTCCACCAATTAGCTGGAATTGATTATATGTCCCAGCCCCCTGGCTTTGCACATCCTCAGCACCCTCAACACTTATGTAAGTTGAACAAAGCTCTATATGGTCTTAAACAAGCCCCTCGGGCTTGGTTTTCCAGACTCAGTACCAAGCTCCTAGCTCTTGGTTTTTCTAACTCCAAATCAGACACGTCCCTCTTCATCTATAAATCCAAGGACTGCACTATGTTTGTGTTAATTTACGTGGATGACATCCTGATAACTAGCTCCAGATCCTCTGCAATTTGTGATCTTCTTGCTGCACTTCACAATGAATTTGCAGTCAAAGACCTAGGTAAATTTAATTTTTTCCTGGGTATAGAAGTTGTTCCTTCCTCTGATGGTGTGATTCTCTCTCAACAAAGGTATATTGTTGACCTTCTCAAGCGCACCAAAATGGTAGAAGCCAAACCAGCCACATCCCCTATGGCATCATCCACAAACCTATCTGCTCATGAAGGTGATATTTTCTCTGATCCCACTCTGTATCGCAGTACTATTGGTGCATTACAGTACCTATGCATTACTAGACCAGACATCTCTTACTGTGTGAATAAGCTTTCTCAATTCATGCAAAACCCAACTGAGCTACATTGGCAAGCAACAAAAAGACTCCTACGCTATCTCAAGCAAACTGTGCAGTATGGTCTTCAATTTTACAAGTCTAACACCACTGCAATCCAAGCTTTCTCAGATGCAGACTGGGCAGGCAACAAGGATGATAGACGCTCAACAGGGGGCTACTGTGTTTTTCTTGGCAAAAATCTAATATCCTGGAGCTGTCGAAAACAACAAACTGTTGCTCGTTCGAGTACGGAAGCTGAATACAAAGCACTTGCCAACACTGCTGCAGAGCTATCATGGATCTTATCCTTATGCTCTGAACTGGGATTACATCTCTCCACTGCCCCTACACTATGGTGCGATAATATTGGAGCTACCTACCTATCCTCTAATCCCGTCTTTCATGCACGAACTAAACATGTCGAAATCGATTTTCACTTTGTCCGTGACATGGTTGCTAAAAAGACGCTCAACATCAAGTTTATATTTAGCAAGGATCAGCTAGCCGATGTCTTCACCAAACCGCTGTCTTCATTTCGGTTTGGATTTCTTAGAGACAAGCTCAACGTTCATTCCATACCGTTGAGCTTGAGGGGGCGTGTTAGAGACATCTCTTCAAATAAGGACTCTACACAAGATAATATCATTTTAAACAATATCTCTGGATAAAGCTTGCAGCAGATCATGTAGCTAACAACTTCTTGTTAAACTTATCTCCTTGTATATCTTATCACTTAGTATTTAAATTTCATACCAAGTGTAATCTCATGTAAACAATTATTCTATAAATACAAAAGCCTAAACCAACGTTTGGCAAGGCAGCAAGCATATCAAATTATTTTCCATTATACTAAATTATTCATTGTTGTTTTCATTTGGAAGTTCCCTTTTATATGTGAAAGAAAAAGGATAATGTCTCTTTGCTTTGATTAATTGATTCTGTAACACATCTCCATTTTGTTCCTAATTTCTGAATGATTTTACGGAAATGGTAATCTGGATTGTAGAAATGAAATGAGGAATGAAGAACTTGGTTGAATGAAATGAAATCTGAAAATTGACTGATTGAATGTAAAACAAATGGGCTATCCTTACATTTATGGAAAATGTAAGCACAAAATGGAAAACAAATGGGCTGTCCTAATTTCTGAACAAATGGTTGGGCTCAGCTTCCAACCATTTTAACAGCCAAGCTAGCAAGCCAGGCTAGCTAGCTTACAACGCTGACAACTAAAATGGGCCTCACTATTACTAGAATGGGCTTAACTATTCAACACTAAACTAATTATGAAAAATGGACTACAATTATTAATCCTAATTAACCATATTAGACGAAAAAAAAAAAACATATTAGACCTTTGACAATTGACATGTATATAATGTTTGTGAGCCTACTGTTATCTATCCAAATAAGCCTCTCAATTTGCCCAAACTCAAATAATAATAATAATAATAATAATAATAATAATAATAATAATAATAATGTTATTTTGTAGACTGTTATATAACTGTCATATAATTGAGATAACGTGTTAGTGAAAATCAACTTTTAAATAAGTAAGGGCATTGAAAAAAGAAAAATTAATGATTAATTTTAACTGTCGCTCATTTCAATTGAATAAAAATTGTACAGTAGATTACAAAATAATATACATACATATATATATATATATATATAGAGAGAGAGAGAGAGAGAGAGAGAGAATTTCCTCTTTCCCTGTTAACTACGGATAACTTACCCAGCAACAACCAACCAACCTTGACATTTAGAGCCTGTTTGGGATTGCGTTTGAAAAATAAAACTTTTAAATCAAAAAAAGCTTTTGGACAAAAGCTTTATTTTTAAGTTTTTGCCAAAAGTGCATTTTAGCCATTTTTTGATTTTTTTGAACCCTTAAAAGCGCTTTTAATTTTTTTACTAAACGAGTACTTTTTTCTTCAAACGGACTTTTTGAGTATTAAACGCACTTTTAGGCCCCTCAAACGCAATCTCAAACAGGCCCTTAGAGCTTGTTTGAGATATGTCTGAGAAATAGAGTTTTTAAGCCAAAAAGCACTTTTAACCAAAAGCTTCATTTTTAAGCTTTAGTCAAAAGTGTGTTTTGATCATTTTTAGGCTTTTTTTACCATTAAAAGCGCTTTTAATTTCTTTACTAAATGAGTACTTTTTTCATCAAACGGACTTTTTGAATGTTAAAAACACTTTTAGGCCCCTCAAACGCAATCCCAAACATGCCTTATCTTTGTGTATATATATACGTAAAGCATGATACACAATCTCTCTCTCTCTCTCTCTCTCTCTCTCGGCAATTAATGACAAAATCAGAATTAGCATGCAAAGCTAGAAGCACCCAGAAAGGGTTTGGTTTCTCTAAGTCGGAGATGGATGTGGCTCGGCAGCTAATACAACTCAATGGAGAGTCATCCAATGACCACCACGACGATCGGACGATAACAACGATAATAGTTGTGCAACTCCTTACAAAAACCTTGAGTTTATCACATGAGTATATGTTTTCTTAATAGCATGTGATTTTTAATGATTTAAAAGGACCCTATAGTAAATTTCTTACAAATTGAATTGTCACGTGAGTTTGTAAATTACCTTGTAATAAAAGTTGTGCTACCTAAAGCATTTTTCATTGTAAAATTGATACCATGTACACGAAAAATGCTACAAGCCCATCTTCTGTCCCTCCAAGAATGATGTGGCTCTTAAAATCACCATTGAACTTGTGATTGCTCATTATTAGATTTTGATCAAATGATAATTTTAAAAGTCACGTTATTCTGGAAAGAATACAAGAGGGACTTTCAGAATTACTCACATATACACCGTGATTTTGATTGTAAAATTATATTTAATGTCTATTGATAGTTGAACATGCATTATACTATAAACTGGCTAACTGCCTTATTTATTCTCCAAATATTATGATTTTATGTGGTGTTAAATTATCATTTGTCTCAAAAGCTTAAGCTAATAGGAAAATGTAAATTTAATCACTTCATCAGTATTTTAACACTTCCCCTCACGTGTGGGCTCAAACTCCATTTTAATAGGTGAGGCTCAACACATGAAATATTTAATTTAAATGGGGGTGAATTGAAGGAGTCAAGGTTCAATCTCAGGACCTTTGGCTCTGATATATACCATGTTAAATTACCAGTTATCCCAAAAGCTTAATAGTTGACAAACTTAAGCTTTTGGGATAACTGGTTATTTAACACGATATCATAGCCAAATGTCCTGGGATCGAACCTTGACTCCGTCAAATCACCCCCTATTTAAATAAAATATTCCACGTGTTGTACCTTACCTATTAAAAAGGAGTTTGAATCCACACGTGAGGGGGGGTGTTAAAGTAATAATTAAGTAATTAAATTTATCTCTTTCTGTCAGCTTAAGATTTTGGGATAATTGATAATTTAACATGGTATATGAGAGCCACGTTTCTGTTTCTGTGGCTTTCAATAAAAGTCTTACCACATTTCTATGGTGTTTTCTAGCATTATCTTATGACGATCTCCCAATTTTGTTGATATCCACGACTCTATTCATTGGTAAATCTTGGCACAATGAGGTTTGGCCCTTCACAGGATTTTTAACGGCTAGTTTTCGTTCTCCAGCCTCATTGTCAGTGTTTTCTTGGCCCTTAACCGGATTCTTTTAGCGGCTTGTCTTCGTTCTCCGGTATTTCTCTAGCCGTCACTTTCAGCATTTCTCGCCAGCGTTGCCTTAATCCAACCATCGACTTTGGATGCCTTTAATTTTTTCTATTTTTCAAACTCAAGCTTACACCTTGAGTTTGAGGGAGGATGTTGGAATATTTTATATTTTCTAAATTAAGTTTATTAATATTTTCCTTAACAAGTTATTTCTCTTTATGTTAGAATATTTTTATTCTCCGTTATTATATTTCCTTGTAAGGTTTATTCTCTTCCTTAATTAGTTTAGGTCTACTTTAGGGTTTCATGGTCACTACTCATTGTCTCTCTATAAATAAAGAGTTATGTAATATTGTTTGACATAGTGAATATACAAGATGTAGCCCATACGTCTCTCTTCACTTCCACGCTCTCTTTTCTTTCTCTTTCATATTTTAGTATTTTATATTTTATATATATTTCAACATGGTATCAAAGCCACTTTCATGTGGCCTCTAATAAATGTCATTGACATTTCCCGGCGTTCCCTCCGGCAATCTCAATATTTCGATTGTCCGCACGCTGCCAAGCGGTCATCCACTCAAAATCTCTTTCACGCCTTCATCGCAGCCTCATATGGGAAAATTAATCCCAGATTCTTGCTTGCGAGGCACAGATCTACAAATCTGTGGAAGATTCGCCGGTATCGACCCATTAATGCGCTGCCATGCGCCACCAGAAGGTTTTGTCCATCAGTCAATCACTTCTACGCGCCGCCACAACCGTGACTGAGCTACACGCTCCACTTAAGACGATAGATCAAACTCCTCCGAGTCCAAATCTGAAGAGATCTCAGCCGTTCATGCTTCCACGTGCCTCTGGGACGTTATGTTCAAGAGTCACATGCCTCCAATGGTGTTCCACACACTTCCATACACCGACCGCACCTCCCATGCGGGTCCACACGCCGGCCACCTTTTGGCGCGTGTGATCCAAGTGTCTCACGAGCGCCAAATCCTAGCTAGGGTTTGGCACGTGTGGTGCACGCACGGCGAGTGGCTGCATCGGTGCACACGCCAGACTCTTCTCCTCCTTCCCTACTGCCACGTGTCCTCTAGATATGCTATCATGTCAGCCCTAGCCTCTGCCACGTGTCAAATCCGTATATATATATATATATATATATATATATATATATATATATATATATATATATCATACTCATCTGGATCCAAAATTTTTGATCAGATCCAACGGGTTAGAATCGAATCGTCTCTTTCGGGCCAGACCGACCCATTCAACAGTCCACAGGTTTCGACCATTTTGGCCCATGTAGCCAGCCCATTTGTCAACTCGGTTCCGAACGGCCTCAACCTGACCCAGCGGGTTTCAAATTCGGTTCGACCCACTAGGTTTCTCAACCCAAACCGGATCCATCCAAGTCACCAAACCCGGTCTAATACCAGTTTAAAACCAGGTCATCAGGTTCAAATGAATCTATCCAAGCAATCCAAATTAGTCAACCCGATTCAACGGGTTAGACCTAGTTCATATTATTTCGAGTCAAACCATATTCAATGGTCCATTGGTTTTGGCCTATTTTGGCCCAATCAAACCAGCCCAATCTAGCCTATCCTATAAGGCTCCAGTTCAAGACCCAACTCCATCAAGTTGGCCCAAGTCCACCAGTAGCCAGCCATCAGCCTGCTGCCACTGCCGTTGTCCTCCGCCTCTGGCCACCACTTCAGTGAATTTTTTGGCGACCAAACAAAAAAAAAAAAAAAAATCATAATTTCCCTTTCTTTTTTCCAAACTCAAAGCTTGCACCTTGAGTTTAAGGGGGGTTTTAGAATATTTTATATTATTTTTTAGGTTTATTTCCTACCTTAATTAGTCTAGGGTTTCTTGCTTATCACTCTTAACCTCTATATATATAGAGGCCTAAGTAATCATCATAATAGAGAAGAGAATAATACAATGTAGTCCATTGTCAGCTTCCGCTCTCTCTCTTCTCTTTCTTTCTTTCGCTCTCCACAATATATTTAACATATATATTTTAGTAGAGAATTAGGCAGAGGTTGTTGTGGCTCTGTCTCACTTTGCCTTCGGCCACAACAAACATCTCAAGTCAATTGCTGCTACATATTAGAAACCTCAGCCTATTCTCTGCTCAACTCTTTACCTTCTTTGGCTCATATAAGCAGTAGCAGTAGTGGATATGGTAACTCAAACCAATACACGCTACACGCAAATATTGTTTCATCCCAGATTGGTTCTTTATTGAGAGTCAGCAATGACAATCCATCAGTGGTTCGAGATGGAAGGGTCTCCACCAGCAGCCCTCTTACAAACTCAAGCATTATGCATGGTTCTCTTTTGTCTGATGATTCATCTCTACATTTTGATTCTGGAATATTGAATGATGGTGTCAGCAATGGGGTTGTTAACCATTCAAAGGCAGAACCATTGGACAATGTTATGTATTCACAATGCGTGTTGGCTATGTATACATCAGCCAAGGATCCATCTCCACACATAGCGAGTCTTGGTCAACGGGTGTTGTCCATTATAGGGATTGAGCAAGTAGTGGCAAAACCTTTGAAGTCTAGTAGTGGTGACAATAGCAACTCCAACTCCTCTTGTTGGATTAGCTCGGTCATCTTCATAGTTTGAGATGAATGTTGGTCATTTGCCTTTAACCTTCCGAACATCTCATGTCAGCCCTCTTCAACCTAATTATTTAGTGGGAATGGGAATGCAAAGAGTTTATTCTTTGGAGTTCAGGCCTCATGTGTTGAATTCTCTAGAGATAGGATTAGCTGACCCACTTCTTGGGGCTAGGGGATCATCTGGGGCTTCATAACACAGTCTGCTTCCACAATCAACAATCTACAATTGGAGTTGTGGCTACTTCTCCAAGCCACTTTTTATTGTATTAGATGAAAGTGAAGAAATACAGGCTAGAAGAGAGGAGAGGGAGAAATTTGTGTTGGAGCACATAGCAAAATGCTAGCACTCATCTATTAGTAAGCTTAATAATCCAATTGCTAGATGGGATATGAGGTTCGAAACTGGTTCCAAAACAATACTACTCCAACCTTTCTCCCCTATTGTTATTGCTGCAGATGAGAGTGAATGGATCAGGGTATGGAATTATGAGGATGCTACCCTGCTCAACAGTTTTGATAATCATGATTTTCATGGAAAAGGAATTAGTAAGCTCTGCCGTGTAAATGAGCTTGATGACAACTTGCTTCTAGCTGCTTCATCTCATGGAAATATCCAAATTTGGAAAGATTATAATCTGAAGAATAACCAAAAGCGTGTAACTGCATTCTCTTCAATTCAAGGCCATAAACCTGGCGTGCGAAGTATGAATGCTGTTGTTGATTGGCAACAGCAGCCCGGATATCTATATGCTTCTGGTGAGATATCATCCATATGTTATGAGATAACTGGTAATTTAATATGCTATCAAAGCCAAAGGTCCTGAGATCGAACCTTGACTCCGTCAATTCACCCCCATTTAAATTAAATATTTCACTTGTTGGGCATCACTTATTAAAAATAGAGTTTGAGCCCACATGTAAAGGGAAGTGTTAAAGTAATGATTAAGTGATTAAATTTATCTCTTCCTATCAGCTTATGCTTTTGGGACAACTGGTGATTTAACATGGTATCAGAGCTATGTTATATATATATATATATTTCAACATGGTATCACAACCACTTTGTGGCCTTCAACGTCGTTGATGTTTCCCATTGTTCTGCTACATCCAAGTGCCATGCTCTTCCATGCGTCACCGCTAGTCATCTCGCGCCGCCTCCGGCCACCATGCGCCTCCGACACCTTCTACCCATTCAGCCACATGCCTCCAAGTTCATCCAAACACCTCGATGTTCCCACCATTCAACACATCAGACACAACGGATTTCATAGCCGCCTAGATCAGCCAAAATCGACACTATACGTGCTCCCACGCACCACCTGTCACTGTGCGCGTAGGATTCACGCGCCTCCGCTGTTGCTGCCGGATAAGTCTATTCCGTTATAGGTATTCTCCTATTCCAGTTTTGTAAATGCTAGCTATTTGGCAATTTGGTTTAAGATAGCCCTTATTTAAGTTTTTTCGTTTTTTTTTTTTAAAAAAAAAAAAAAAAAAAAAAAGAAAAAAAAGAACCGGGTCTAAGTGTACCACATCATGCGCACCACGCTCCGGTCAGGTTCGATGCACCGATCTGATAACCGCCCCAAGTGGGCTCATTTTTTTTTTTTTTGGCCCAAGTCGTCCCTTTTTAAGTTTTGGCCATAGTCAGCCATTTTGAAGTTTAGCTCATTGTCAGCCCTAGCCCCTCGTTGGCCCCTTTGAAGTTTGGCTCATTGTCAGCATAAGCCCGTTGTCGGCCCCTTCTGGAGTTTGGACCGTTGTCGACCCTTTTTAATCTACATTCACCAGCCACCACCTGTCGCCGTCGCTGGCCGCCCACCAACCGCTATCTCCTCCGGCAATCATCACCTTCAACAGCCCGTTCCCGGCCTCCGCCACTACTGTCATCATTGTTTATGGTTTCAAACTCAAGGTTATAGACTTCCACGTTGAATTTGAGGGGGATGTTGGAGTATACAATATATATTTTCCATATATTCCATAATTATCTTAATATCAAATATTCTCTATTTATGGGATAATTGTAATCAAATCATACTATACTTGTATTTAGACATTACCCTATAAATAGGGACCTTTGTATTGTAGACAAAAAAAGCTAATGAGCACAATGTAGCCCTTAAAGGTATTCTAAGTGGTGGATGTAGGTGTTTAACATCGAATCACCCGTAAGTTCTATGTGTTTATTTTTTCTATACTGCTCCCGCTTATTTCCGCATCATCATTATGTCAAACAATATTCCACTTCTAGCAAGGGGAGTCAAACTTAAATTAATGTTGTCGTTCAGCTTAAGAGCTTTGGTGATTTAATGGATCGAACATTGATTCAATCAATTCACCCCTCCCCGTTTAAATTAAATATTCCACGTGTTGGGCCTCAGCTATTAAAAGAGAGTTTGAGCCCACACATGAAGGGAGTGTTAAAGTAATAATTAAGTGACTAAATTTACCTCTTTCTATAAGGTTAAGCTTTTAAGATAACTGGTAATTTAACATGGTATCAGAGCCACTTTTTTGTGGCCTTCAATAATCGTCATTACATTTATGAGTGTTCTCTCCAACATTAATCTCATTATTCCGCTACATCCAACTGTCAAACTCCTCCACGCGCTGCCATTGGCCATCAAGCCTCCACCGCCATCTACCGGCCACATTAGTCGCACTGTGCCTGCCGATCATCTCCAAATTCCGGCTGCTTCCTTCCCCACCATGTACAGTGTTTGGTGTTGTTTACTACCAGCCACACAAGCTCGCACTCACCCCGGGTGTTTGTTTTGCGCGCCACACTGAATCACAATTCTAGGATCCACCTACAAATGCATCACACCAAATCCCAGCCCACGGCTTCACATGTGTTTAGTCACACTGGATCGCAGCCTTGTGACTCCATGGTTTTTCTCTTGCGCGCGTCACACAGGATTTCTGCTTGTGTAGTGCACTTAACCTTGCCATACACTCGCTCGCCCACACCAGATCAGGCAAGCTCACAAGTCTTATAATGCTCTCGCCAGCACTGGATCCAAGCTCCCAAAAAAAAAAGTCCAAGTGACCACATCACACGCACCTCGCGTCTTTCAAGTTCGGAGCGCCGATCTAATAACTGCCCAAGTGGGCTCATTTTCTTTTTATTTTTGGCCCGTCGTCATCCCCTTTTTGGATTTTGGCCCGACGTCGGTCCCTTTTGAAGTTTGGCTTATTGTCAACCCTGACCTGTTGTCGGCCCATTTTAGAGTTTGGCCCATTGTCGGCCTTTTTGAATATGCATTCACCAGCCACCTGCCGCCGTCGCTAGCCGCCCGCTAGCCTCTATCTCCTCCGCCAACCACCACCATCTATGGCTTGTTCCCGGCCTCCGCCATCGCCATCATCATTGTTTCAGATTTCAAATTCAAGGTTCAAGA
The DNA here is from genome assembly GCF_965113065.1 of Corylus avellana. NCBI lineage: Eukaryota > Viridiplantae > Streptophyta > Magnoliopsida > Fagales > Betulaceae > Corylus > Corylus avellana. The sequence continues at coordinate 20,942,102 of NC_142491.1, read as the reverse complement.
ATATTCCACATTGAGTTTGTGGGAATGTTAGAATATACGAAAAATATAATATATATTTTCCGTATATTCCATAATTACATTGATATCAAATATTCTCTATTTATGGGCTGATTGTAATCAAATATTGGGATTGTAATCAAATCAAGGAGATTTGATTACAATACTTGTATTTAGACATTACCCTATAAATAGAGACCTTTGTATTGTAGACAAAAAAAGTTAATAAGTACAATGTAGCCCTGAGGGGTATTCTATATTGCTTCCTCTATAATTTTCGCATCCTCATTATTTCAACTAATGATTTAAAATGGTATCAAAGCCATTTTCTGTGGCCTACAATAAACGTCTTTAATGTTTTTCAGTGCTCCCTACGGTGAACTCCCTTTTCCGGCCATCTGCGCGCCGCCAAGCGGTCATCCGCTCAAAATCTCAACCACGCCTTCATCGCAGCCTCATTTGGGAAAATTAATCTCAGATTCATACTTGCAAGGCACAAATCTATAGATCTGTGGAAGATCCGCCACCATTGGCCTACCAACACACCACCACGCACCTCCGCCAGTTTCTACCCGCGCCTCTATGCGGTGCTGCTGCCCTTACCGGAGCTACACACTCCTCCTCAAACGACAGATCAGATGCCTCCGAGTCTAGATCCGAAGAGATCTCAGTCGTCCATACTTCCACGTGCCCTCATGCGCCTCCAATGGTGTCCACGCGTCAGGAGGGCCTCGCCACGCGCCGGTAGCACCTCCCACGCACCGGCCATCTCCTGGCGCGTCTAATGCGCGCGCCTCACACACCAGAAAACCCTAGCTAGTTTGGTGCGTGTGGTGCACGCGCGGCGAAGGACCGCAGCGTCTGGCGCGTGCACCACTTGCACCAGACTCTTCTCCTCCTTCCCTACTGCCACGTTTCCTCCAGAGATGCTGCCACGTCAGCCCTAGCCTCTGCCAAATGTTAGATCCAAAAAAAAAAAAAGAAGAAGAAATTCAAACTCATCCGAATCCAATATTTACCTCTTCCATCCAAGGCATAACCCAATCCAAAACCAGTTCTAACCAGGTCATCGGGTTCTAAACCGGTCCAACCGAGTCAATTTTGGATCCATCCAAGGCATCTCCAACCCGATCCAAAATCAGTTTTTAACTGGGTCATCGGGTTTAGAAATTAGAACCTCCTGTTAATAAGTGATGCCCAATACATGAAATATTTAATTTAAATGGGGGTGAATTGACGGAGTCAAGGTTTGATCTCAAGACCTTTGGTTTTAATACCATGTTAAATTACTAGTTATCCCAAAAGCCTTGTTGGGGAGAGAAACACCAAAGGGGAGTCAAACAAGAGTAAATTAATATATATATTAGGACACCACTTCTAGTCCAAAAGTTTAAGCTAATGGTCTTGGGTCCACTTAGGTATATTAACCAAAACCGGTTCTAATTAGGTCATTAAGTTCTAAACCAGTCCAACCGGGTCAATTTCGGATCCATCCAATGCATCTCCAACCCGATCCAAAACCGGTTCTAATCGGGTCATCGAGTTCTAAACCAATCTAACCGGGTCAATTCTAGATCCATCCAAGGCATCTCCACCCCGATCCAAAACCGGTTTCGAACTGGATCATCGGGTTCTAAACTGGTCCAACCGGGTCAATTCCTACAACCCGATCTAAATAGTCAACCCAGTTCACTGGGTTATACCCAGGTCATATCATTTTCGAGTCAGGCCATATTCAATGGTCCATGGGTTTTGGCCTATTTCGGCCCAATCAAACTAGCACAATCTAATCTAGCCTATAAGGCTCTCTACAAGTTCAAGCACAACATTTTGGGCCCAGTTGCCACCAGCAGCCAGCTACCGCCGCTGCCCTACGTCGACCACCACCGGCCGCCCAACTCCGATCACCTCTCCGGCGACTTTTCCGGCATACCCCCCCCAAAAAAAAAATCATTTTTGTTTCCCTTTCTTTTCCCTTGCACCTTAAGTTTGAGTGAGGATGTTAGAATATTTTATATTATTCTATTATGTTGCCTTATATATTTTAGGGTTTAATCTAGGGTTTCTTATTTATCACTCATAGCCCCTTTATATATAGTAGCCTCTGTAATAATATATCAATATCATATCGTTATCAATATAGAAGAGATGTACTCCTATATGCTTCCGCTCTCTCTTCTCTCTCTCTTTCTTCCGTTCTCCACAATATATTCAACAATATATTTAACATGTGGTATTAAAGCCTCATTAAGACTCACGTAGTTTTTTTTGTTTTTTTAAGGCTTAAATGAATACTTGATACATGTACTTACAAGTTTATAAATTTGATACCTCCTTGATACCTCCGTCCATTTGTCATTTAAAAATTAAATGAATTTTTGCCACGTATATAGAAAGGTATTTGAGGCCAATAAAATACTGTTGTGTACAAAATGTCACCTCACCTTGACTCCTAATAAAAGAAACTTAAGAAAACAAAAACTAATACTTAGAAAGAAAAAAAAAAAAAAAAAAAAAAAAAAAAGGGTGTACCTAGGCTGCCGGTGGGGTGGGAAAGGGCGAGGGTCCAACCACCCTTTGGGAGTTTCTAGGGGTTTCCAGCCACCCTCAAAAAGGCCTTCACAGATGGCTGGACCCACCACTCCATGGGTGAAGACCCCTTCCTTTTTCACCACTTTCGTTTTTATTTTTTATTTTTTGTTTTTATTTTTAAAACCTTTTTTATTAGATGTTAAGTTGAAGTGACATTTTTTTACACGTGACAACATTTTATTAATCTTAGATAACTTTTTATACGCATAGCAAAATTTTATTAAGTTTTTAAATAGTAGATAACCAAAAATATCGACGTACAATATTTTATTTCAAACTTGAAAAGTACATGTTTCAATTATGTCACTTTTTAATACCAGAAGTACTTTTCTCATAAAGAGCAAACCACATGTATCAATTATGCACTTTAACCCTTCTTTTAACAATGAAGTCCACTACATCTTCAGCTCCATCACACCACCTCCACATCTTCAACCCCAGTTTCTTCTTTCTCTTTTGCACCCGCCATTATCAATTTCAGATTGCATAATCCCAGGTTCTTTTGTTGTCCCTACCTTTGACAAGCCCATTCTGTTCGTGTCCTGTTTCAGAAAGAGAACTCTACAAAAAGCCAATCATTACTGCTGCAAAATAACCGCTTCATTTATTATTACCTTTCAGATGATGTTTTTTATTTTTTTGGTTTGAAAAAACATTACTATGTATCATAAAGATAATAGTAGTTTCAAGTGTTTTTGAGCGTTGTGTTTTTGGTTTATTTGTTAATATTTTTGTTTAGAAAAGAAAAAACAAAAAGAAGAAAAAACTTTATCAAACAAAGCCAAATAAGCATCTCAATTTGCCCAATACCACACCCAAAAGACATTCAATTTACATCCTCAAGAGCAAGGCAAGGCCTGAAGTAAAGAGGATTTTGGCTTCCCTATAGTGAAAAAATCATTGGAGGTCGTCTAGAGTTCTTCAATCATCCCATTTATACTGTTTTTTTTTTTTAATAAAAAAAAAGGATATTTACAGTGATTTGATTAACTGGAAGCAACCAAAACTCAATAAAGAGACATTATCCAGAGATCAAATCCCTTTTCTTTCAAATATAATCAGAAACCCCCAAATGAAAACAGCAACCAATAATTTAGCAACTTGAAAGAGCTGTAACACTTCACACTTTGAAGTCTACAAAGCTTATAAATATTTTCTTCAGTCATACAGCATGATAAAGGCATATCACTCAATAAATGCTCAAGCACAGAATAATCTTCTCTGGGAACTGATTAGGAGCCAAAATTGCTTCTCAATGCTTCATTACTAATTTTTCTTCTGGCGTTGCTGTACAACCTGCCAATTTGCAATTCAGTAAGCATGCGGTTGAACACCCTTATAGATGAGTTTATTTTGCCTTTAAAACTCAACTATAATCACTAAGCATGTGATGTTGTCCTAGGACAAGTGAAGGATCCATCAAGTTTCATGATACTTTGAAAGAACTGGAAAAGGGAAACAGCTCAGATACACAAAGCAGGAAGTACCTGTACTCGATGTGCTTGTTGGAGCTAATGAGTACCAGACTGTTTCGCATAGTTCGTCTTCCAATTCCAGCATTGCCCTTTTGCATCATAGCAACAAATTCACCATAATCGATCCTTCCATCCTAAAACAACACAGCATATACAGCATAACAAAAAGATCAACAAACAAATAGGAAAGCCCGGAAAAAAAAAAAAAAAAATCAATAGGAGAGAGGACAAAGGAGAAAGGCTAACAAAAAAGGAAAAAATCAAGTGAAATATGCCAATTTAGTTGTATAATTGGCATATTTAAATGTTCATACGAAATTGGCATCCCAATTTAGTTGTATAATATGTGCTGTAGACAGAAGACTTATAAACCCAACCTCAAAAAGTTGTTGATATATAGACTTTTGAAAGGAGAATCCAGATGAGAAAATTAACATTTATTGTCCTATGATCTAATGCACAATGGCATAGAAAGAGAGATTCAATCGCTTATATGCATAGCATCCACACTTTCAGGTGAACACTTAAATTGACCTCAAAAAAGAAACCCATGGGTATGTTTGTTAATGTGTTTTAGGGGATGTTTTTTGTTTTTGATTTGAAAAAGTATTATGACGTCACATAAAGGTAAAAACAATTTTGAGTATTTTGCGTTTTTGATTGTTTAATAATCTTTTTTGTTCTCAGAACATAACAAAAGACAAAAAACAAATATTTTAAAAAACATAGGCGAGATTTATAAGCTTTGACAAGATATTTTTTTGATAAGATGCTGCAAAGAAGATATTTAAAGCTTATTCGTACAAGATTTAAAATCATTTAGAGACAATTATATTAAAGTGCACAAATACTTCCCAACAGAGGATTATCAGCTTGAAGGGGAACAAATTCAGATGACTTACATTATCTTGATCAACTTCTCTGATTATATCTTCAAGAAAGACATCAGTCATATTATGTTCAGTACAGGCTTGCTGGAGCTCATCAACTGTAATATAACCGCTTCCGTCCTTGTCAAAGTATCGAAATGCTGCAACAAGATGTTCCTCACGTTCAAGTTTGTTAAGATGAACTGTTGCAGCTATAAATTCCCCATAGTCGATAGTCCCACTGTTGTCCACATCAGCCTGCACACAGCTAACATAGATCAGGTAAAAAGAACACATGAAATGACATTACAAGCATAATAATCCAATAGGGAAATGTCAACCCCATATTGCACTTCAATGATCATTTAAAAGAAGTAACTAAGGGATTCCCATACAATAATGGATAATGAAAAAACTAAAAGATAAAGAGAAGGTCCCTCCACTTCAAGAGCATGTTGCACAATGGTACAAAATGGTAAAAAATGAGAGAGAGAGAGAGAGAGAGATTCAATTGCATATATGGACAGAATCCAATCACTCAGACAAGTACTCCAATTGAATTTGGAAAAGGAAATACAAATTTAAAAGCTTTGACAGGCCATTTAAAACTTATTGGTTCAAGTTTAAAAATCATTCAAAGATAATTATATTAGAGTGCATAAACGTTTGTTGACATAAAGTTCTCTGATTAAGAGGAACAAATTCAGATGACTTACATTATCTTGATCAACATCTCTGATTATATCTTCAATATGCTCAAGATAAGCAACAGTCATGTTATGTTCCGGACAAGCTTGCTGGAGCTCATCAACTGTGATGTAACCATTTCCATCCTTGTTGAAATATTGAAATGCTGCAATGAGATTTTCCTCACATTCTAGTTTGCTAAGATGAACTGTTGCAGTTATAAATTCCACATATTCGATAGTGCCACTATAGTCCACATCAGTCTGCACATAGCTACAATAGCTCAGGTAAACAGAACATAATGAATTCATGAAATAACATCGTGAGCACGATAATCCAGTATGGCAATGACAACCCCATATTAAAGTTCAATGATAAACTATAAGAATTAAGGGACCATAGTTGATGGTCCCACTGTTGCCTAAATCAGCAGGAACACAATTAAAATTGCTCAGATAAACAGAATGTAATGAACCCAACAAACAATGCTATGAGCATAATAATCATATACGGCAATGGCAACCCTGTATGAAACTTCAATTATCCTTGAAAATTAGTAATTAAGGGATTCTTGTATCATAAAGGATAATAATTTTGTCCAATGTCCACCAATTATCTATTATGATAAAGGAAGAGACAACAAAACTTCTTAATTTTCCAAAAATATTTACAAACAATACAAACATATTAGCTTCTGAATATGTAAATTCCAAATCAAAAGGAGCACCAAGTATGATAAAAATTTTCCCATGATCCCAACTTCCTCATTGACAACACATTTCCTCAAAAGGAGCAACAAATATGCTAACCTTTGCATGAAAAATGGCCCATTACTCCGGCAACTATCTTACAAAGTGGATGGGAAAAAATCCTCTATTTAATGTTTCTTAAATAAAAATATTCATATATGTTGGGGAGATAAACGGTTTGAAAGTTTTTACCAAGAGTGCATTAACATACATATTTGAACTTTTCCTCGGTTGTGAGTCTTTTTACATTTCCAAGAGTGTCCCGCGTCAAGAGTTGCGGAAGCGGACACAACTCTAAACCAGACGCGTCCAAACACCCATCCCATGAAGCAAACCATGGCTCTGATACCATTTGTTGGGAAGATAAACGGTTTGAGAGTTTTTACCAAGAGTGTATTAATATACATATTTGAATACCACTCTAGCCCAAAAGCCTAAACTAATGGGTTTTGAGTCCCCTTAGGTATATTAACTACTTTTTTTATTTTTTATTTTTATACTCTCTCAATGTGGAACTTAACACTCACAAGTGCACTCATAACAATATAGAATATTGTCACAGAGTATACGATACAGGAACCTTCACCTTTAGAAAACCCCAACAATATTAAAGTAGAGCGTGACAAATAAAGTACATGAGTTCTAGTGCTTCAAGCAAGAGTGCAAAACATGAAAGGAATTTCATTTCAGGATTAACTTTACCCAAGTTTTTATTTTCCAAGTTCCTAATATAACATGACAACACAAATTTATTTATAAATATAAACGACGTATTTTGATCATCAAAAACACAGAATTAATGTGGTTCCCAATACCCTAATTCAGCCACATGCAATATATCTGAACTGAAATGAAGTGATAGCAAACATGCATTCAAGTTATAATGAACATAGAATAGCCAATTGAAACAAAAAGAAAAAGAAAACTATTGAATCAAGAAGAAGAAAAAGAACATGATGGTGAAGAAGAAGATGAAGAAAATGAACAGAAAGAATTAGATGATGATGGAAGTACAAAACAAACACAATAAACACCAGCAAATCAAGTACTAGATATGAAACAAACGTCTTACGGCTTCCAAAAGACCAAGTATTTCTGTATCCTTCAAGACAGAGCCATATCTTTGCAGACCAGCTTTCAGTTCATAATACGTAATTCCACCACTGTTATCAGTATCCATCACCTTAAACATCTCTCTCAAACCAGCAATCTCTTCCTCAGAAAGTCTTTCAGCTATTACCTAATAGCACAAAACAGAGACATAAAAGTTCCATCAATATGAATACTAGATCTGCTATTAAAAGAAGCATAGCAAAAGTCAATATCAAACATCAGTATGCTTCTCAACTAAACAGCCAAACTGATATGTAGCATCTAAACGTTTATTCAAACTCATAATACACACACTCTCTCTCTCTCTCTCTCTCTCTCTCTGTGTGTCCTTTATCTTTTTATTTCTATGTCATGCACTAGTACTTACCCGTAAAGCTGCCTTCTTAAACTTATTCATTGCTGAGAACTGTTTTAGACGAGAAAGTACAGCTGGATCCGGTGCTGTATCAGGAGCAACTCCATTTTGACGTATCCAAGGATGGCCTAAGCAAACAACTAAGAAAGATAAATCTCAATTCGATCTTGAAATTTGTTCAAATAACAAGGCAACAAGGTAGCAAGCTACATTAACAAGTATGGTAAATTCTCACTTGAGAAGTTTTTTTATTATTCTAATTTCCAAAACTAGCAAAACACTGATGAAAGAACATATTACAAATCCCTATTTAAAAGGAGAATATAACGTAGCATTTATAAGCTGAGTAACATTGAATGCATAGTAGATCAACCTGAAAATCTATTTACAGAAGTCTTAAGTTTTTGTAACACTGGAAAACACCTACAATGTAGTGCCTTGGTAGCTTATACATGTTTTACAAAATGATCGTAATGCCTATTAGTCATGCATGAGGTAATAGCATCATGGAAAATGAACATCAACAAAGGGAAAACAGAGCAGTTTAATTCTTTCAGTCTACATTAGATGGTTCAAATAATTGCATAAGGTCATGATGAAAATGACAGGAAGCATATCAAACATACATAAAACTTCATGAGCAGTCAAACATTCTGAAGGCCGAGAACATAGCATTTTCCGGATAAGGTCCTTTGCACTGCCAGATATTTGGGGCCATGGGTCTGATTCAAAGTCAATATGTCCCTTCAACACTGCATCAAATACTCCCTGTTCTGTTTCTGAATTGTTAACATGTAAAGCTTTCAGCATATGCACACACAATGGAACTTTCACTCATTGCAACAGCATACCAAATCATAGATACCTGCACAAAGTGGAGGCACACCACTTAGCAATTTATATAGTATGGCCCCTGCTGTCCATACCTCTGCTTCTGGCCCATAACGCCTGTCGATTACCTCGGGAGCCATGTAATGTCTGCTTCCAGCCATATCAGTGAAAACTTGGGCTGAAGTAGCAAGCCAAATAAAGTTTTAGTATCTCCCTTTACGCCTCAAGAAATGTATTCTAGCTCTTTAATCATTATCTAAAAGCAACAGCATTAACTTCACAAAATTGACAAATTACCTTGCAAGTTATTTATTATAAAATATGTCTCCACATTTTGTTCACATTTACCAGATAGGCATGAACAAAAACATACAACCTTAAAGCGTAAAAATGCTTCATTGCATTTAAGGTACAACATTAGGACCTGAATAATTTCAAAAAACAAACCAATTAATTACAGAGGAACTAATTCAGGTGCTTTAACTTCTTTAAATTGCAACCAGTTCATCTAAAAAATCAAAATTAAAAGAGAAACAAGTACAGGTGCATGTTAAGTTACCTGGTTCGAAGAAAACAGCGAGCCCAAAATCAACAGCTTTGAGAGAGAAATCATCATCTTTGTCAAGTAACAAGAAGTTCTCAGGCTTTAGATCTCTATGCATAACCCCAAGCAAGTGGCAATCCTCAACAACCCCCACAATGATCTTTGTTAATTCAGCAGCCTCTCTCTCACTGTAACGTCTCCTTTGGTTGATCCATTCAACCAACTCACCACCTTCACAAGGCTCCATCACAATATACACATACAAGAGATCCTCATAAGCAGCCTTGATGGTCACAATATTCTTGTGACCTGCTAAATGGTGCAGTATCTGAATCTCCCTCTTAACATCCTCCACTTCCTCCTCAGAATTCAACTTCTTCTTTGAGATAAACTTACAGGAATACTTAATCTCCGTGGCAATCTCCATGCATAAATAAGTACTCCCACGCAGTTCCCGTCGTAATTCACGACCCAACACGTAAAGTTTACGGAAGTTAGCGGTCTTGTGTCCCAAGACATGATAAGCTTTGTCATTAATTCCACGGCTCACGATGGCTTCTTTCGAGGGGGAATTTATGGCAGGTAAGTTTTCATCTTTGGGGTTTTCTTTGGAGATCTCTGGGGCAATGAGCTCTTGGGAATTCAAGCTGGAACTGGATTGGTCAGAAAAGTGAGGTACGTTTTCATCTTTGGGGTTTTCTTTGGAGATCTCTGGGGCAATAAGCTGCTGTGAATTCAAGCTGGAACTGGAGTGTTCAGAAACGGAGTGGTTGAGCCGAAAAGATCTCCTTTTGGAAGATTCAAGGATGCCCATGAAACAACCCACAATTAACCCACGCTCACTTAACTGCCTATTGCACAATCAATAATCTCTTCATTCACTGAGAAATTCAGACTCAACCAGCCCCTAATCCTAAATAAAATTTTCCTTTTGGAAGATTCAAGGATGCCCACGAAACAATCCACAATTCGCCCACGCCGACTTTAACCGTCTATTGCACAATCAAGAACCTCTTCATTCACTGACAAAATCAAAGACTCAACCAGCCCCTAATCCTAAATAAAAATTTCCATTTGGAAGATTCAAGGATGCCCACCAAACAACCCACAATTCGCCCACGCTGATTTTCACCGCCTATTGCACAATCAAGAACCTCTTCATTCACTGACAAAATCAAAGACTCAACCAGCCCATAATCCTAAATGAAACTTTCCTTTTGGAAGATTCAAGGATGCCCACCAAACAACCCGCAAATCGCCTACGCTGACTTTCACCGCCTATTGCACAATCAAGAATCTCTCAATTCACTGACAAAATCAAAGACTTATCAGCTCCTAATCCTAAATAAAGAAGCTTGAAAAAAATGAACACAACAAATATGCAGTAAAACACAAATATTATATCAAAATGAACTCGGCGTTATTTTGTTGGTGACAAAGATCAAACAAAAGACCAAAATCTTTTTCCCAGGAAAAATACAAAATAAACAGACCCACAGGAATTCATTGATCACCCTGCTAGCTGAATATCCAAAGATCAAATTTTGAAACAGAAAAATGAAAAAATTACAGAAGAAATGAAAAGGTCAACACGAACACGTAAACAACTAAACATGCATAAAAGTTAAGGAGGGCGAGAGACGGAGCTAGTACCCAGTTAGTGAAAATGAGAGAGACAGCAGGTAAACAGAGTCCACGTAGCTCAAAGATGGAGATGTTCAATGGCGACTTGAAGAAATACAACTGATCTCATAAACTACCATTTTTACCTCTTCTTCTTCTTCTTCGCTTTTTTTTTTTTTTATCATCAAAAGGGTAAATGATGATACGAAGGAATTTTCCTAGATTTATTGTCAAAATCATTCTTGTTTAGTGCAATAAATATATCAAAAGCAAGTGAAGAAATTTATAAAAATAAATAAATAAATAAATAAAAAGGGTAATAATCAATTGAGAGTAAAAATGTATCTATTTTTTTCCCCACGAAGGATGGATATAGAAATAAATTGTCAATAAGTAATTTCTGAGCATGAACACCTTATAAATATATGTAATATTGTATTTAGTTCACTCTTTCGCGATACCGATGGTAATTCAACAGGCCGGAAACTATTTTCGCTTTTTTTTTCTTCTTCTTTTTGCTATTTTTAAAGTTGAAAAAAAAATTAAAGGAGGTCTATATGTATTTATGCTTGATTTACTACATATATATGCATGCACGATAAACATACAACCTTAAAACATAAAAATTCTTCTTGCATCTCACAGACAACATTAGGAACTAAAATATTAATTTGTACCTTAAAACGCCGTTGTTGAGACAGGATTCATCATATTTGTAAAAAAAAACAAGCTAGTTCTCAGGCTTTAGGTTTCTAAGGATAACCCCAAGCGAGTGGCAAGCCTCAACAACCTTTCTCTCCGTGGTAGTCTCCATCACAGTCTGCACATCCAAGCTAGGGATCCTCATGAAAACCACCTTTTTGTGGTTTGCCACATTCGGCGCAACCGCCTCAGAAGTGAACTTCTCTTTTCAGAACGGCTAACGATGGCTTCTTCCTTGGTGGGAGTAATGGCAGGTGAGTTTTTATGTTCGTCGTTTTCTTTGGAGAAATGTTGGGCAACAAGCTGCTGGGAATTCAAGCTGGAACTGGAGTTGTCTGAATGGGCGTTGTGCCGATAAGATTTCCCCTTGATAGATTCGCGGATGCCCATGTATCCAAACGACACGGCCCTGAAAATATGCATTACAAGGACAAGAATAGAGGCAGAGTTTAGTATAAACGAGGGTCGATCAACCGCTAATAAATTATGTTATTAATTGTCTCCAAGAACTAACTCAATCGGTTGGAAATTACGTTTCATAATACGTTTATCACTAGTTCGAATCTCTTTCTCTCCCGTGCGGACATATAATATATATATATTTTTTCCTTTTGAGTTGAGGGTGGTAATGGGCTCTCCCTCAGGCTGAAGGATCCATCATGTGCCTCGGGGGCTGCAGGCTGGGGGCTCGCCCCCCAAGCCAAAGGTGCGTTGGCAGTGGCCATGGGCAAACCCTTCCTCTGATCGACGTTGTTTTCACAGCATCTATGACAACGAAGAAACTCTTTTTTCATTCAGATCCTCTCATCACCCAGCAAAAACAACAGGAAAAACTAGACCCATCAAATCTTTTGTACAAAAGGCGAGGCTACCGAGAAGCAAATGATTTAGGTTCATGAGAAGATTGAACAAATGGTGACTATGAAAACAAAAAAGAGAAACGCAGAGAAATGCTAAGGTGAGTTGGGAGTGGCCATGGGCAAGCCCTTCCTCCGAACGACGTTGTTTTCACAGCATCTATGACCACTAAGAAACTCTTTTTTCATTCATATCCTCTCATCACCCAGCAAAAACAACAGGAAAAAATATACCCACGACATCTTTAATTTGTACAAAAGGCGAGGCTACCGAGAAGCAAATGATTTAGGTTCATGAGAAGATTGAACAAATGGTGACTACAAAAAGAGAAAAATAATAACCCAAACCAGAAACTAACAAAAACAATGGTCAATGAAACACCAAGGGCACAAATAATGCTCAGCAAAACTTGGAAAAAGAACAAAAGCCGATAAATACCTTTTATCAGAGCGGTTCTTTCTTGGGAGGTTTCGCTGTGCAGTGGGAGGATTGCGATGCCGTGTGTGGCAGTGGGCTATTGCTCAGTCGTTTCCTGTAGTGCTGCGTCCGGTGGTTGGGCTGCCCTAACATGGTGGTTGGGTTGCTCTAACAAGGTGTGGAACTCCGTCGAAGTGTGCAGTGGGAGAGCGGGCGCTACTCCGGTGGTTGAGTGGTGCGATGTTAATTGTTATAGTGTTGCTCCGGGGGAGTGCCGCTGACCGTCTGAACGGCGTGCGGTGCTGTATCTCCGGTGACTGGAAACGAGGTGTGGAGGTGTGCAAGCGTGTGAAACGACCGTTGCGCTGCTGTCTCTCCGGTGACCGGCTGCGAGGTGAGGAGCGTTGCAGTCTGCAGATAGTGGGAACGAGACAAGCGCTTAAACACGCTCATAAAAACACCTCTAAGTAAAAGTATGCAATGTTTTCCGTGAATCATTTTTGGGGTCATAAATTACACTTTACTCCCTCGAAGGGGATCACCTTCGAGAGTTACACTTTACTCATTTTTGGGGTCATTGGTTACACTCCCTCATCAGACTCATAATAAGTCGAGTCGAACTATTCTTATATTTAATGTTTTCTTAAAAAAAAAAAAAAAAAAAAAAAAAATAGCTTAAGAAGCCAGCCTGCATATGAACATTTGTTTAGCCTAACTAGTTGAGTATGGAGCGTAAGTCAATACAACAAAGTACTTGGTTTCAAAGAGAGATGATATGCATCCTTTTATAGATAAACAAACTTGGGGATTGATATTTTCTTAGCAATGTGGGACAAGTTAACAGATTGTATTCAGACTACATTGAGACAATGCCCCCTACAAAAAAAATATTTTTTCAACGTCTCTCTCAATCTCCCTCACCAGTCATAGCACATCTTTCACCTAAACTCTCATTTCCTACTATCCCACTCTCGCTCACCAGATAGGTAGTAATAGTGTTTGGGTATGTTTGATTCTTCAACAGTTTTTGCCTTTTGCAATCTCTCTCAATAGTTTTTACTTGATTCTTCTTCATTTCGTTTAGGTCTGCTCTAATTGAATCGGAGTCTTTTTAATAATTGCTCTTTCTCTCTTTGATCACGAAGAGTCTAAAATTTTTCATTTTCTAACTCCTAAATATAAATACAAATTTAAGATTTTAATAATCATGAGATTTATAATTAATTATGTGTTACTGAGATTGTTTCGTTGAATATTCAATTTAGGATTTGTGTTCGTGATACATTTCATTTAATAATCGAGTTTATATAAGCCGCCAGCTTGCTCACTTAACACCGTTACCCAAACTTCATTTTCCTTTTACAATGGACCCCACCTTCATAACTACCAGAAAACTCTGCTCTCTCTCTCCCCTCCGCCCATCACATCCCACACCTTCCGCCTCCGCCCACCACCGGCACTGAACGCACCGGCGAAGCCCACCCACCACGGCACGGCACCAGCTCGGGCAGCCACCTCCAGCCATTTCACCTGCCCCATTTTCCCACACTCCTCTCTTTCTCGGCGACGCCCACTGAACGACATCACCACTGAACGCAACCCACGTCACACCACCGACGATTCCCCCCGAGTTGAAGAAGGTATTTATACATGTTTACATATGAGGATTAGATTTTTCTTTATTTATGATGTAATTGCCTAAATGGGTTTGCTTTGGTTTTTGTTTGGATTTGTTTGTTTATCTACAATTGGTGGTTGTTTTGTTTTATTTCGAAAATGGGTAAGAATTTTAGAGCTTTTAAGTAATGAGTTTGAAATGAAATTTGATTTTTGCATTGGTCAATGACTATAGAAACTATAATTAATATTGTTGCCGCCTTACCAGGTTAAGACGTTTCACGTTTGTATATATAGAAGAACTATTGGATGTGAGTTTTTGTGGTGTAGGTATTTTTATTTATCTTTCCTGTTTAACTAGCATGAGTGCTGATTACTGAGAGGACTCGTTACTTTTGGCTTGTTTAAATGTCTGCTCACAATGCTATTACAGAATTTTATGTGTGGTTATGCTTCCTTGTGGCAGAATTTTAAATAAGGCATGGGAGCTTACTTCTCATCCATACGGGACTGAAATTATTGCCTTAAGCTGTTGCTTCTTAAAAGCACAATCTTTCTGTATATTAGTTTGGGTAGGCTGTGAATGCCTTGCCTTAAGCTTTTGCCTCTGAGAGAGACGCTACATCTTGGCATTTAACTTGGGAATAAATTAAAGATTGTAGAAATGGAAAACTAAAACTTGGATTAAATCCAAAATAATATTGGATTTTAGACAAACCATAGAATTAAGGTTTTTCTTTTCTGAGTTAATTAAACAGGATTTCTTTAAAAAAAACATGGTGCAGCTGTTATGACAATTCGTGAACTCTTTGATTTTATAGTTGATCCTTCTATTGCTGATGAGGCTGTGGGCAGTTATCTGGAAGAGGTTTGGTAATTTATACTCTCAAATTTTCTGAAGGAGTTCAAGACTGCTTTCAACGGGTTTATCTACCAGAAAATTTGGTTTACTCGTGATTTCTTCTTACTCTCTCTTGCTCTACAATTCGTTTAGTGACCCAGAAAATTATTGGAAGCGTGGAAGAAAATTTTTGAAGCTTTGAATTCCTGCATTTTCTCTTTTAACGACCCAGCATCCCCACCTATCCTCTTAGCCTCCATCACTACCAGCGTCCCCACCTCTCCTCTTAACCGCATTGACCCAATTCATATTTTGGTATGAATTGGGGACAAAAAGGCCAAACAAAAGCAAAGGAACAAGAAAAGAAACTAAGAAAAGGGGTACGGAGAATATTGGGGATCACGCTTGAGCTCTTGTATGTAGCCGAGCTCACGAAGGGCATGTCCTGAATTAATCTAGATGTTTTCACCACCGGAAATCATTTTCTCATAGCAGAGACAGATCGAGGCATAGATTTCCAATAAAGAGAAAGACAAGAAAAAGATTGTGTTTGGATGTTTCACATACTTCTTTGAGGGACAGAAATTAGCTACAAAGTGGTTTGTAGCTAATTTATACAAATCAATCTAATAAAGTAACATGTGTCCTTAAAACATGTAATTATCACATGCTTTTTTATGAGAAATGATTGGTATCAATAATTTGCCCATATTTTTTTTTTTTTCATATTCTCTTACAAAGTCAATAGATCAACTATTAGATTTGTAGGGTATACAATTGACATAAGTTCACAAATCTAATGGTTGATTTGTAAGATGATACAGGAAAATATGGGCAAAATATTGACAACAATTTTTTCTCTTTTTTTGATTAATGCTATTAAAAAAACATATGAAAAACACATGCTATTGAAATATATGTGCATCTCACATGCTTTGGGGACACGTGTCACTTTATTAGAATGGTTTGTATGAATTAACTACAAACCAGTTAGCAAGCTAATCTCTATTTCTCTGAATCTATGAGTTTAATTGCGAGATTTGGTGTTTCCATGCTCATTCTATTTAATATTTCAAGTTGCCGTGTCAAACTTTTATTAGAGGATGTAAAATAATGGGTTTACACTAAAGCTTGATAGAATTTATTCTCTTACCGATATTTTAGCTAAAACTTTCATTTCCTTAAGCTCTCTTCATATTCTCTATTATAATTTTTGTCATATTTATACTTTATATTTAGAGAAATGATCTTCCTTCGTATCTCATTTTCACGCATTTTTATATTTATTTCCCTTCTCTCCCTCTTTTTTCTCTCTCTACATGGGAATTTTTAAGAATAAAAAAAAATAAAGATGGAGGGAAAAATATATTTAAATAGAATAGAGTGAGATTTAGAGAGTTTATTGTGCGGTGCTTTTAAAAAATTGCTAATTAAACTTAAAAATGTGAGTCATTTAACCAAATTTTAACTAAAGATTACAAAGTTAAATGAAAATGCTCCTGGTGGACAATAATTAGCTTCAAATCCTGGTTTGGGCCTAATTTTTGCATTAGTCTAGTAAAATGACATATTTTTAAAATATGTAAAAATTACTTTTTTTTTATTTTTTTATTTTTTTGGTAACAAACCGAAATCCATTAAAGCAGAAAAAAGGTTACAGGACAGACACATAAAGCTAACAAGCTTAGACAAATTAACCCAATCCAAACAGACTACAAACTTCTCAAAGTAGGTGAAGATGGAAGTCATCTACGAATGTAGCCCAAGAAAACCCTTGCTGCGGCGCAATCTGATGGATACTACCATCTGGAGTACGACTACCCCTATCAAGCATATAAAAAGACTTTCAAAAAAGCCATGGTGATTTAGATGCACAGTAACAATGGAAAAAAAGGTTTCCAAAAATAAAAGAAAAAAAGATCCACTTCACTTACGAAGGGTCTGAAGCCTAACCGGATCGGGTTTAACAGAAAGCAACACAACAACGTTACAGAATAAAACTACAAGATGAAAAGCAGAGTAAAATGTCCAAAAAATAGCAACGTCGGAGACGCAAAGGGCCACGAGCCGATGAGGGAACCAAGAGACCGGCGTAGGTGGTGGATGGAGGTGGAGCGGCGAGAAAGATGCCTCACGCTCCAGCACGTGTTGAACACGCTTCGACGCATGGTGGCCGGATGGGGGGGACGCTGGTGGCAGACAATGGCAGAGACGGCCAGGAACCCTGTGGAGTGGCTCGTGAGCATCCGAGACTTCCTGAAATCAAGAGAACAGATTTTGAAAGAAACATATCCAAAATTTTCAAGAAGAATGCGAAACCCAAACTTGGAGCAGCTGATGATGGTGGTGGTCAGAGGTTTTGCGGTGGAGGATGGGGCGTTGCAATTTTTGGATAGAGATAAAACGCTTAAAGCGTTAGATAAGGCCTCCGAGGAGGCGGATAGGATCTCTAAAGAGACGATTTTGGCCTCTAAAGAAGCAAGAAAGGGAGGGGGAGGGAGGAAAAGGGAAATAGAGGGAAAAGGGAGGGGGGGGAGGAAGCCGTCCAAGGCTGCCGAGGAGGAGCTTGGGAGATTTCTAGAGGAGAGAGAAGAGAGTGTTATGCTCTCTGTTGTTAGAGGCGCCATCTACTTATTTTTTATTAATGTTATTAAAAGAGCATTAATTTTTGCCGATTTGTGGGGCCCAAGCGTTGTTCTCCGACAACCTACACACCTACACATAGGGCTAGCAATTTAACCCATGACCCGCAAACCCGACACGTAATTTTAGGGTTAGGGTTTAGGTTAAACAGGTTCGGGTCATAAATGGGTTTATGACACGTTTAATAAACCTGTCGGGTCATGTCAACCCGCGGGTCGACACGTATATATATATATTATTTTTTATTTTAATCTCAAATTTGTATATATACGTTTAAACGTGTTCACGTGTCGTGTCGTGTTCGGGTTTGGGTGTTCGGCACATTTACTTCAACGTTTCGTGTTTGGGTTGACATGAATTTGACATGCCAACCCTTTTTGCCAGCCCTACCTACACACAGTCACCATTCCCAAACGATTCTTTATTCAAGAAGAGAAACGATCAAACAAACAGCCAAGGAGGTCAACCTCTCTTAGAATATATTCTGTTATTTTTCTCACAGTTTGTAGTGTCTTAGAGAAAAAGAGAGTTTGCTCTTTTGTTGGTTTTTTCTTTCTTTTGTTGTTTTATTTTATTTTATTTTTTTGTGTGAGTGAAATTTGGGTGTATTGAGACTTGGGGTTTTAAGTGATTTTCTCCATGTTACTCTTTGTACTCTATCTTTTAATAGTGAATTTCCTCCAAGTCGCCTCTATCAGTGAATTTAGGCTTGTTAAGCCGAATCACTTAAATCTTTGTGTCTTGTATATTTGATTTATTTTCTATTATGGTCTTTTTTGGTTCTCTGGAATCCTAAATTTATTTTCTATTATAACATGTATTGAATTACTTGTTATAAGTCGACTATATAATGTTTATGATTTGTGGAGAACATAGCAAAACCACACTTTATTGCACACATAGCCTATCAGCCGATTATCATTCACTTATGAAAGCTTCTACTTCGGCAGCTCTCCTACAATGATAAAATGAGTCTGTGATGGCTTCTTGGGACAAGCCAACATGCGCTGCTCAAGGTTTAAAATATACGAAAATGGACCATGCTGTAACACGTGTTACAAACTTGCACAAGAAAATGATGTTTATGAGAAATGGAAGGAAGTTTGTTCATTAAAAGAATAATAAAATATTTGATTGTTTATAAATCAGTGTGAGACACCAACGACGAGAAAACACAAAGGAGGGATGAATGGCTCTTCGCTGTTCTTCCCTCCTCCCCTTTCCTGTTTTTGTTCTTGTCTCTCTTTCTCATGGTAGCAGTGTTCGGTGTCTTTTTTGTACTCTCTTCCAAACTCCGTTTCTGGCGGTTTTGTTTTAGATCTAGATCTAGTTTTTAAAACTCAGATTTACTCGTCTTCACTAGCCAAGGATTGTAGATCGATCGGTGTGGGGGTTATCTCTCACCGTCGGAAAAATAAAGTTTTGAGAATTTGGTTACTCAAAATTTTATTTTATGGGTATATGGTGTCACATTTGTTTTCCATATATAGTTGCTGATGGGTAAGCAATTCAAGGGCTGTGTCGTTTGGAAGTTTGGAACAATATCTTCCATACATGGGAATCTGCAAATCTACCAAGGGGAAATCTTATCGGCGCAACACCCATCCCGACCACTCCAATTCTAGCTCGAATACCCAGCAGCTTGTTGCCCAACACTTCTCCAACGATGAAAACTCACCTGCCATTATTCCCACCAAGGAAGAAGCCATCATTAGCGTGGCGTTGACAACCAAGCTTATTATGTGTCGGGCCATAAGACTGCTAACGTTCATGATCTTTACGAGTTTGGTCATGAATTACGACGGGGAAGATTAGCAACTACTTATTTATGCATCGACATTGCCACGGGGATTGAGTATGCCAGTAAGTCAATCTCAAAAGGGAAGTTGACTTCTGAGGTGGGTGTGGAGGATCTGAGGAGGGAGATTCAGATAATGCACCATTTGGCGGGCCACAAGAATATTGTGACCATCATGGGTGCTTATGAGGATCCCTTGGATGTGCATATTGTGATGGAGCTTTGTAGTGGTGTTGACTTGTTTGACCAGACCATCAAGAGGGGGCATTACATGGAGAGGAAGGCTGCTGAATTGGGAAAGATCATTGTAGAGGTTGTTGATGCTTGCCAATCGTTTGGGGTTATGCTTAGGCATCTAAAGCCTGAGACCTACTTGTTGCTTGACAGATATGATGATTCCTCTCTCAAAGCCGTTGATTTTGGGTGCTCTGCTTTCTTCAAACCAGGTGACTTAACAAGATACTTATTGTCAA
The DNA here is from genome assembly GCF_965113065.1 of Corylus avellana. Lineage (NCBI taxonomy): Eukaryota > Viridiplantae > Streptophyta > Magnoliopsida > Fagales > Betulaceae > Corylus > Corylus avellana. The sequence goes on along the minus strand of NC_142491.1, from coordinate 20,921,918 downwards.
TTTGTGAAGTTATTGCTGCTGCTTCCTGCTTGTAGACAATTTTATTGAGTCTAACACTTCATTTGTAGGGCCAAGTTTTCATGAATATGACTCCAAGTGCTTGTTATACGGTTCCAAGCGCATGCTACATCGCTCCCTAGGTACTCCATGGGCATTATGGGCCAGAAGCAGACATACGGTCAGCAGGGGTCATACTGTATATATTGCTAAGTGATGTGCCGCCATTTTGGGCAGGTATGTGTGATTTGGTATATTACCCCAACGAGTGAAAATTTCATTTTGTGTGTGTTTGCTGAAGGCTTTATCTTTTTGTAATTCAGAAACACAGCAGGGAATATTTGATGTGGTGTTGATGGGAGATATTGACTTAGAATCAAACCCATGGCCTAGTGTATCTGTCAGTGCAAAGGACCTAATCCGGAAAATGTTATGTTCTCAACCTTCAGAACGTTTGACTGCTCATGAAGTTGTATGTATGTTTAACCTTTCTGTCATTTTCTTCATGATCTTGCCCTATTATTTGGAAATCTAATGTAGACTGAATGCATTAAACTGATATTTTTTCCTTTGTTGATGTGTGTTTCCATGTTGCTATTACATCCTGCATGACTACTAGGCATTACCATCATTTTGTAAAAAATGTATAAGCTGCTGAGGCACTACATTTTGGGTGTTTTCCAGTGTTATGCGAACTTTAGACCTTGTAAAGTAGATTTGCAGGTTGATCTACTATGCAATCAATGTTTAAAGACTTATAAATGCAACCTTAGTCTGTTTGAATGAACTGTATAAGGTATTTGTAATATGTTTGAATCAAGTATATGTGATTTATTGTTTTTATTTACATCTTACTGCTTTTGAATAGGTATTTGTAATATGTTTCTTTCATCTGATTCAGAGTTTTCCTAGTTTTGAAAGATTAGAATAATGTAGTTTGCTACCTGGTTGCATTTACTTGTTATCTAAACTAATTTCATGATGAATTGAGATTTATCTCTCTTAAGCGCCTGGTTGCATTTACTTGTTATCTGAACTAATTTCATGATGAATTGAGATTTATCTCTCTTAAGCGTTTGTTTAGGCCATCCTTGGATATGTCAAGATGGAGTTGCTCCTGATAGAGCACCGGATCCAGTTGTACTTTCTCGTATAAAACGGTTCTCTGAAATGAAGAAGTTAAAGAAGATGGCTTTATGGGTAAGTACAGGTGCATGACTCGGGAATAAAAATATAATTAAGGACAAAACACACACACACACCGAGTGTGCTAGCTGTGTGTGTACACTTTTAGATACAGGATTGCACCAATTTAGCTGTTTATTTGAAAAGCATACTGATGTTTGATGTTGAGTTTTTCCATGCTCTTTTTAAATACCAAATCTAGTATTCATATTGACAGAACTTTTTTGTCTCTGTTTTGTGCTATCAGGTAATAGCTGAAAGCCTTCCTGAGGAGGAGCTTGCCGGTTTGAGAGAAATTTTTAAGGCGATGGATACTGATAACAGTGGTGAAATTACATTTGATAAACTGAAAGCTGGTTTGCGAAGATATGGCTCTATCTTGAGGAATTCAGAAATACTTCATCTCATGGAAGCCGTAAGAAGTTCGTTTCATAGCTAATACTTGTGTGATCTGTTTATTGCCTTTGTTTTGTATTTCATCATCATCTAATTCTTTTTGTTCATTTTCTTTGTCTTCTTCTTCATCATCATCTTCTTTTTCTTCTTCTTGATTCAATAGTTCTGTTTTTGTTTCAATTAGTTGACCTATGTCCATAACTTGAATGTATCTATGCTATCGTTTCATTTGTGTTCCGATATATTGCATGTCTGCGGCTGAATTTAGGATATTGGAATCCACATCAATTCTATGTTTCGGATAATCATTTCGTAATTTATATTGACAATTAAGTTGGTGATGTCATGTTAGATGAGGGACTTGGAAAATCATTCTTTGGTTAAAGTTGATCCTGAAAATCACATTCCATTAATGGTATGCACTTGTGATTGTAGCACTAGAGCTGAGGTATCTTATTTGTCACGTTCTTCTTTAATATTAGTTGGGGTTTTCTGAAGGTGGAGACTTGTGCAAAGTATGTACCACTTTTGATGAACGTCGACTCCCTCAATTTCTGCATAACATACTTAATGCGCCTTTTGATTGGAAATTTGCATGGTTAGAAATCAATAATGTTTGCATTGTCTGAAAGTTTATTGGGAAATTCAAGAAGTTATGATGTCTCTTCCTTTATCATAACAGCAAATCGGTGGACATTGGACAGAAACATTAAATTGTAATATATGGTTGATATTGCTGTATTGGATTATTGTGCTTATAATATTGTTTTGTGGGTTTCTTATTTTCTATTTATGTGGGTTATTTTAGCTGTGTAGGTTGATGTTGACGACAGTGGGACTATCAACTATGGGAAATTTATAGCTGCAACAATTCCTCTTAACAAACTAGAAGGCAGGGAACTTCTTATTGCAGCATTTCAATACTTTGACAAGGATGGAAATGGTTACATTACAATTGATGATCTCCAGCAGGCTTGTGAAGAACATAGCATGAGTGGTATTTCTCTTGAAGATATTGAAGATACAATCAGAAATGTGGATCAAGATAATGTAAGTCATTTTGTTCTCTTTAAGCAGAGAACCTTTTGTCAACAAAAGTTCATGCACTCTAATATAATTTTAAACCTGAACAAATACAATTTGAATGGCTTGTCAAAGCTTACAAATAATATGTATTTCCTTTTTTATATCTATTTGAGCTCTTAGTTTGTTGACCAATCTCAGATGTTCTTTTGTATATTTGTTGTTTTAGGACGGAAGGATCGATTATCGTGAATTTGTTGCTTTAATGGAAAAGGGCAATGACAGAATTGGAAGGCAAATACAACACAATCTGAATTTGAGCAAAGGTTCAATCTGGGGGTCCTGGTTGCTCACAGCAGAGATGACTTACACGTCTTACAGTTAATATCCTTCAATAATGATTTTATTCAAACTCTGAACACAATTGGGGCACAAAAGCTTTCTTTATTAACATCCAAAAGACCTCTTTATTTTTATGATTATCAAGCTGTAGCTTCTAAACTTGCAGTCCTGTATACTGACTTGGCACATCGGCTTGCTGTGCAGGAAAGCCAGAAGAAAATTAGTGATGAAGCTTTGAGAAACAATTTTTATTTTTTATTTTTAATGAATATTGAGAAACAATTTCAATTCTTTGGTTTGAAAACCTTATCTTGTGTTACAGAAGATTTGGGTCCCAGAGGTTCTGTGCTTGAGAATTTACTGTGTAATGTATTCATCATGCTGTATGACTGAAGAAAATATGTGTATATTATGTATAAGCTTTATAGACTTCCAAGAGCAAAGTTTTACAGCTTTTCAAGTTGCTAAATTATTCATTGCTGTTTTCATTTGGAGGTTCCCTTTTATATGTGAAAGAAAAAGGATAATGTCTCTTTGCTTTGATTAATTGATTCTGTAACACATCTCCATTTTGTTCATAATTTCTGAATGATTTTATGGAAATGGTAATCTGGATTGTAGAAATGAAATGAGGAATGAAGAACTTGGTTGAATGAAATGAAATCTGAAAATTGACTGATTGAATGTAAAACAAATGGGCTGTCCTTACATTTATGGAAAATGTAAGGACAAAATGGAAAACAAATGGGCTGTCCTAATTTCTGAACAAATGGTTGGGCTCAGCTTCCAACCATTTTAACAGCCAAGCTAGCAAGCCAGGCTAGCAAGCCAGGCTAGCTAGCTTACAACTCTGACAACTAAAATGGGCCTCACTATTACTAGAAGGGGCTTAACTATTCAACACTAAAGTAATTATGAAAAATGGACTACAATTATTTATCCTAATTACCCATATTAGACGGAAAAAAAAAAACATATTAGACCTTTGACAATTGACATGTATATGATGTTTGTGAGCCTACTGTTATCTATCCAAATAAGCCTCTCAATTTGCCCAAACCCAAATAATAATAATAATAATAATAATGTTATTTTGTAGACTGTTATATAACTGTTATATAATTGAGATAACATGTCAGTGAAAATCAAATTTTGAATAAGTAAAGGCATTGCAAAAAGAAAAATTAATGATTAATTTTGACTGTTACTCATTTCAATTGAATAAAAATTGTACAGCAGATTACAAAATAATATACATATATAGAGAGAGAATTCCCTCTTTCCTTGTTAACTACGGATAACTTATCCAGCAACAACCAACCAACTTGACACTTAGAGTCTGTTTGAAATTGCATTTGAGAAATAAAGTTTTCAAGTCAAAAAGAGCTTTTGGACAAAAGCTTCATTTTTAAGTTTTTGCCAAAAGTGTGTTTTGGCCATTTTTAGGTTTTTTGGATCCTTAAAAGTCCTTTTAATTTTTTTATCAAACGAATACTTTTTTTTTTCAAACGGACTTTTTGAATGTTAAAAGCACTTTTAAGCCCCTCAAACGCAATCTTAAACAGGCCCTTAAAGCTTATTTGAGATTGTGTTTGAGGAATAGAGTTTTTAAGTCAAAAAGCATTTTTAGGCAAAAGCTTCATTTTTAAGCTTTAGCCAAAAATGCGTTTTGGTCTTTTTTAGGCTTTTTGGATCCTTAAAAGCGCTTGTAATTTCTTTACCAAACGAATACTTTTTTCTTCAAACGGACTTTTTAAGTATTAAAAAAACTTTTAGGCTCCTCAAATGCAATCTCAAATAGGCCTTATCTTCGTGTATATATATACGTAAAGCATGATACCCAATCTCTCTCTCTCTCTCTCAATCGGCAAATAATGGCAAAATCAGCGTTAACGTGCAAAGCTAGAAGAACCCAGAAAGGGTTTGGTTTCTTAGAGTCGGAGATGGACGTGGCTCGGCAGCTAATACAACTCAGTGGAGAGTCATTCGATGACCACCACGACGATCGAACGATAACAACGATAACAGTTGTGCGACTCCTTACAAAAACCTTGAGTTTATCACATGAGTATATGTTTTCTTAATAGCATGTGATTCTTAATGATTTAAAAGGACCTTATAGTAAATTTCTTACAAATTGAATTGTCACATGAATTTGTAAATTACCTTCTAGTAAAAGTTGTGCTACCTAAAGCATTTTTCATTGTAAAATTGATACCATGTACACGAGTAATGCTACAAGCCCATCTTTTGTCCCTCCAAGAATGATGTGGCTCTTTAAATCACCATTGGACTTATGATTGTTCATTATTAGATTTTGATCAAATGATAATTTTAAGAGCCACATCATTCTGGAAAGAATACAAGAGGGACTTCCAGAATTACTCTCTTATATACCGTGATTTTGATTGTAAAATTATATTTCATGTCTATTGATAGTTGAACATTCATTATACTATAAACTGGCAAACTGCCTTATTTATTCTCCAAATATTATGATTTTATATGGTGTTAAATTACCATTTGTCCTAAAAACTTAAGCTGATAAAAAAAAATGTAAATTTAATTACTTCATCATTATTTTAACACTTCTCCTCACGTATGGGCCCAAACTCCATTTTAATAGGTGAGGCCTAACACGTAAAATATTTAATTTAAATGGGAGTGAATTGAAAGAGTCAAAGTTCGATTTCAGGACCTTTGGCTCTGATACCATGTTAAATTACCAGTTATTCCAAAAGCTTAATAGTTGACAAACTTAAGCTTTTGGGATAACTGGTAATTTAACACAGTATCAGAGTCAAAGGTCTTGAGATCGAACCTTGACTCTATCAAGTCACCCCCCCCATTTGAATTAAATATTCCACGTGTTGGGCCTCACCTATTAAAAATAAGTTTGAACCCACACGTAAAGGGGGTGTTAAAGTAATAATTAAGTAATTAAATTTACTTCTTCCTGTCAACTTAAGATTTTGGAATAACTGGTAATTTAACATGGTATATAAGAGCCACGTTTCTGTTTCTGTGGCTTTCAATAAAAGTCTTACCACATTTCTATGGTGTTTTCTAGCATTATCGTATGACGATCTCCCAATTTTGTTGTGATCCACGACTCTATTCATTGGCAAATCTTGCCACAATGAGGTTTGGCTCTTCACAGGATTTTTAATGGCTAGTTTCCGTTCTCCGGCCTCATTGTGAGTGTTGGCTTGGCCCTTAACCGGATTCTTTTAGCGGCTTGTCTTCGTTCTCCGGTATTTCTCTGGCCGTCACTTAAGACGATAGATCAACTCCTCCTAGTCCAAATCCAAAGAGATCTCAGCTGTCTAGGCTTCCATGCGCCTCTAGAACATTATGTTCGAGAGTCACACACCTCCAATGGTGTTCCACACGCTTCCACGTGCCGGCAACACGTCCCACGCAGGTCCACGCGCCGGCCACCTTCTGGCACGTGTGATCCAAGCGCCTCACGTGCACCAAACCCTAGTTAGGGTTTGGCGCATGTGGTGCATGTGTGGCGAATGGCCGCATCATTTGGCGCGTGCACCACACACGCCAGACTCTTCTCCTCCTTCCCTGTTGCCACGTGTCCTTTAGATTTGCTGTCATGTCAGCCCTAGCCTCTGCCACATGTCATATCCGAATATATATCATACTCATCTGGATCCAATATTTTTGACCCGATCCTACGGGTTAGAACCGAATCATCTCTTACGGGCCAGACCGACCCATTCAACGGTCCACAGGTTTCGGCCATTTTGGCCCATGTAGCCAGCCAATTTGTCAACTCGGTTTCGAACGGCCTCAACCCGATCCAACGGGTTTCAAATTCGGTTCGGCCCACTTGGTTTCTCAACCCAAACCGGATCCATCCAAGTCACCAAACCCGATCTAATACCAGTTTATAACCGGGTCATCGGGTTCAAATGAATCTATCCAAGCAGTCCAAATTAGTCAACCCAATTCAACGGGTTAGACTTGATTCATATCATTTCGGGTCAGACCATATTCAATGGTCCATTGGTTTTGGCATATTTTGGCCCAATCAAACCGGCTCAATCTACCCTATCCAATAAGGCTCCAATTCAAGACCCAACTCCATCAAGTTGGCCCAAGTCCACCAGTAGCCAGCCATCAGCCTACTGCCGCCGCCACCGTCCTTTGCCTCCGGCCACCACTTCAGTGAATTTTCTAGTGACCAAACAAAAAAAAAAAAATCATAATTTCCCTTTCTTTTTCCCAAACTCAAGCTCAAACTCAGGCTTGCACCTTGAGTTTGAGGAGGGGTGTTAGAATATTTTATATTATTTTCTAGGTTTATTCCATACCTTAATTAGTTTAAGGTTTTTTGCTTATCACTCTTAGCCTCTCTATATATAGAGGCCAAAGTAATCATCATAATATAGAAAAGAATAATACAATGTAGTCCATTGTTAGCTTCCGCTCTCTCTTCTCTCTCTTTCTTCCGCTCTCCACAATATATTTAACATATATATTTGAGCAGAGAATTAGGCAGAGGTTGCTGTGGCTCTGTCTCACTTTGCCTTCGGCCACAACAAATGTCTCAAGTCAATTGCTGCTGCATATTGGAAACCTCTGCCTAATTCTCTGCTCAACTATTTACCTTCTTTTGCTCATATAAGCAGCAGCAGTAGTGGATATGGTAACTCAAACCAGTACAAGCCGCACGCAAATATTGTTTCATCCCAGATTGGTTCTTTGTTGAGAGTCAGCAATGACAATCCATCAGTGGTTCGAGATGGAAGGGTCTCCACCAGCAGCCTTCTTGCGAACTCAGGCATTAAGCATGGTTCTCTTTTGTCTGATGATTCATCTCTACATTCTGATTCTGGAATATTGAATGATGGTGTCAGCAATGGGGTTGTTAACCATTCAAGGTCAAAACCATTGGACAATGTTATGTATTCACAATACGTGTTGGCTATGTGTACATTAGCCAAGGATCCATCTCCACGCATAGCGAGTCTTGGTCGACGGGTGCTGTCCATTATAGGGATTGAGCAAGTAGTGGCAAAACCTTTGAAGTCCAGTAGTGGTGTTCAATTTGGTGAACCAACAATAGCATCTCCACCTCCTCTTGTTGGATTAGCTCGATCATCTTCATGGTTTGAGATGAATGCTAGTCATTTGCCTTTAACCTTTCAAACTTCTTCTGTCAGCCCTCTTCGACATAATTATTTAGTAGGAATGGGAATTCAAAGAGTTTATTCTTTGGAGTTCAGGCCTCATGTGTTGAATTCTCTAGAGACAGGACTAGCTGACCCACTTCGTGGTGCCGGGGGATCATCTGGGGCTTCAGAACCCAGTCTGCTTCCACAATCAACAATCTACAATTGGAGTTGTGGCTACTTCTCCAAGCCACTTCTTATTGTATCAGATGATAGTGAAGAAACACAGGCTAGAAGAGAGGAGAGGGAGAAATTTGCGTTGGAGCACATAGCAAAATGCTAGCACTCATCTATTAGCAAGCTTAATAATCCAATTGTTAGCTAGGATATGAGGTCGAAACTGGTTCCAAAACAATACTGCTCCAACCTTTCTCCCCTATTGTTATTGCTGCAGATGAGAGTGAACAGATCAGGGTATGGAATTATAAGGATGCTACCCTGCTCAACAGTTTTGATAATCATGATTTTCCTGAAAAAGGAATTAGTAAGCTCTGCCTTGTAAATGAGCTTGATGACAGCTTACTTCTTGCTGCTTCATCTCATGGAAATATCCGAATTTGGAAAGATTATAATCTGAAGAATAACCAAAAGCGTGTAACTGCATTCTCTTCAATTCAAGGCCATAAACCTAGTGTGCGAAGTAGGAATGCTGTTGTGGGTTGGGAACAGCAATCCGGATATCTATATGCTTCTGGTGAGATATCATCTATTATGTTATAGGATAACTGGTAATTTAACATGCTATCAAAGTCAAAGGTCCTGAGATCGAACATTGACTCCGTCAATTTATCCCCATTTAAATTAAATATTCCATTATATATATATATATATATATATATATATATATTTCAACATGGTATCACAACCACTTTCTTGTGGCCTTCAACGTCCTTGACGTTTCCTATTGTTCTACTACATCCAAGTGCCAAGGTCCTCCATGCGTCACCACTAGTTATCTCGCGCCGCCTCCGGCCACCATGCGCCTCCCACACCTTCTACCCATTTAGCCATGTGCCTCCAAGTTCATCCAAACACCTCGATGTTCCCATCATTCAACAAATCAGACGCAACAAATTTCAGAGCCGCCTAGATCAACCAAAATGGACATTGCACATGCTCCCACGCACCACCTGTCGCTATGCGCGTAGGATTCACGCGCCTCCACTGCCTCTGCCGGATAAGTCTATTCCGTTATAGCTATTCTCCTATTCTAGTTTTGGTGTAGAAATGCTAGCTATTTAGCAGTTTGGTTTAGGATAGTCCTTATTTAAGTTTTTTTTGTAAAAAAAATAAAAATAAATAAATAAATAAAGAACCGGTCTAAGTGGACCACATCATGTGTGCCACGCTCCGGTCAGGTTCAGTGCGCCAATCTAATAACCGCCCAAGTATGCTCTTTTTTTTTCTTTTTTTTTAGCCCAAGTCGTCCCTTTTTAAGTTTTGGCCATAGTCAGCCATTTTGAAGTTTAGCTCATTGTCAGCCCGAGCCTCTCGTTGGCCTCTTTTTAAAGTTTGGCTCATTGTCAGCATAGACCCGTTGTCTGCCCCTTCTAGAGTTTGGACCGTTGTCGGCCCTTTTTAATCTACATTCACCAGCCACCACCTGCCGCCGTCACTGGCCGCCCACCAGCCGCTGTCTCCTCCGGTAAGCATCACCTTCAACGGCTTGTTCCCGGCCTCCGCCACCGCTGTCATCATTGTTTTTTATTTCAAACTCAAGGTTACAGAATCTTCCACCTTGAATTTGAGGGGGATGTTAGAGTATACAGTATATATTTTCCATATATTCCATAATTATGTTAATATCAAATATTCTCTATTTATGGGCTGATTGTAATCAAATATTGGGGTTATAATCAAATCATACTATAATTGTATTTAGACATTACCCAATAAATAGGGACCTTTTGTATTGTAGATAAAAAAAAAAAAAAAAAAAAGTTAATGAGCACAGTATAGCCCTTAGAGGTATTATGAGTGGTGGGTGTAGGTGTCTAACACCGAACCACCCGTAAATTCTTTGTGTTTATTTTTTTTATATTGCTCCCACTTATTTTCGCATCATCATTATGTCAAACAATATTCCACTTCTAGCAAAGGGAGTCAAACTTAAATTAATGTTGTCGTTCAGCTTAAGAGCTTTGGTGATTTAATGGATTGAACATTGATTCAATCAATTCACCCCTCCCCATTTAAATTAAATATTCCACGTGTTGGGCCTCAATTATTAAAAGGGAGTTTGAGCCCACACATGAGGAGAGTGTTAAAGTAATGATTATGTGACTAAATTTACCTCTTCCTATAAGCTTAAGCTTTTAGGATAACTGGTAATTTAACATGGTATTAGAGCCACTTTCTTGTGGCCTTCAATAAACATCATTACGTTTATGGGTGTTCTCTCCAACATTAATCTCATTGTTCTGCTACATCCAACTGTCAAACTCCTCCACGCGCCGCCATTGGCCACCAAGTGCCACCCACAATTTCTGCCTGTCAACCACGCCATCCACCAAATATTCCACCGCTTGCTCCAAATCGGATAGAATCTACCAAAACTGGAACTTCACGCACCTCAACACCCCACCAAAGTTTTCTGCCCATTCAACCACACGCCAGCACGCTCAGCCAATCACGCCCATGACCACGCCATCCGATAGCTCTGCTACAAATTGGTCTAGATCTGCTGTGAAATCCATTGTACATCCATTCACGCACCCTCACACGCTACCTGAAATTTCTGCAATAAAACCATGTGTTCCACGCGCCACACCAGCATCCCACACGCCGTCTCAGTCGTTGTTTATAGAAGAGGATCCAAGATCCTGGACCAGAAGCAACCGATCTGCCTATCCATGCCGAGAACCTACCATCTATACCGCTTGCCCGTTCATCCATGCATAACCGCTGCCGTCCGTCACTTACAGAGAAAGCCACTGCCGGCCTTTGTCCCTTCCACGAACCGATCGAGTCCCTCTGGTCTCCTTCCACTGTTGCCAGCCACTCCAAGAGCAGCCGTGGCACTGCCAGCTATCCACGGTTCACCACCACAAATCTCCCTGTCCACAGCTGTCCAAGTAGCCGCCAAGAGTTAGATCTCAGAAACCAAGCCTCCACCGCCATCTACTGGTCACATCAGCCGCACTGTGCAGATCATCTCCAAATTCCGGCCACTTCCTTCCCCACCATGTACAATGTTTGGAGTTATTTACTACCAGCCACACAAGCTTGCACTCACGCCGGGTGTTTGTTTTGCATGCCACACTGAATCACAATTCTAGGATCCACCTACAGACGAATCACACCAAATCCCAGCCCACGGCTTCACATGTGTTTAGTTACACTGGATCGCATTGTGACTCCATGGTTTTTCTCTTGCGTGCGTCACACAGGATTTCTGCTTGTGCAGTGCACTTAACTTTCCCATACATTCGCTCGCCCACACCAGATTAGTTAAGCTTACAAGTCTTATACTGCTCTCGCCAGCACTGGATCAAATCTCCAAAAAAAAAAAAAAAAGGGTCCAAGTGACCACATCACATGCACCTCGCTACTGTCAAGTTCGGTGCGCCGATCTAATAACCGCCCAAGTGGGCTCATTTTCTTTTTATTTTTGGCCCGTCGTTTTATTTTGGCCCGGCGTCAATCCCTTTTGAAGTTTGGCTCATTGTCAGCCCTGACCTGTTGTTGGCCCCTTTCGGAGTTTGGCCCATTGTCGGCCCTTTTGAATATGCATTCACCAGCCACCTGCTGCCGTCCACTAGCCTCTATCTCCTCCATCAGTCGCCACCATCTATGGCTTGTTCCCGGCCTCTGCCACCGCCATCATCATTGTTTCAGATTTCAAACTCAAGGTTCTAAAATATTCCACATTGAGTTTGAGAGAATGTTAGAATATACGAAAAATATTATAATATATTTTCCGTATATTCCATAATTACGTTGATATCAAATATTCTCTATTTATGGGCTGATTGTAATCAAATATTGGGATTGTAATCAAATCAAAGAGCTTTGATTACTATATTTGTATTGTAGACAAAAAAAGTTAATGAGTATAATGTAGTCCTTAGGGGTATTCTATATTGCTTCCCCTATAATTTTTGCATCCTCATTATTTCAACTAGTGATTTAAGATGGAATCAGAGCCATTTTCTATGGCCTACAATAAACATCTTTGACGTTTTCTGGTGCTCCCTCCAGCGAACTCCCTTTTCTAGCCATCCGCGCACTGCCAAGTAGCCATCCGCTCAAAATCTCTTCCACGCCTTCATCGCAGCCTCATTTGGGAAAATTAAACTCAGATTCATACTTGCGAGGCACAGATCTATAGATCTGTGGAAGATCCGCCGCCATCGGCCCACCAACGCACTGCCACGTGCTTCTGCCAATTTTTGCCCACGCCTCCACACGCCGCCGCTGCCCTTACCGGAGCTACACGCTCCTCTTTAGACAACAAATCAAATGCCTCCGAGTCTAGGTCCGAAGAGATCTCAATCGTCCATACTTCCACACACCCTCATGCGCCTCCAATGGTGTCCATGCGCTGGGAGGGTCTCACCATGCGCCGGCTGCACCTCCCACGCGTGTCCACGCACCGGCCATCTCCTGGCGCGTCTAATGCGCGCACCTCACGCACCAGAAAACCCTAGCTAGGGTTGGCGCGTGTGGTGCACGCGCGGCGTGACCGCGGCGTCTGACGCGTGCACCACACACACCAAACTCTTCTCCTCCTTCCCTATTGCCACGTGTTCTCCAAAGATGCCGCCACGTCAGCCCTAGCCCCTACCACATGTCAAATCCAAAAAAAAAAAAAAAAAAATCAAACTCATAGAATATTTAATTTACCTCTTCCATCCAAGGTATCTCCAACCCGATCCAAAACCGGTTCTAACCAGGTCATCGAGTTCTAAATTGGTCCAACCGAGTCAATTTCGGATCCATCCAAGGCATCTCCAACCCGATCCAAAACCGGTTTCTAACCGGGTCATCGGGTTTAGAACCCCCTGTTAATAGATAAGGCCCAACACATAGAATATTTAATTTAAATGGGGGTGAATTGACGAAGTCAAAGTTCGATTTCAGAACCTTTGGCTCTGATACCATGTTAAATTACTAGTTATCTTAAAAGCATTGTTGGGGAGAGAAACACCAAAGGGGAGTCAAACAAGAGTAAATTAATATATATATTAGGACACCACTTCTAGCCCAAAAGTTTAAGTTAATGGGCTTGGGTCCACTTAGGTATACTAACCAAAACCGGTTCTAACCGGGTCATTGGGTTCTAAACCAGTCCAACCGGGTCAATTTTGGATTCATCCAAGGCATCTCCACCCCGATCCAAAACCGGTTTCGAACCGGGTCATCGGGTTCTAAACCGGTCCAACCGGGTCAATTCCTACAACATGAACCAAAGAGTCAACCCAGTTCACTGGGTTAGACCCGGGTCATATCATTTTCTAGTCGGACTATATTCAATAGTCCATAGGTTTTGGCCTGTTTTGGCCCAATCAAACCGGCACAATCTAATCTAGCCTATAAGGCTCTCATCTAAGTTCAAGCCCAACGTTTTGGGCCCAGCTGCCGCCGCCGCCGCCCTCCGTCAACCACCACCAACCGCCCAACTCCGGTCACCTCTCCAGCGACTTTTCCGATGGACTCAAAAAAAAAAAAAAACATTTTTGTTTCCCTTTCTTTTCCCCTTGCACCTTAAGTTTGAGTGAGGATGTTAGAATATTTTATATTATTCTATTATGTTGCCTTATATATTCTAGGGTTTAATCTAGGGTTTCTTGTTTATCACTCATAGCCCCTTTATATATAGAGGCCTCTGTAATAATCTATCAATATCATATTATTGTCAATATAAAAGAGATGTACTCCTATATGCTTCCGCTCTCTTTCTTCCGTTCTCCATAATATATTCAACAAAATATTTAACATGTGGTATTAAAGCCTCATTAAGACTCATGTAGTTTTTTTTTTTTTTTTAGGGTTAAATGAATACTTGATACATATACTTACAAGTTTATAAATTTGATACCTCCATCCATTTGTCATTTAAAAATTTAATGAATTTTTGCCACGTGTTTAGAAAGGTATTTGAGGCCAATAAAATACTGTTGTGTACAAAATGTCACCTCACCTTGACTCCTAATAAAAAAAACTCAAGAAAACAAAAACTAATACTTAAAAAAAAATAAAAAAAATAAAAAATAAAATAAAAAAGGGTGAGAGAGGGGAGAGAGCTCTCCACCACCTAGGCTGCCGGTGGGGTGGGAAAGGGAGAGGGTCCAACCACCTTGTGGGAGTTTCTAGGGGCTTCCAGCCACCCTCAAAAAGGCCTTCACGGGTGGCTGGACCCACCACTCCATGGGTGAAGACCCCTTCCTTTTTCACCACTTTCGTTTTTATTTTTTATGTTTTGCTTTTATTTTTATAACCTCTTTTATTAGATTTTTTTTTTTACAACATTTTATTAGTTTTGGATGACTTTTTATGCACATGGCAAAATTTTATTAAGTTTCTAAATAGTAGTACGTAAACGAAAATATCAATGTACAATATTTTTTTTCAAACTTGACAAGTACATGTTTTAATTTTGTCACTTTTTAAAACCCGAAGTACTTTTCTCATAAAGAGCAAACCACATGTATCAATTATGCACTTTAACCCTATTTCTTTTAACAATGAAGTCCACTACATCTTCAGCTCCATCACACCACCTGCACATCTTCAACCCCCCAGTTTCTTCTTTCTCTTTTGCACCCGCCATTATCAATTTGAGATTGCATAATCCCAGGTTCTTTTGCTGTCCCTACCTTGGACGAACCCACTCTGTTCGTGTCCTGTTTCAGAAAGAGAGCTCTACAAAAAGCCAATCATTACTGCTGCAAAATAATGGCATCATTTATTACTACCTTTCGGATGATGTTTTTTATTTTTTTTGTTTGAAAATACATTACTATGTATCATAAAGATAATAGTAGTTTCAAGTGTTTTTGAGCGTTGTGTTTTTGGTTTATTTGTTAATATTTTTGTTTAGAAAAGAAAAAACAAAAAGGAGAAGAAAAACCTTTATCAAACACAGCCAAATAAGCCTCTCAATTTGCCCAATACCACACCCAAAAGACATTCAATTTACATCCTCAAGAGCAAGGCAAGGCCTGAAGTAAAGAGGATTTTGGCTTCCCTATAGTGAAAAAATCATTGGAGGTCGTCTAGAGTTCTTCAATCATCCCATTTATACTGTTTTTTTTTTTTTTTTTTTAATAAAAAAAAAAAAAAAAAAGGATATTTCCAGTGATTTGATTAACTGGAAGCAACCAAAACTCAATAAAGAGACATTATCCAGAGATCAAATCCCTTTTCTTTCAAATATAATCAGAAACCCCCAAATGAAAACAGCAACCAATAATTTAGCAACTTGAAAGAGCTGTAACACTTCACACTTTGAAGTCTACAAAGCTTATAAATATTTTCTTCAGTCATACAGCATGATAAAGGCATATCACTCAATAAATGCTCAAGCACAGAATAATCTTCTCTGGGAACTGATTAGGAGCCAAAATTGCTTCTCAATGCTTCATTACTAATTTTTCTTCTGGCGTTGCTGTACAACCTGCCAATTAACAATTCAGTAAGCATGCGGTTGAACACCCTTATAGCTGAGTTTATTTTGCCTTTAAAACTCAACTATAATCACTAAGCATGTGATGTTGTCCTAGGACAACTGAAGGATCCATCAAGTTTCATGATACTTTGAAAGAACTGGAAAAGGGAAACAGCTCAGATACACAAAGCAGGAAGTACCTGTACACGATGTGCTTGCTGGGAGCTAATGAGTACCAGGTCCATCTCTCATACTCAAATTCAGACTGTTTCGCATAGTTCGTCTTCCAATTCCAGCATTGCCCTTTTGCATCATAGCAACAAATTCACCATAATCGATCCTTCCATCCTAAAACAACACAGCATATACAGCATAACAAAAAGATCAACAAACAAATAGGAAAGCCCGGAAAAAAAAAAAAAAAAATCAATAGGAGAGAGGACAAAGGAGAAAGGCTAACAAAAAAGGAAAAAATCAAGTGAAATATGCCAATTTAGTTGTATAATTGGCATATTTAAATGTTCATACGAAATTGGCATCCCAATTTAGTTGTATAATATGTGCTGTAGACAGAAGACTTATAAACCCAACCTCAAAAAGTTGTTGATATATAGACTTTTGAAAGGAGAATCCAGATGAGAAAATTAACATTTATTGTCCTATGATCTAATGCACAATGGCATAGAAAGAGAGATTCAATCGCTTATATGCATAGCATCCACACTTTCAGGTGAACACTTAAATTGACCTCAAAAAAGAAACCCATGGGTATGTTTGTTAATGTGTTTTAGGGGATGTTTTTTGTTTTTGATTTGAAAAAGTATTATGACGTCACATAAAGGTAAAAACAATTTTGAGTATTTTGCGTTTTTGATTGTTTAATAATCTTTTTTGTTCTCAGAACATAACAAAAGACAAAAAACAAATATTTTAAAAAACATAGGCGAGATTTATAAGCTTTGACAAGATATTTTTTTGATAAGATGCTGCAAAGAAGATATTTAAAGCTTATTCGTACAAGATTTAAAATCATTTAGAGACAATTATATTAAAGTGCACAAATACTTCCCAACAGAGGATTATCAGCTTGAAGGGGAACAAATTCAGATGACTTACATTATCTTGATCAACTTCTCTGATTATATCTTCAAGAAAGACATCAGTCATATTATGTTCAGTACAGGCTTGCTGGAGCTCATCAACTGTAATATAACCGCTTCCGTCCTTGTCAAAGTATCGAAATGCTGCAACAAGATGTTCCTCACGTTCAAGTTTGTTAAGATGAACTGTTGCAGCTATAAATTCCCCATAGTCGATAGTCCCACTGTTGTCCACATCAGCCTGCACACAGCTAACATAGATCAGGTAAAAAGAACACATGAAATGACATTACAAGCATAATAATCCAATAGGGAAATGTCAACCCCATATTGCACTTCAATGATCATTTAAAAGAAGTAACTAAGGGATTCCCATACAATAATGGATAATGAAAAAACTAAAAGATAAAGAGAAGGTCCCTCCACTTCAAGAGCATGTTGCACAATGGTACAAAATGGTAAAAAATGAGAGAGAGAGAGAGAGAGAGATTCAATTGCATATATGGACAGAATCCAATCACTCAGACAAGTACTCCAATTGAATTTGGAAAAGGAAATACAAATTTAAAAGCTTTGACAGGCCATTTAAAACTTATTGGTTCAAGTTTAAAAATCATTCAAAGATAATTATATTAGAGTGCATAAACGTTTGTTGACATAAAGTTCTCTGATTAAGAGGAACAAATTCAGATGACTTACATTATCTTGATCAACATCTCTGATTATATCTTCAATATGCTCAAGATAAGCAACAGTCATGTTATGTTCCGGACAAGCTTGCTGGAGCTCATCAACTGTGATGTAACCATTTCCATCCTTGTTGAAATATTGAAATGCTGCAATGAGATTTTCCTCACATTCTAGTTTGCTAAGATGAACTGTTGCAGTTATAAATTCCACATATTCGATAGTGCCACTATAGTCCACATCAGTCTGCACATAGCTACAATAGCTCAGGTAAACAGAACATAATGAATTCATGAAATAACATCGTGAGCACGATAATCCAGTATGGCAATGACAACCCCATATTAAAGTTCAATGATAAACTATAAGAATTAAGGGACCATAGTTGATGGTCCCACTGTTGCCTAAATCAGCAGGAACACAATTAAAATTGCTCAGATAAACAGAATGTAATGAACCCAACAAACAATGCTATGAGCATAATAATCATATACGGCAATGGCAACCCTGTATGAAACTTCAATTATCCTTGAAAATTAGTAATTAAGGGATTCTTGTATCATAAAGGATAATAATTTTGTCCAATGTCCACCAATTATCTATTATGATAAAGGAAGAGACAACAAAACTTCTTAATTTTCCAAAAATATTTACAAACAATACAAACATATTAGCTTCTGAATATGTAAATTCCAAATCAAAAGGAGCACCAAGTATGATAAAAATTTTCCCATGATCCCAACTTCCTCATTGACAACACATTTCCTCAAAAGGAGCAACAAATATGCTAACCTTTGCATGAAAAATGGCCCATTACTCCGGCAACTATCTTACAAAGTGGATGGGAAAAAATCCTCTATTTAATGTTTCTTAAATAAAAATATTCATATATGTTGGGGAGATAAACGGTTTGAAAGTTTTTACCAAGAGTGCATTAACATACATATTTGAACTTTTCCTCGGTTGTGAGTCTTTTTACATTTCCAAGAGTGTCCCGCGTCAAGAGTTGCGGAAGCGGACACAACTCTAAACCAGACGCGTCCAAACACCCATCCCATGAAGCAAACCATGGCTCTGATACCATTTGTTGGGAAGATAAACGGTTTGAGAGTTTTTACCAAGAGTGTATTAATATACATATTTGAATACCACTCTAGCCCAAAAGCCTAAACTAATGGGTTTTGAGTCCCCTTAGGTATATTAACTACTTTTTTTATTTTTTATTTTTATACTCTCTCAATGTGGAACTTAACACTCACAAGTGCACTCATAACAATATAGAATATTGTCACAGAGTATACGATACAGGAACCTTCACCTTTAGAAAACCCCAACAATATTAAAGTAGAGCGTGACAAATAAAGTACATGAGTTCTAGTGCTTCAAGCAAGAGTGCAAAACATGAAAGGAATTTCATTTCAGGATTAACTTTACCCAAGTTTTTATTTTCCAAGTTCCTAATATAACATGACAACACAAATTTATTTATAAATATAAACGACGTATTTTGATCATCAAAAACACAGAATTAATGTGGTTCCCAATACCCTAATTCAGCCACATGCAATATATCTGAACTGAAATGAAGTGATAGCAAACATGCATTCAAGTTATAATGAACATAGAATAGCCAATTGAAACAAAAAGAAAAAGAAAACTATTGAATCAAGAAGAAGAAAAAGAACATGATGGTGAAGAAGAAGATGAAGAAAATGAACAGAAAGAATTAGATGATGATGGAAGTACAAAACAAACACAATAAACACCAGCAAATCAAGTACTAGATATGAAACAAACGTCTTACGGCTTCCAAAAGACCAAGTATTTCTGTATCCTTCAAGACAGAGCCATATCTTTGCAGACCAGCTTTCAGTTCATAATACGTAATTCCACCACTGTTATCAGTATCCATCACCTTAAACATCTCTCTCAAACCAGCAATCTCTTCCTCAGAAAGTCTTTCAGCTATTACCTAATAGCACAAAACAGAGACATAAAAGTTCCATCAATATGAATACTAGATCTGCTATTAAAAGAAGCATAGCAAAAGTCAATATCAAACATCAGTATGCTTCTCAACTAAACAGCCAAACTGATATGTAGCATCTAAACGTTTATTCAAACTCATAATACACACACTCTCTCTCTCTCTCTCTCTCTCTCTCTGTGTGTCCTTTATCTTTTTATTTCTATGTCATGCACTAGTACTTACCCGTAAAGCTGCCTTCTTAAACTTATTCATTGCTGAGAACTGTTTTAGACGAGAAAGTACAGCTGGATCCGGTGCTGTATCAGGAGCAACTCCATTTTGACGTATCCAAGGATGGCCTAAGCAAACAACTAAGAAAGATAAATCTCAATTCGATCTTGAAATTTGTTCAAATAACAAGGCAACAAGGTAGCAAGCTACATTAACAAGTATGGTAAATTCTCACTTGAGAAGTTTTTTTATTATTCTAATTTCCAAAACTAGCAAAACACTGATGAAAGAACATATTACAAATCCCTATTTAAAAGGAGAATATAACGTAGCATTTATAAGCTGAGTAACATTGAATGCATAGTAGATCAACCTGAAAATCTATTTACAGAAGTCTTAAGTTTTTGTAACACTGGAAAACACCTACAATGTAGTGCCTTGGTAGCTTATACATGTTTTACAAAATGATCGTAATGCCTATTAGTCATGCATGAGGTAATAGCATCATGGAAAATGAACATCAACAAAGGGAAAACAGAGCAGTTTAATTCTTTCAGTCTACATTAGATGGTTCAAATAATTGCATAAGGTCATGATGAAAATGACAGGAAGCATATCAAACATACATAAAACTTCATGAGCAGTCAAACATTCTGAAGGCCGAGAACATAGCATTTTCCGGATAAGGTCCTTTGCACTGCCAGATATTTGGGGCCATGGGTCTGATTCAAAGTCAATATGTCCCTTCAACACTGCATCAAATACTCCCTGTTCTGTTTCTGAATTGTTAACATGTAAAGCTTTCAGCATATGCACACACAATGGAACTTTCACTCATTGCAACAGCATACCAAATCATAGATACCTGCACAAAGTGGAGGCACACCACTTAGCAATTTATATAGTATGGCCCCTGCTGTCCATACCTCTGCTTCTGGCCCATAACGCCTGTCGATTACCTCGGGAGCCATGTAATGTCTGCTTCCAGCCATATCAGTGAAAACTTGGGCTGAAGTAGCAAGCCAAATAAAGTTTTAGTATCTCCCTTTACGCCTCAAGAAATGTATTCTAGCTCTTTAATCATTATCTAAAAGCAACAGCATTAACTTCACAAAATTGACAAATTACCTTGCAAGTTATTTATTATAAAATATGTCTCCACATTTTGTTCACATTTACCAGATAGGCATGAACAAAAACATACAACCTTAAAGCGTAAAAATGCTTCATTGCATTTAAGGTACAACATTAGGACCTGAATAATTTCAAAAAACAAACCAATTAATTACAGAGGAACTAATTCAGGTGCTTTAACTTCTTTAAATTGCAACCAGTTCATCTAAAAAATCAAAATTAAAAGAGAAACAAGTACAGGTGCATGTTAAGTTACCTGGTTCGAAGAAAACAGCGAGCCCAAAATCAACAGCTTTGAGAGAGAAATCATCATCTTTGTCAAGTAACAAGAAGTTCTCAGGCTTTAGATCTCTATGCATAACCCCAAGCAAGTGGCAATCCTCAACAACCCCCACAATGATCTTTGTTAATTCAGCAGCCTCTCTCTCACTGTAACGTCTCCTTTGGTTGATCCATTCAACCAACTCACCACCTTCACAAGGCTCCATCACAATATACACATACAAGAGATCCTCATAAGCAGCCTTGATGGTCACAATATTCTTGTGACCTGCTAAATGGTGCAGTATCTGAATCTCCCTCTTAACATCCTCCACTTCCTCCTCAGAATTCAACTTCTTCTTTGAGATAAACTTACAGGAATACTTAATCTCCGTGGCAATCTCCATGCATAAATAAGTACTCCCACGCAGTTCCCGTCGTAATTCACGACCCAACACGTAAAGTTTACGGAAGTTAGCGGTCTTGTGTCCCAAGACATGATAAGCTTTGTCATTAATTCCACGGCTCACGATGGCTTCTTTCGAGGGGGAATTTATGGCAGGTAAGTTTTCATCTTTGGGGTTTTCTTTGGAGATCTCTGGGGCAATGAGCTCTTGGGAATTCAAGCTGGAACTGGATTGGTCAGAAAAGTGAGGTACGTTTTCATCTTTGGGGTTTTCTTTGGAGATCTCTGGGGCAATAAGCTGCTGTGAATTCAAGCTGGAACTGGAGTGTTCAGAAACGGAGTGGTTGAGCCGAAAAGATCTCCTTTTGGAAGATTCAAGGATGCCCATGAAACAACCCACAATTAACCCACGCTCACTTAACTGCCTATTGCACAATCAATAATCTCTTCATTCACTGAGAAATTCAGACTCAACCAGCCCCTAATCCTAAATAAAATTTTCCTTTTGGAAGATTCAAGGATGCCCACGAAACAATCCACAATTCGCCCACGCCGACTTTAACCGTCTATTGCACAATCAAGAACCTCTTCATTCACTGACAAAATCAAAGACTCAACCAGCCCCTAATCCTAAATAAAAATTTCCATTTGGAAGATTCAAGGATGCCCACCAAACAACCCACAATTCGCCCACGCTGATTTTCACCGCCTATTGCACAATCAAGAACCTCTTCATTCACTGACAAAATCAAAGACTCAACCAGCCCATAATCCTAAATGAAACTTTCCTTTTGGAAGATTCAAGGATGCCCACCAAACAACCCGCAAATCGCCTACGCTGACTTTCACCGCCTATTGCACAATCAAGAATCTCTCAATTCACTGACAAAATCAAAGACTTATCAGCTCCTAATCCTAAATAAAGAAGCTTGAAAAAAATGAACACAACAAATATGCAGTAAAACACAAATATTATATCAAAATGAACTCGGCGTTATTTTGTTGGTGACAAAGATCAAACAAAAGACCAAAATCTTTTTCCCAGGAAAAATACAAAATAAACAGACCCACAGGAATTCATTGATCACCCTGCTAGCTGAATATCCAAAGATCAAATTTTGAAACAGAAAAATGAAAAAATTACAGAAGAAATGAAAAGGTCAACACGAACACGTAAACAACTAAACATGCATAAAAGTTAAGGAGGGCGAGAGACGGAGCTAGTACCCAGTTAGTGAAAATGAGAGAGACAGCAGGTAAACAGAGTCCACGTAGCTCAAAGATGGAGATGTTCAATGGCGACTTGAAGAAATACAACTGATCTCATAAACTACCATTTTTACCTCTTCTTCTTCTTCTTCGCTTTTTTTTTTTTTTATCATCAAAAGGGTAAATGATGATACGAAGGAATTTTCCTAGATTTATTGTCAAAATCATTCTTGTTTAGTGCAATAAATATATCAAAAGCAAGTGAAGAAATTTATAAAAATAAATAAATAAATAAATAAAAAGGGTAATAATCAATTGAGAGTAAAAATGTATCTATTTTTTTCCCCACGAAGGATGGATATAGAAATAAATTGTCAATAAGTAATTTCTGAGCATGAACACCTTATAAATATATGTAATATTGTATTTAGTTCACTCTTTCGCGATACCGATGGTAATTCAACAGGCCGGAAACTATTTTCGCTTTTTTTTTCTTCTTCTTTTTGCTATTTTTAAAGTTGAAAAAAAAATTAAAGGAGGTCTATATGTATTTATGCTTGATTTACTACATATATATGCATGCACGATAAACATACAACCTTAAAACATAAAAATTCTTCTTGCATCTCACAGACAACATTAGGAACTAAAATATTAATTTGTACCTTAAAACGCCGTTGTTGAGACAGGATTCATCATATTTGTAAAAAAAAACAAGCTAGTTCTCAGGCTTTAGGTTTCTAAGGATAACCCCAAGCGAGTGGCAAGCCTCAACAACCTTTCTCTCCGTGGTAGTCTCCATCACAGTCTGCACATCCAAGCTAGGGATCCTCATGAAAACCACCTTTTTGTGGTTTGCCACATTCGGCGCAACCGCCTCAGAAGTGAACTTCTCTTTTCAGAACGGCTAACGATGGCTTCTTCCTTGGTGGGAGTAATGGCAGGTGAGTTTTTATGTTCGTCGTTTTCTTTGGAGAAATGTTGGGCAACAAGCTGCTGGGAATTCAAGCTGGAACTGGAGTTGTCTGAATGGGCGTTGTGCCGATAAGATTTCCCCTTGATAGATTCGCGGATGCCCATGTATCCAAACGACACGGCCCTGAAAATATGCATTACAAGGACAAGAATAGAGGCAGAGTTTAGTATAAACGAGGGTCGATCAACCGCTAATAAATTATGTTATTAATTGTCTCCAAGAACTAACTCAATCGGTTGGAAATTACGTTTCATAATACGTTTATCACTAGTTCGAATCTCTTTCTCTCCCGTGCGGACATATAATATATATATATTTTTTCCTTTTGAGTTGAGGGTGGTAATGGGCTCTCCCTCAGGCTGAAGGATCCATCATGTGCCTCGGGGGCTGCAGGCTGGGGGCTCGCCCCCCAAGCCAAAGGTGCGTTGGCAGTGGCCATGGGCAAACCCTTCCTCTGATCGACGTTGTTTTCACAGCATCTATGACAACGAAGAAACTCTTTTTTCATTCAGATCCTCTCATCACCCAGCAAAAACAACAGGAAAAACTAGACCCATCAAATCTTTTGTACAAAAGGCGAGGCTACCGAGAAGCAAATGATTTAGGTTCATGAGAAGATTGAACAAATGGTGACTATGAAAACAAAAAAGAGAAACGCAGAGAAATGCTAAGGTGAGTTGGGAGTGGCCATGGGCAAGCCCTTCCTCCGAACGACGTTGTTTTCACAGCATCTATGACCACTAAGAAACTCTTTTTTCATTCATATCCTCTCATCACCCAGCAAAAACAACAGGAAAAAATATACCCACGACATCTTTAATTTGTACAAAAGGCGAGGCTACCGAGAAGCAAATGATTTAGGTTCATGAGAAGATTGAACAAATGGTGACTACAAAAAGAGAAAAATAATAACCCAAACCAGAAACTAACAAAAACAATGGTCAATGAAACACCAAGGGCACAAATAATGCTCAGCAAAACTTGGAAAAAGAACAAAAGCCGATAAATACCTTTTATCAGAGCGGTTCTTTCTTGGGAGGTTTCGCTGTGCAGTGGGAGGATTGCGATGCCGTGTGTGGCAGTGGGCTATTGCTCAGTCGTTTCCTGTAGTGCTGCGTCCGGTGGTTTGGCTGCCCTAACATGGTGGTTGGGTTGCTCTAACAAGGTGTGGAACTCCGTCGAAGTGTGCAGTGGGAGAGCGGGCGCTACTCCGGTGGTTGAGTGGTGCGATGTTAATTGTTAGAGTGTTGCTCCGGGGGAGTGCCGCTGACCGTCTGAACGGCGTGCGGTGCTGTATCTCCGGTGACTGGAAACGAGGTGTGGAGGTGTGCAAGCGTGTGAAACGATCGTTGCGCTGCTGTCTCTCCGGTGACCGGCTGCGAGGTGAGGAGCGTTGCAGTCTGCAGATAGTGGGAACGAGACAAGCGCTTAAACACGCTCATAAAAACACCTCTAAGTAAAAGTATGCAATGTTTTCCGTGAATCATTTTTGGGGTCATAAATTACACTTGACTCCCTCGAAGGGGATCACCTTCGAGGGTTACACTTTACTCATTTTTGGGGTCATTGGTTAGACTTTACTCCCACGAACTCATAATAAGTCGAGTCGAACTGTTCTTATATTTAATGTTTTCTTAAAAAATAAAAAAATAAAAAAAAATAAAAATAGCTTAAGAAGCCAGCCTGCATATGAGCATTTGCTTAGCCTAACTAGTTGAGTATGTAGCGTAAGTCAATACAACAAAGTACTTGGTTTCAAAGAGAGATGATATGCATCATTTTATAGATAAACAAACTTGGGGATTGATATTTTCTTAGCAATGTGGGACAAGTTAACAGATTGTATTCAGACTACATTGGGACAATGCCCCCTACAAAAAAAATATTTTTTCAACGTCTCTCTCAATCTCCCTCACCAGTCATAGCACATCTTTCACCTAAACTCTCATTTTCTACTATCCCACTCTCGCTCACCAGATAGGTAGTAATAGTGTTTGGGTATGTTTGATTCTTCAACAATTTTTGCCTTTTACAATCTCTCTCAATAGTTTTTGCTTGATTTTTCTTCATTTCGTTTAGGTCTGCTCTAATTGAATCGGAGTCTTTTTAATAATTGCTCTTTCTCTCTTTGATCACGAAGAGTCTAAAATTTTTCATTTTCTAACTCCTAAATATAAATACAAATTTAAGATTTTAATAATCATGAGATTTATAATTAATTATGTATTACTTAACTTATACAAGCTTAATCGAATCGAGCTGAGATTGTTTCGTTGAATATTCAAGTTAGGATTTGTGTTCATGATACATTTCATTTAATAATCGAGTTTATATAAGCCGCCGGCTTGCTCACTTATCACCGTTACCCAACTTCATTTTCCTTTTACAATGGACCCCACCTTCATAACTACCAGAAAACTCTGCTCTCTCTCTCCCCTCCGCCCATCACATCCCACACCTTCCGCCTCCGCCCACCACCGGCACTGAACGCACCGGCGAAGCCCACCCACCACGGCACGGCACCAGCTCGGGCAGCCACCTCCACCCATTTCACCTGCCCCATTTTCCCACACTCCTCTCTTTCTCGGCGACGCCCACTGAACGACATCACCACTGAACGCAACCCACGTCACACCACCGACGATTCCCCCCGAGTTGAAGAAGGTATTTATACATGTTTACATATGACGATTAGATTTTTCTTTATTTATGATGTAATTGCCTAAATGGGTTTGCTTTGGTTTTTGTTTGGATTTGTTTGTTTATCTACAATTGGTGGTTGTTTTGTTTTATTTCGAAAATGGGTAAGAATTTTAGAGCTTTTGAGTAATGAGTTTGAAATGAAATTTGATATTTGCATTGGTCAATGACTATAGAAACTATAATTAATATTGTTGCCGCCTTACCAGGTTAAGACGTTTCACGTTTGTATATATAGAAGAACTATTGGATGTGAGTTTTTGTGGTGTAGGTATTTTTATTTTTCTTTCCTGTTTAACTAGCATGAGTGCTGATTACTGAGAGGACTCGTTACTTTTGGCTTGTTTAAATGTCTGCTCACAATGCTATTACAGAATTTTATGTGTGGTTATGCTTCCTTGTGGCAGAATTTTAAATAAGGCATGGGAGCTTACTTCTCATCCATACGGGACTGAAATTATTG
This sequence comes from Corylus avellana, assembly GCF_965113065.1. Taxonomy (NCBI): domain Eukaryota; kingdom Viridiplantae; phylum Streptophyta; class Magnoliopsida; order Fagales; family Betulaceae; genus Corylus; species Corylus avellana. Next base: position 20,895,041 of record NC_142491.1, on the reverse strand, counting down.
CCTTAAGCTGTTGCTTCTTAAAAGCACAATCTTTCTGTATATTAGTTTGGGTAGGCTGTGAATGCCTTGCCTTAAGCTTTTGCCTCTGAGAGAGACGCTACATCTTGGCATTTAACTTGGGAATAAATTAAAGATTGTAGAAATGGAAAACTAAAACTTGGATTAAATCCAAAATAATATTGGATTTTAGACAAACCATAGAATTAAGGTTTTTCTTTTCTGAGTTAATTAAACAGGATTTCTTTAAAAAAAACATGGTGCAGCTGTTATGACAATTCGTGAACTCTTTGATTTTATAGTTGATCCTTCTATTGCTGATGAGGCTGTGGGCAGTTATCTGGAAGAGGTTTGGTAATTTATACTCTCAAATTTTCTGAAGGAGTTCAAGACTGCTTTCAACGGGTTTATCTACCAGAAAATTTGGTTTACTCGTGATTTCTTCTTACTCTCTCTTGCTCTACAATTCGTTTAGTGACCCAGAAAATTATTGGAAGCGTGGAAGAAAATTTTTGAAGCTTTGAATTCCTGCATTTTCTCTTTTAACGACCCAGCATCCCCACCTATCCTCTTAGCCTCCATCACTACCAGCGTCCCCACCTCTCCTCTTAACCGCATTGACCCAATTCATATTTTGGTATGAATTGGGGACAAAAAGGCCAAACAAAAGCAAATGAACAAGAAAAGAAACTAAGAAAAGGGGTACGGAGAATATTGGGGATCACGCTTGAGCTCTTGTATGTAGCCGAGCTCACGAAGGGCATGTCCTGAATTAATCTAGATGTTTTCACCACCGGAAATCATTTTCTCATAGCAGAGACAGATTGAGGCATAGATTTCCAACAAAGAGAAAGACAAGAAAAAGATTGTGTTTGGATGTTTCACATACTTCTTTGAGGGACAGAAATTAGCTACAAAGTGGTTTGTAGCTAATTTATACAAATCAATCTAATAAAGTAACATGTGTCCTTAAAACATGTAATTATCACATGCTTTTTTATGAGAAATGATTGGTATCAATAATTTGCCCATATTTTTTTTTTTTTCATATTCTCTTACAAAGTCAATAGATCAACTATTAGATTTGAAGGGTATACAATTGACATAAGTTCACAAATCTAATGGTTGATTTGTAAGATGATACAGGAAAATATGGGCAAAATATTGACAACAATTTTTTCTCTTTTTTTGATTAATGCTATTAAAAAAACATATGAAAAACACATGCTATTGGAATATATGTGCATCTCACATGCTTTGGGGACACGTGTCACTTTATTAGAATGGTTTGTATGAATTAACTACAAACCAGTTAGCAAGCTAATCTCTATTTCTCTGAATCTATGAGTTTAATTGCGAGATTTGGTGTTTCCATGCTCATTCTATTTAATATTTCAAGTTGCCGTGTCAAACTTTTATTAGAGGATGTAAAATAATGGGTTTACACTAAAGCTTGATAGAATTTATTCTCTTACCGATATTTTAGCTAAAACTTTCATTTCCTTAAGCTCTCTTCATATTCTCTATTATAATTTTTGTCATATTTATACTTTATATTTAGAGAAATGATCTTCCTTCGTATCTCATTTTCACGCATTTTTATATTTATTTCCCTTCTCTCCCTCTTTTTTCTCTCTCTACATGGGTATTTTTAAGAATAAAAAAAAATAAAGATGGAGGGAAAAATATATTTAAATAGAATAGAGTGAGATTTAGAGAGTTTATTGTGCGGTGCTTTTAAAAAATTGCTAATTAAACTTAAAAATGTGAGTCATTTAACCAAATTTTAACTAAAGAATACAAAGTTAAATGAAAATGCTCCTGGTGGACAATAATTAGCTTCAAATCCTGGTTTGGGCCTAATTTTTGCATTAGTCTAGTAAAATGACATATTTTTAAAATATGTAAAAATTACTTTTTTTTTATTTTTTTATTTTTTTTGTAACAAACCGAAATCCATTAAAGCAGAAAAAAGGTTACAAGACAGACACATAAAGCTAACAAGCTTAGACAAATTAACCCAATCCAAACAGACTACAAACTCCTCAAAGTAGGTGAAGATGGAAGTCATCTACGAATGTAGCCCAAGAAAACCCTTGCTGCGGCGCAATCTGATGGATACTACCATCTGGAGTACGACTACCCCTATCAAGCATATAAAAAGACTTTCAAAAAAGCCATGGTGATTTAGATGCACAGTAACAATGGAAAAAAAGGTTTCCAAAAATAAAAGAAAAAAAGATCCACTTCACTTACGAAGGGTCTGAAGCCTAACCGGATCGGGTTTAACAGAAAGCAACACAACAACGTTACAGAATAAAACTACAAGATGAAAAGCAGAGTAAAATGTCCAAAAAATAGCAACGTCGGAGACGCAAAGGGCCACGAGCCGATGAGGGAACCAAGAGACCGGCGTAGGTGGTGGATGGAGGTGGAGCGGCGAGAAAGATGCCTCACGCTCCAGCACGTGTTGAACACGCTTCGACGCATGGTGGCCGGATGGAGGGGACGCTGGTGGCAGACAATGGCAGAGACGGCCAGGAACCCTGTGGAGTGGCTCGTGAGCATCCGAGACTTCCTGAAATCAAGAGAACAGATTTTGAAAGAAACATATCCAAAATTTTCAAGAAGAATGCGAAACCCAAACTTGGAGCAGCTGATGATGGTGGTGGTCAGAGGTTTTGCGGTGGAGGATGGGGCGTTGCAATTTTTGGATAGAGATAAAACGCTTAAAGCGTTAGATAAGGCCTCCGAGGAGGCGGATAGGATCTCTAAAGAGACGATTTTGGCCTCTAAAGAAGCAAGAAAGGGAGGGGGAGGGAGGAAAAGGGAAATAGAGGGAAAAGGGAGGGGGGGGGAGGAAGCCGTCCAAGGTTGCCGAGGAGGAGCTTGGGAGATTTCTAGAGGAGAGAGAAGAGAGTGTTATGCTCTCTGTTGTTAGAGGCGCCATCTACTTATTTTTTATTAATGTTATTAAAAGAGCATTAATTTTTGCCGATTTGTGGGGCCCAAGCGTTGTTCTCCGACAACCTACACATAGGGCTAGCAATTTAACCCATGACCCGCAAACCCGACACGTAATTTTAGGGTTAGGGTTTAGGTTAAACAGGTTCGGGTCATAAATGGGTTTATGACACGTTTAATAAACCTGTCGGGTCATGTCAACCCGCGGGTCGACACGTATATATATATATATTATTTTTTATTTTAATCTCAAATTTGTATATATACGTTTAAACGTGTTCACGTGTCGTGTCGTGTTCGGGTTTGGGTGTTCGGCACATTTACTTCAACGTTTCGTGTTTGGGTTGACACGAATTTGACATGCCAACCCGTTTTGCCAGCCCTACCTACACACAGTCACCATTCCCAAACGATTCTTTATTCAAGAAGAGAAACGATCAAACAAACAGCCAAGGAGGTCAACCTCTCTTAGAATATATTCTGTTATTTTTCTCACAGTTTGTAGTGTCTTAGAGAAAAAGAGAGTTTGCTCTTTTGTTGGTTTTTTCTTTCTTTTGTTGTTTTATTTTATTTTATTTTTTTGTGTGAGTGAAATTTGGGTGTATTGAGACTTGGGGTTTTAAGTGATTTTCTCCATGTTACTCTTTGTACTCTATCTTTTAATAGTGAATTTCCTCCAAGTCGCCTCTATCAGTGAATTTAGGCTTGTTAAGCCGAATCACTTAAATCTTTGTGTCTTGTATATTTGATTTATTTTCTATTATGGTCTTTTTTGGTTCTCTGGAATCCTAAATTTAGTTTCTATTATAACATGTATTGAATTACTTGTTATAAGTCGACTATATAATGTTTATGATTTGTGGAGAACATAGCAAAACCACACTTTATTGCACACATAGCCTATCAGCCGATTATCATTCACTTATGAAAGCTTCTACTTCGGCAGCTCTCCTACAATGATAAAATGAGTCTGTGATGGCTTCTTGGGACAAGCCAACATGCGCTGCTCAAAGTTTAAAATATACGAAAATGGACCATGCTGTAACACATGTTACAAACTTGCACAAGAAAATGATGTTTATGAGAAATGGAAGGAAGTTTGTTCATTAAAAGAATAATAAAATATTTGATTGTTTATAAATCAGTGTGAGACACCAACGACGAGAAAAAACAAAGGAGGGATGAATGGCTCTTCGCTGTTCTTCCCTCCTCCCCTTTCCTGTTTTTGTTCTTGTCTCTCTTTCTCATGGTAGCAGTGTTCGGTGTCTTTTTTGTACTCTCTTCCGAACTCCGTTTCTGGCGGTTTTGTTTTAGATCTAGATCTAGTTTTTAAAACTCAGATTTACTCGTCTTCACTAGCCAAGGATTGTAGATCGATCAGTGTGGGGGTTATCTCTCACCGTCGGAAAAATAAAGTTTTGAGAATTTGGTTACTCAAAATTTTATTTTATGGGTATATGGTGTCACATTTGTTTTCCATATATAGTTGCTGATGGGTAAGCAATTCAAGGGCTGTGTCGTTTGGAAGTTTGGAACAATATCTTCCATACATGGGAATCTGCAAATCTACCAAGGGGAAATCTTATCGGCGCAACACCCATCCCGACCACTCCAATTCTAGCTCGAATACCCAGCAGCTTGTTGCCCAACACTTCTCCAACGATGAAAACTCACCTGCCATTATTCCCACCAAGGAAGAAGCCATCATTAGCGTGGCGTTGACAACCAAGCTTATTATGTGTCGGGCCATAAGACTGCTAACGTTCATGATCTTTACGAGTTTGGTCATGAATTACGACGGGGAAGATTAGCAACTACTTATTTATGCATCGACATTGCCACGGGGATTGAGTATGCCAGTAAGTCAATCTCAAAAGGGAAGTTGACTTCTGAGGTGGGTGTGGAGGATCTGAGGAGGGAGATTCAGATAATGCACCATTTGGCGGGCCACAAGAATATTGTGACCATCATGGGTGCTTATGAGGATCCCTTGGATGTGCATATTGTGATGGAGCTTTGTAGTGGTGTTGACTTGTTTGACCAGACCATCGAGAGGGGGCATTACATGGAGAGGAAGGCTGCTGAATTGGGAAAGATCATTGTAGAGGTTGTTGATGCTTGCCAATCGTTTGGGGTTATGCTTAGGCATCTAAAGCCTGAGACCTACTTGTTGCTTGACAGATATGATGATTCCTCTCTCAAAGCCGTTGATTTTGGGTGCTCTGCTTTCTTCAAACCAGGTGACTTAACAAGATACTTATTGTCAATTTGTGAAGTTATTGCTGCTGCTTCCTGCTTGTAGACAATTTTATTGAGTCTAACACTTCATTTGTAGGGCCAAGTTTTCATGAATATGACTCCAAGTGCTTGTTATACGGTTCCAAGCGCATGCTACATCGCTCCCTAGGTACTCCATGGGCATTATGGGCCAGAAGCAGACATACGGTCAGCAGGGGTCATACTGTATATATTGCTAAGTGATGTGCCGCCATTTTGGGCAGGTATGTGTGATTTGGTATATTACCCCAACGAGTGAAAATTTCATTTTGTGTGTGTTTGCTGAAGGCTTTATCTTTTTGTAATTCAGAAACACAGCAGGGAATATTTGATGTGGTGTTGATGGGAGATATTGACTTAGAATCAAACCCATGGCCTAGTGTATCTGTCAGTGCAAAGGACCTAATCCGGAAAATGTTATGTTCTCAACCTTCCGAACGTTTGACTGCTCATGAAGTTGTATGTATGTTTAACCTTTCTGTCATTTTCTTCATGATCTTGCCCTATTATTTGGAAATCTAATGTAGACTGAATGCATTAAACTGATATTTTTTCCTTTGTTGATGTGTGTTTCCATGTTGCTATTACATCCTGCATGACTACTAGGCATTACCATCATTTTGTAAAAAATGTATAAGCTGCTGAGGCACTACATTTTGGGTGTTTTCCAGTGTTATGCGAACTTTAGACCTTGTAAAGTAGATTTGCAGGTTGATCTACTATGCAATCAATGTTTAAAGACTTATAAATGCAACCTTAGTCTGTTTGAATGAACTGTATAAGGTATTTGTAATATGTTTGAATCAAGTATATGTGATTTATTGTTTTTATTTACATCTTACTGCTTTTGAATAGGTATTTGTAATATGTTTCTTTCATCTGATTCAGAGTTTTCCTAGTTTTGAAAGATTAGAATAATGTAGTTTGCTACCTGATTGCATTTACTTGTTATCTAAACTAATTTCATGATGAATTGAGATTTATCTCTCTTAAGCGCCTGGTTGCATTTACTTGTTATCTGAACTAATTTCATGATGAATTGAGATTTATCTCTCTTAAGCGTTTGTTTAGGCCATCCTTGGATATGTCAAGATGGAGTTGCTCCTGATAGAGCACCGGATCCAGTTGTACTTTCTCGTATAAAACGGTTCTCTGAAATGAAGAAGTTAAAGAAGATGGCTTTATGGGTAAGTACAGGTGCATGACTCGGGAATAAAAATATAATTAAGGACAAAACACACACACACACACACACACACACCGAGTGTGCTAGCTGTGTGTGTACGCTTTTAGATACAGGATTGCACCAATTTAGCTGTTTATTTGAAAAGCATACTGATGTTTGATGTTGAGTTTTTCCATGCTCTTTTTAAATACCAAATCTAGTATTCATATTGACAGAACTTTTTTGTCTCTGTTTTGTGCTATCAGGTAATAGCTGAAAGCCTTCCTGAGGAGGAGCTTGCCGGTTTGAGAGAAATTTTTAAGGCGATGGATACTGATAACAGTGGTGAAATTACATTTGATAAACTGAAAGCTGGTTTGCGAAGATATGGCTCTATCTTGAGGAATTCAGAAATACTTCATCTCATGGAAGCCGTAAGAAGTTCGTTTCATAGCTAATACTTGTGTGATCTGTTTATTGCCTTTGTTTTGTATTTCATCATCATCTAATTCTTTTTGTTCATTTTCTTTGTCTTCTTCTTCATCATCATCTTCTTTTTCTTCTTCTTGATTCAATAGTTCTGTTTTTGTTTCAATTAGTTGACCTATGTCCATAACTTGAATGTATCTATGCTATCGTTTCATTTGTGTTCCGATATATTGCATGTCTGCGGCTGAATTTAGGATATTGGAATCCACATCAATTCTATGTTTCGGATAATCATTTCGTAATTTATATTGACAATTAAGTTGGTGATGTCATGTTAGATGAGGGACTTGGAAAATCATTCTTTGGTTAAAGTTGATCCTGAAAATCACATTCCATTAATGGTATGCACTTGTGATTGTAGCACTAGAGCTGAGGTATCTTATTTGTCACGTTCTTCTTTAATATTAGTTGGGGTTTTCTGAAGGTGGAGACTTGTGCAAAGTATGTACCACTTTTGATGAACGTCGACTCCCTCAATTTCTGCATAACATACTTAATGCGCCTTTTGATTGGAAATTTGCATGGTTAGAAATCAATAATGTTTGCATTGTCTGAAAGTTTATTGGGAAATTCAAGAAGTTATGATGTCTCTTCCTTTATCATAACAGCAAATCGGTGGACATTGGACAGAAACATTAAATTGTAATATATGGTTGATATTGCTGTATTGGATTATTGTGCTTATAATATTGTTTTGTGGGTTTCTTATTTTCTGTTTATGTGGGTTATTTTAGCTGTGTAGGTTGATGTTGACGACAGTGGGACTATCAACTATGGGAAGTTTATAGCTGCAACAATTCCTCTTAACAAACTAGAAGGCAGGGAACTTCTTATTGCAGCATTTCAATACTTTGACAAGGATGGAAATGGTTACATTACAATTGATGATCTCCAGCAGGCTTGTGAAGAACATAGCATGAGTGGTATTTCTCTTGAAGATATTGAAGATACAATCAGAAATGTTGATCAAGATAATGTAAGTCATTTTGTTCTCTTTAAGCAGAGAACCTTTTGTCAACAAAAGTTCATGCACTCTAATATAATTTTAAAACTGAACAAATACAATTTGAATGGCTTGTCAAAGCTTACAAATAATATGTATTTCCTTTTTTATATCTATTTGAGCTCTTAGTTTGTTGACCAATCTCAGATGTTCTTTTGTATATTTGTTGTTTTAGGACGGAAGGATCGATTATCGTGAATTTGTTGCTTTAATGGAAAAGGGCAATGACAGAATTGGAAGGCAAATACAACACAATCTGAATTTGAGCAAAGGTTCAATCTGGGGGTCCTGGTTGCTCACAGCAAAGATGACTTACACGTCTTACAGTTAATATCCTTCAATAATGATTTTATTCAAACTCTGAACACAATTGGGGCACAAAAGCTTTCTTTATTAACATCCAAAAGACCTCTTTATTTTTATGATTATCAAGCTGTAGCTTCTAAACTTGCAGTCCTGTATACTGACTTGGCACATCGGCTTGCTGTGCAGGAAAGCCAGAAGAAAATTAGTGATGAAGCTTTGAGAAACAATTTTTATTTTTTATTTTTAATGAATATTGAGAAACAAATTTCAATTCTTTGGTTTGAAAACCTTATCTTGTGTTACAGAAGATTTGGGTCCCAGAGGTTCTGTGCTTGAGAATTTACTGTGTAATGTATTCATCATGCTGTATGACTGAAGAAAATATGTGTATATTATGTATAAGCTTTATAGACTTCCAAGAGCAAAGTTTTACAGCTTTTCAAGTTGCTAAATTATTCATTGCTGTTTTCATTTGGAGGTTCCCTTTTATATCTGAAAGAAAAAGGATAATGTCTCTTTGCTTTGATTAATTGATTCTGTAACACATCTCCATTTTGTTCATAATTTCTGAATGATTTTATGGAAATGGTAATCTGGATTGTAGAAATGAAATGAGGAATGAAGAACTTGGTTGAATGAAATGAAATCTGAAAATTGACTGATTGAATGTAAAACAAATGGGCTGTCCTTACATTTATGGAAAATGTAAGGACAAAATGGAAAACAAATGGGCTGTCCTAATTTCTGAACAAATGGTTGGGCTCAGCTTCCAACCATTTTAACAGCCAAGCTAGCAAGCCAGGCTAGCTAGCTTACAACTCTGACAACTAAAATGGGCCTCACTATTACTAGAAGGGGCTTAACTATTCAACACTAAAGTAATTATGAAAAATGGACTACAATTATTTATCCTAATTACCCATATTAGACGAAAAAAAAAAAACATATTAGACCTTTGACAATTGACATGTATATGATGTTTGTGAGCCTACTGTTATCTATCCAAATAAGCCTCTCAATTTGCCCAAACCCAAATAATAATAATAATAATAATGTTATTTTGTAGACTGTTATATAACTGTTATATAATTGAGATAACATGTCAGTGAAAATCAAATTTTGAATAAGTAAAGGCATTGCAAAAAGAAAAATTAATGATTAATTTTGACTGTTACTCATTTCAATTGAATAAAAATTGTACAGCAGATTACAAAATAATATACATATATAGAGAGAGAATTCCCTCTTTCCTTGTTAACTACGGATAACTTATCTAGCAACAACCAACCAACTTGACACTTAGAGTCTGTTTGAAATTGCATTTAAGAAATAAAGTTTTCAAGTCAAAAAGAGCTTTTGGACAAAAGCTTCATTTTTAAGTTTTTGCCAAAAGTGTGTTTTGGCCATTTTTAAGTTTTTTGGATCCTTAAAAGTCCTTTTAATTTTTTTATCAAACGAATATTTTTTTTTTCAAACGGACTTTTTGAGTGTTAAAAGCACTTTTAAGCCCCTTAAACGCAATCTTAAACAGGCCCTTAAAGCTTATTTGAGATTGTGTTTGAGGAATAGAGTTTTTAAGTCAAAAAGCATTTTTAGGCAAAAGCTTCATTTTTAAGCTTTAGCCAAAAATGCGTTTTGGTCTTTTTTAGGCTTTTTGGATCCTTAAAAGCGCTTGTAATTTCTTTACCAAACGAATACTTTTTTCTTCAAACGGACTTTTTAAGTATTAAAAAAACTTTTAGGCTCCTCAAATGCAATCCCAAATAGGCCTTATCTTCGTGTATATATATACGTAAAGCATGATACCCAATCTCTCTCTCTCTCTCTCAATCGGCAAATAATGGCAAAATCAGCGTTAACGTGCAAAGCTAGAAGAACCCAGAAAGGGTTTGGTTTCTTAGAGTCGGAGATGGACGTGGCTCGGCAGCTAATACAACTCAGTGGAGAGTCATTCGATGACCACCACGACGATCGAACGATAACAGTTGTGCGACTCCTTACAAAAACCTTGAGTTTATCACATGAGTATATGTTTTCTTAATAGCATGTGATTCTTAATGATTTAAAAGGACCTTATAGTAAATTTCTTACAAATTGAATTGTCACATGAATTTGTAAATTACCTTCTAGTAAAAGTTGTGCTACCTAAAGCATTTTTCATTGTAAAATTGATACCATGTACACGAGTAATGCTACAAGCCCATCTTTTGTCCCTCCAAGAATGATGTGGCTCTTAAAATCACCATTGGACTTATGATTGTTCATTATTAGATTTTGATCAAATGATAATTTTAAGAGCCACATCATTCTGGAAAGAATACAAGAGGGACTTCCAGAATTACTCTCTTGTATACCGTGATTTTGATTGTAAAATTATATTTCATGTCTATTGATAGTTGAACATTCATTATACTATAAACTGGCAAACTGCCTTATTTATTCTCCAAATATTATGATTTTATATGGTGTTAAATTACCATTTGTCCCAAAAACTTAAGTTGATAAAAAAAAATGTAAATTTAATTACTTCATCATTATTTTAACACTTCTCCTCACGTATGGGCCCAAACTCCATTTTAATAGGTGAGGCCTAACACGTAAAATATTTAATTTAAATGGGGGTGAATTGAAAGAGTCAAAGTTCGATTTCAGGACCTTTGGCTCTGATACCATGTTAAATTACCAGTTATTCCAAAAGCTTAACAGTTGACAAACTTAAGCTTTTGGGATAACTGGTAATTTAACACAGTATCAGAGTCAAAGGTCTTGGGATCGAACCTTGACTCTATCAAGTCACCCCCCCATTTGAATTAAATATTCCACGTGTTGGGCCTCACCTATTAAAAAGAAGTTTGAACCCACACGTAAAGGGGGTGTTAAAGTAATAATTAAGTAATTAAATTTACTTCTTCCTGTCAGCTTAAGATTTTGGAATAACTGGTAATTTAACATGGTATATAAGAGCCACGTTTCTGTTTCTGTGGCTTTCAATAAAAGTCTTACCACATTTCTATGGTGTTTTCTAGCATTATCGTATGACGATCTCCCAATTTTGTTGTGATCCACGACTCTATTCATTGGCAAATCTTGCCACAATGAGGTTTGGCTCTTCACAAGATTTTTAATGGCTAGTTTCCGTTCTCCGGCCTCATTGTGAGTGTTGGCTTGGCCCTTAACCGGATTCTTTTAGCGGCTTGTCTTCGTTCTCCGGTATTTCTCTGGCCGTCACTTAAGACGATAGATCAACTCCTCCTAGTCCAAATCCAAAGAGATCTCAGCTATCTAGGCTTCCATGCGCCTCTAGAACATTATGTTCGAGAGTCACACGCCTCCAATGGTGTTCCACACGCTTCCACGTGCCGGCAACACGTCCCACGCAGGTCCACGCGCCGGCCACCTTCTGGCACGTGTGATCCAAGCGCCTCACGTGCACCAAACCCTAGCTAGGGTTTGGCGCATGTGGTGCATGTGTGGCGAATGGCCGCATCATTTGGCGCGTGCACCACACACGCCAGACTCTTCTCCTCCTTCCCTGTTGCCACGTGTCCTTTAGATTTGCTGTCATGTCAGCCCTAGCCTCTGCCACATGTCATATCCGAATATATATCATACTCATCTGGATCCAATATTTTTGACCCGATCCTACGGGTTAGAACCGAATCATCTCTTACGGGCCAGACCGACCCATTCAACGGTCCACAGGTTTCGGCCATTTTGGCCCATGTAGCCAGCCAATTTGTCAACTCGGTTTCGAACGGCCTCAACCCGATCCAACGGGTTTCAAATTCGGTTCGGCCCACTTGGTTTCTCAACCCAAACCCGATCTAATACCAGTTTATAACCGGGTCATCGGGTTCAAATGAATCTATCCAAGCAGTCCAAATTAGTCAACCCAATTCAACGGGTCAGACTTGATTCATATCATTTCGGGTCAGACCATATTCAATGGTCCATTGGTTTTGGCATATTTTGGCCCAATCAAACCGGCTCAATCTACCCTATCCTATAAGGCTCCAATTCAAGACCCAACTCCATCAAGTTGGCCCAAGTCCACCAGTAGCCAGCCATCAGCCTACTGCCGCCGCCACCGTCCTTTGCCTCCGGCCACCACTTCAGTGAATTTTCTAGTGACCAAACAAAAAAAAAAAATCATAATTTCCCTTTTTTTTTCCCAAACTCAAGCTCAAACTCAGGCTTGCACCTTGAGTTTGAGGAGGGGTGTTAGAATATTTTATATTATTTTCTAGATTTATTCCATACCTTAATTAGTTTAGGGTTTTTTGCTTATCACTCTTAGCCTCTCTATATATAGAGGCCAAAGTAATCATCATAATATAGAAAAGAATAATACAATGTAGTCCATTGTTAGCTTCCGCTCTCCACAATATATTTAACATATATATTTGAGCAGAGAATTAGGCAGAGGTTGCTGTGGCTCTGTCTCACTTTGCCTTCGGCCACAACAAATGTCTCAAGTCAATTGCTGCTGCATATTGGAAACCTCTGCCTAATTCTCTGCTCAACTATTTACCTTCTTTTGCTCATATAAGCAGCAGCAGTAGTGGATATGGTAACTCAAACCAGTACAAGCCGCACGCAAATATTGTTTCATCCCAGATTGGTTCTTTGTTGAGAGTCAGCAATGACAATCCATCAGTGGTTCGAGATGGAAGGGTCTCCACCAGCAGCCTTCTTGCGAACTCAGGCATTAAGCATGGTTCTCTTTTGTCTGATGATTCATCTCTACATTCTTATTCTGGAATATTGAATGATGGTGTCAGCAATGGGGTTGTTAACCATTCAAGGTCAAAACCATTGGACAATGTTATGTATTCACAATACGTGTTGGCTATGTGTACATTAGCCAAGGATCCATCTCCACGCATAGCGAGTCTTGGTCGACGGGTGCTGTCCATTATAGGGATTGAGCAAGTAGTGGCAAAACCTTTGAAGTCCAGTAGTGGTGTTCAATTTGGTGAACCAACAATAGCATCTCCAACTCCTCTTGTTGGATTAGCTTGATCATCTTCATGGTTTGAGATGAATGCTAGTCATTTGCCTTTAACCTTTCAAACTTCTTCTGTCAGCCCTCTTCGACATAATTATTTAGTAGGAATGGGAATTCAAAGAGTTTATTCTTTGGAGTTCAGGCCTCATGTGTTGAATTCTCTAGAGACAGGACTAGCTGACCCACTTCGTGGTGCCGGGGGATCATCTGGGGCTTCAGAACCCAGTCTGCTTCCACAATCAACAATCTACAATTGGAGTTGTGGCTACTTCTCCAAGCCACTTCTTATTGTATCAGATGATAGTGAAGAAACACAGGCTAGAAGAGAGGAGAGGGAGAAATTTGCGTTGGAGCACATAGCAAAATGCTAGCACTCATCTATTAGCAAGCTTAATAATCCAATTGTTAGCTAGGATATGAGGTCGAAACTGGTTCCAAAACAATACTGCTCCAACCTTTCTCCCCTATTGTTATTGCTGCAGATGAGAATGAACAGATCAGGGTATGGAATTATAAGGATGCTACCCTGCTCAACAGTTTTGATAATCATGATTTTCCTGAAAAAGGAATTAGTAAGCTCTGCCTTGTAAATGAGCTTGATGACAGCTTACTTCTTGCTGCTTCATCTCATGGAAATATCCGAATTTGGAAAGATTATAATCTGAAGAATAACCAAAAGCGTGTAACTGCATTCTCTTCAATTCAAGGCCATAAACCTAGTGTGCGAAGTAGGAATGCTGTTGTGGGTTGGGAACAGCAGTCCGGATATCTATATGCTTCTGGTGAGATATCATCTATTATGTTATAGGATAATTGGTAATTTAACATGCTATCAAAGTCAAAGGTCCTGAGATCGAATATTGACTCCGTCAATTTATCCTCATTTAAATTAAATATTCCATTATATATATATATATATATATATTTCAACATGGTATCACAACCACTTTCTTGTGGCCTTCAACGTCCTTTACGTTTCCTATTGTTCTACTACATCCAAGTGCCAAGGTCCTCCATGCGTCACCACTAGTTATCTCGCGCCGCCTCCGGCCACCATGCGCCTCCCACACCTTCTACCCATTCAGCCATGTGCCTCCAAGTTCATCCAAACACCTCGATGTTCCCACCATTCAACAAATCAGACGCAACAAATTTCAGAGCCGCCTAGATCAACCAAAATGGACATTACACATGCTCCCACGCACCACCTGTCGCTGTGCGCGTAGGATTCACGCGCCTCCACTGCCTCTGCCGGATAAGTCTATTCCGTTATAGCTATTCTCCTATTCTAGTTTTGGTGTAGAAATGCTAGCTATTTAGCAGTTTGGTTTAGGATAGTCCTTATTTAAGTTTTTTTTGTAAAAAAAATAAAAATAAATAAATAAATAAAGAACCGGTCTAAGTGGACCACATCATGTGTGCCACGCTCCGGTCAGGGTCAGTGCGCCAATCTAATAACCGCCCAAGTATGCTCTTTTTTTTTTTTTTTTTTTTTTTAGCCCAAGTCGTCCCTTTTTAAGTTTTGGCCATAGTCGACCATTTTGAAGTTTAGCTCATTGTCAGCCCGAGCCTCTCGTTGGCCTCTTTTTAAAGTTTGGCTCATTGTCAGCATAGACCCGTTGTCTGCCCCTTCTAGAGTTTGGACCGTTGTCGGCCCTTTTTAATCTACATTCACCAGCCACCACCTGCCGCCGTCACTGGCCGCCCACCAGCCGCTGTCTCCTCCGGTAAGCATCACCTTCAACGGCTTGTTCCCGACCTCCGCCACCGCTGTCATCATTGTTTTTTATTTCAAACTCAAGGTTACAGAATCTTCCACCTTGAATTTGAGGGGGATGTTAGAGTATACAGTATATATTTTCCATATATTCCATAATTATGTTAATATCAAATATTCTCTATTTATGGGCTGATTGTAATCAAATATTGGGGTTATAATCAAATCATACTATAATTGTATTTAGACATTACCCAATAAAAAGGGACCTTTTGTATTGTAGATAAAAAAAAAAAAAAAAAGTTAATGAGCACAGTATAGCCCTTAGAGGTATTATGAGTGGTGGGTGTAGGTGTCTAACACCGAACCACCCGTAAATTCTTTGTGTTTATTTTTTTTATATTGCTCCCACTTATTTTCGCATCATCATTATGTCAAACAATATTCCACTTCTAGCAAAGGGAGTCAAACTTAAATTAATGTTGTCGTTCAGCTTAAGAGCTTTGGTGATTTAATGGATTGAACATTGATTCAATCAATTCACCCCTCCCCATTTAAATTAAATATTCCACGTGTTGGGCCTCAATTATTAAAAGGGAGTTTGAGCCCACACATGAGGAGAGTGTTAAAGTAATGATTATGTGACTAAATTTACCTCTTCCTATAAGCTTAAGCTTTTAGGATAACTGGTAATTTAACATGGTATTAGAGCCACTTTCTTGTGGCCTTCAATAAACATCATTACGTTTATGGGTGTTCTCTCCAACATTAATCTCATTGTTCTGCTACATCCAACTGTCAAACTCCTCCACGCGCCGCCATTGGCCACCAAGTGCCACCCACAATTTCTGCCTGTCAACCACGCCATCCACCAAATATTCCACCGCTTGCTCCAAATCGGATAGAATCTACCAAAACTGGAACTTCACGCACCTCAACACCCCACCAAAGTTTTCTGCCCATTCAACCACACGCCAGCACGCTCAGCCAATCACGCCCATGACCACGCCATCCGATAGCTCTGCCACAAATTGGTCTAGATCTGCTGTGAAATCCATTGTACATCCATTCACGCACCCTCACACGCTACCTGAAATTTCTGTAATAAAACCATGTGTTCCACGCGCCACACCAGCATCCCACACGCCGTCTCAGTCGTTGTTTATAGAAGAGGATCCAAGATCCTGGACCAAAAGCAACCGATCTGCCTATCCATGCCGAGAACCTACCATCTATACCGCTTGCCCATTCGTCCATGCATAACCGCCGCCGTCCGTCACTTACAGAGAAAGCCACTGCCGGCCTTTGTCCCTTCCACGAACCGATCGAGTCCCTCTGGTCTCCTTCCACCGTTGCCAGCCACTCCAAGAGCAGCCGTGGCACTGCCAGCTATCCACGGTTCACCACCACAAATCTCCCTGTCCACAGCTGTCCAAGTAGCCGCCAAGAGTTAGATCTCAAAAACCAAGCCTCCACCGCCATCTACCGGTCACATCAGCCGCACTGTGCAGATCATCTCCAAATTCCGGCCACTTCCTTCCCCACCATGTACAATGTTTGGTGTTATTTACTACCAGCCACACAAGCTTGCACTCACGCCGGGTGTTTGTTTTGCATGCCACACTGAATCACAATTCTAGGATCCACCTACAGACGCATCACACCAAATCCCAGCCCACGGCTTCACATGTGTTTAGTTACACTGGATCGCATTGTGACTCCATGGTTTTTCTCTTGCGCGCGTCACACAGGATTTCTGCTTGTGCAGTGCACTTAACTTTCCCATACATTCGCTCGCCCACACCAGATTAGTTAAGCTTACAAGTCTTATACTGCTCTCGCCAGCACTGGATCAAATCTCCAAAAAAAAAAAAAAAAAAAGTCCAAGTGACCACATCACATGCACCTCGCTACTGTCAAGTTCGGTGCGCCGATCTAATAACCGCCCAAGTGGGCTCATTTTCTTTTTATTTTTGGCCCGTCGTTTTATTTTGGCCCGGCGTCAATCCCTTTTGAAGTTTGGCTCATTGTCAGCCCTGACCTGTTGTTGGCCCCTTTCGGAGTTTGGCCCATTGTCGGCCCTTTTGAATATGCATTCACCAGCCACCTGCTGCCGTCCACTAGCCTCTATCTCCTCCATCAGTCGCCACCATCTATGGCTTGTTCCCGGCCTCCGCCACCGCCATCATCATTGTTTCAGATTTCAAACTCAAGGTTCTAAAATATTCCACATTGAGTTTGAGAGAATGTTAGAATATACGAAAAATATTATAATATATTTTCCGTATATTCCATAATTACGTTGATATCAAATATTCTCTATTTATGGGCTGATTGTAATCAAATATTGGGATTGTAATCAAATCAAAGAGCTTTGATTACTATATTTGTATTGTAGACAAAAAAAGTTAATGAGTATAATGTAGTCCTTAGGGGTATTCTATATTGCTTCCCCTATAATTTTTGCATCCTCATTATTTCAACTAGTGATTTAAGATGGAATCAGAGTCATTTTCTATGGCCTACAATAAACATCTTTGACGTTTTTTGGTGCTCCCTCCAGCGAACTCCCTTTTCTAGCCATCCGCGCACTGCCAAGTAGCCATCCGCTCAAAATCTCTTCCACGCCTTCATCGCAGCCTCATTTGGGAAAATTAAACTCAGATTCATACTTGCGAGGCACAGATCTATAGATCTGTGGAAGATCCGCCGCCATCGGCCCACCAACGCACTGCCACGCGCTTCTGCCAGTTTTTGCCCACGCCTCCACACGCCGCCGCTGCCCTTACCGGAGCTACACGCTCCTCTTTAGACAACAAATCAAATGCCTCCGAGTCTAGGTCCGAAGAGATCTCAATCGTCCATACTTCCACACACCCTCATGCGCCTCCAATGGTGTCCATGCGCTGGGAGGGTCTCACCATGCGCCGGCTGCACCTCCCACGCGTGTCCACGCACCGGCCATCTCCTGGCGCGTCTAATGCGCGCACCTCACGCACCAGAAAACCCTAGCTAGGGTTGGCGCGTGTGGTGCACGCGCGGCGAGTGACCGCGGCGTCTGACGCGTGCACCACACACACCAAACTCTTCTCCTCCTTCCCTATTGCCACGTGTTCTCCAAAGATGCCGCCACGTCAGCCCTAGCCCCTACCACATGTCAAATCCAAAAAAAAAAAAAAAAAAATCAAACTCATAGAATATTTAATTTACCTCTTCCATCCAAGGTATCTCCAACCCGATCCAAAACCGGTTTCTAACCGGGTCATCGGGTTTAGAACCCCCTGTTAATAGATAAGGCCCAACACATAGAATATTTAATTTAAATGGGAGTGAATTGACGAAGTCAAAGTTCGATTTCAGAACCTTTGGCTCTGATACCATGTTAAATTACTAGTTATCTTAAAAGCATTGTTGGGGAGAGAAACACCAAAGGGGAGTCAAACAAGAGTAAATTAATATATATATTAGGACACCACTTCTAGCCCAAAAGTTTAAGTTAATGGGCTTGGGTCCACTTAGGTATACTAACCAAAACCGGTTCTAACCAGGTCATTGGGTTCTAAACCAGTCCAACCGGGTCAATTTTGGATTCATCCAAGGCATCTCCACCCCGATCCAAAACCGGTTTCGAACCGGGTCATCGGGTTCTAAACTGGTCCAACCGGGTCAATTCCTACAACATGAACCAAAGAGTCAACCCAGTTCACTGGGTTAGACCCGGGTCATATCATTTTCTAGTCGGACTATATTCAATAGTCCATAGGTTTTGGCCTGTTTTGGCCCAATCAAACCGGCACAATCTAATCTAGCCTATAAGGCTCTCATCTAAGTTCAAGCCCAACGTTTTGGGCCCAGCTGCCGCCGCCGCCGCCCTCCGTCAACCACCACCAACCGCCCAACTCCGGTCACCTCTCCAGCGACTTTTCCGATGGACTCAAAAAAAAAAAAAAAAACATTTTTGTTTCCCTTTCTTTTCCCCTTGCACCTTAAGTTTGAGTGAGGATGTTAGAATATTTTATATTATTCTATTATGTTGCCTTATATATTCTAGGGTTTAATCTAGGGTTTCTTGTTTATCACTCATAGCCCCTTTATATATAGAGGCCTCTGTAATAATCTATCAATATCATATCATTGTCAATATAAAAGAGATGTACTCCTATATGCTTCCGCTCTCTTTCTTCCGTTCTCCATAATATATTCAACAAAATATTTAACATGTGGTATTAAAGCCTCATTAAGACTCATGTAGTTTTTTTTTTTTTTTAGGGTTAAATGAATACTTGATACATATACTTACAAGTTTATAAATTTGATACCTCCATCCATTTGTCATTTAAAAATTTAATGAATTTTTGCCACGTGTTTAGAAAGGTATTTGAGGCCAATAAAATACTGTTGTGTACAAAATGTCACCTCACCTTGACTCCTAATAAAAAAAACTCAAGAAAACAAAAACTAATACTTAAAAAAAATAAAAAAAATAAAAAAAATAAAAAAATAAAATAAAAAAGGGTGAGAGAGGAGAGAGAGCTCTCCACCACCTAGGCTGCCGGTGGGGTGGGAAAGGGAGAGGGTCCAACCACCTTGTGGGAGTTTCTAGGGGCTTCCAGCCACCCTCAAAAAGGCCTTCACGGGTGGCTGGACCCACCACTCCATGGGTGAAGACCCCTTCCTTTTTCACCACTTTCGTTTTTATTTTTTATGTTTTGCTTTTATTTTTATAACCTCTTTTATTAGATTTTTTTTTTTTACGACATTTTATTAGTTTTGGATGACTTTTTATGCACATGGCAAAATTTTATTAAGTTTCTAAATAGTAGTACGTAAACGAAAATATCAATGTACAATATTTTTTTTCAAACTTGACAAGTACATGTTTTAATTTTGTCACTTTTTAAAACCCGAAGTACTTTTCTCATAAAGAGCAAACCACATGTATCAATTATGCACTTTAACCCTAATTCTTTTAACAATGAAGTCCACTACATCTTCAGCTCCATCACACCACCTCCACATCTTCAACCCCCCAGTTTCTTCTTTCTCTTTTGCACCCGCCATTATCAATTTGAGATTGCATAATCCCAGGTTCTTTTGCTGTCCCTACCTTGGACGAACCCACTCTGTTCGTGTCCTGTTTCAGAAAGAGAGCTCTACAAAAAGCCAATCATTACTGCTGCAAAATAATGGCATCATTTATTACTACCTTTCGGATGATGTTTTTTATTTTTTTGTTTGAAAATACATTACTATGTATCATAAAGATAATAGTAGTTTCAAGTGTTTTTGACCGTTGTGTTTTTGGTTTATTTGTTAATATTTTTGTTTAGAAAAGAAAAACAAAACGGAGAAGAAAAACCTTTATCAAATACAGCCAAATAAGCCTCTCAATTTGCCCAATACCACACCCAAAAGACATTCAATTTACATCCTCAAGAGCAAGGCAAGGCCTGAAGTAAAGAGGATTTTGGCTTCCCTATACTGAAAAAATCATTGGAGGTCGTCTAGAGTTCTTCAATCATCCCATTTATACTGTTTTTTTTTTTTTTTAATAAAAAAAAAGGATATTTACAGTGATTTGATTAACTGGAAGCAACCAAAACTCAATAAAGAGACATTATCCAGAGATCAAATCCCTTCTCTTTCAAATATAATCAGAAATCCCCCAAATGAAAACAGCAACCAATAATTTAGCAACTTGAAAGAGCTGTAACACTTCACACTTTGAAGTCTACAAAGCTTATAAATATTTTCTTCAGTCATACAGCATGATAAAGGCATATCACTCAATAAATGCTCAAGCACAGAATAATCTTCTCTGGGAACTGATTAGGAGCCAAAATTGCTTCTCAATGCTTCATTACTAATTTTTCTTCTGGCGTTGCTGTACAACCTGCCAATTAACAATTCAGTAAGCATGCGGTTGAACACCCTTATAGCTGAGTTTATTTTGCCTTTAAAACTCAACTATAATCACTAAGCATGTGATGTTGTCCTAGGACAACTGAAGGATCCATCAAGTTTCATGATACTTTGAAAGAACTGGAAAAGGGAAACAGCTCAGATACACAAAGCAGGAAGTACCTGTACACGATGTGCTTGCTGGGAGCTAATGAGTACCAGGTCCATCTCTCATACTCAAATTCAGACTGTTTCGCATAGTTCGTCTTCCAATTCCAGCATTGCCCTTTTGCATCATAGCAACAAATTCACCATAATCGATCCTTCCATCCTAAAACAACACAGCATATACAGCATAACAAAAAGATCAAAAAACAAATAGGAAAGCCTGGAAAAAAAAAAAAAAAATCAATAGGAGAGAGGACAAAGGAGAAAGGCCAACAAAAAAGGACAAAATCAAGTGAAATATGCTTGCCAAAAGTCTGCCAATGTTCATATGAAATTGGCATCCCAATTTAGTTGTATAATATGTGCTGTAGACAGAAGACTTATAAACCCAACCTCAAAAAGTTGTTGATATATAGACTTTTGAAAGGAGAATCCAGATGAGAAAATTAACATTTATTGTCCTATGATCTAATGCACAATGGCATAGAAAGAGAGATTCAATCGCTTATATGCATAGCATCCATACTTTCAGGTGAACACTTAAATTGACTTCAAAAAAGAAACCCGTGGGTATGTTTGTTAATGTGTTTTAGGGGATGTTTTTTGTTTTTGATTTGAAAAAGTATTCTGACGTCACATAAAGGTAAAAACAATTTTGAGTATTTTGCGTTTTTGATTGTCTAATAACCTTTTTTGTTCTCAGAACATAACAAAAGACAAAAAACAAATATTTTAATAAACATAGGCGAGATTTATAAGCTTTGACAAGACATTTTTTTGATAAGATGCTGCAAAGAAGATATTTAAAGCTTATTAGTACAAGATTTAAAATCATTTAGAGACAATTATATTAAAGTGCACAAATACTTCCCAACAGAGGATTATCAGCTTGAGGGGGAACAAATACAGGTGACTTACATTATCTTGATCAACTTCTCTGATTATATCTTCAAGTAAGACATCAGTCATATTATGTTCAGTACAGGCTTGCTGGAGCTCATCAACTGTAATATAACCGCTTCCATCCTTGTCAAAGTATCGAAATGC